>NC_134214.1:4594429-4900367 GCF_965140235.1 Caretta caretta
TCAGAGACAGAGGTAAGGAGGTGGGGCAGAGGGTGGTGGGCAAACCTTTAATATGAGATTTGAAAAGAGATGGAGAATCAATGAATTAGATGGAGGCTGGATGTTGCATTTCAAGCCCAGAAAAGGCACAGTCCAAGCTCTCAAGATGAATGCAGTTACAGCATTAACTGTAGCAAAGACTCACATGTTTCACTGTCAATTATCTCGGGATAACCAGAAATAATATTTTCAGAACGCAGCAGTGCCAAGTTCTGAGGTACACTTGGGGAAAGAATCCATGCCAAATGCCTGTCATGCAGATTATCATTTATCTCGTCCAATGTACTTATGAAAATGATCTCTAATTTGGCTTGCCGCAGTAGAAAGTTCTCCACAAAGTCAGAATTCCCTGGTTGTACAGCCCAGGGTAGGTAAGTACTATTTAGGTAAAAACTTCCAGTGTTCCGTGAAACGTTGTCCCTGTGCAATGAACATCACACAATCAGCGGGAGGTGAGATCTGAGCCGAATGCAGGAGAGGTGAAAAGACTGTCCGTTTTGGGGGCTGCCCTGTAGAACCTCTGGGTGCAAACACAACAGACTCTACATGACGACGTGGGCCAAGACCTGGCTGGCTCTTGGACGGGGGATATCCGAGGCAAAAGTGCTGAATGAAGCCTGCTGAGGATTCAGTAGGTGGCGACCTTCCTTACTCGACCTGCATGCACCAGAAGTAACTAAAGGTCGCTGTGCTCTTGAAGGTTGCCATAGTTACCTTGATTGGGATGGAGCACAGGGGGGTTGTGCAACAAGAGGGGAGCAGCCCTGTAAAGCGCTGGAACAGGGGAAGTACAGTCCGTTTCCAGCACAGATAGCCAGAACATGCTATGGTGCTGGAGCCCAAGGGAAGAGCCGAGGCAAGCCTCAAGCAAGATCAAGGCCCCATTTTGCTGGAGACACAGGGTGGGACAGGAAAATGGAGGCACAGAGAGGGTGGCTCAGTGGCAGAGCCAGGGGACCAGAATCCAGGTGTCCTAAGTCACAATCCACGGACTTATCCACTGGACCGTGCCATGGTCCCCCTGGGACCGATCATCATCAGCAGCAGGGCCGGCCGCCCCACCTCTACAGGTTTTGCCGCCCCAAGCAGTGAAAAAAACTGCCGCCGTGAACGGCAAAAGAGAGAAGCGGCCGCCGATTTGCCGCCGCTGCGGAAAAACAGCCGCCCCTTTCAAGCTGCCGCCTCAAGCACCTGCTTGCAACGCTGGTGCCGGAGCCGGCCCTCGAACAGCCATGGGGTCTTGTGCACCAAAACATGTAGTGAAGGAGAGGAAGAAACCCAGACTTTCCCGTGCGAGACAGAGCAACGTCACATCCTAACACGTGCCCTGTGGTGGCATCTATCGCACTGATAGGCACAGTAATCACAGACCTAATGATCTGCCCCATTCAAGGCGCTAAGTGCTTGAAGAAAGTCAGCATTGTTCCAAGCCCACGATTTAACCGTATTTCTGTGCTGCCTATTCTACAAGTCTGGGATTGACTACAGCGAGGTCAGGAAGAGCTTGATGACTCAATAAATAAGAGGCGCTTGAGAGACTTAGCAGAACTGACAGCTTAACAAGATCCATGTTTAACTGTCAAAACATTCCCCAATGAACAAAGATGCATCACAGAAGGCTGTCCACATGCCTCCTGGGCTACTGATGAACTTATCTTGCTAATTGGTCAAGCAATGCTTCACGCAGAACAGAGTGAAGTAAAGAAGGTTGCAGCATATCCAATTATAGCGGATGAGGCCAAGGGCTGCAGCAAGAACGAACAAGTGGTCTGCAGTGCTTCACGGTATTAAGATGATCACTGTGGCTGTGAAGGGCTTTTATGTTTTGTTCAACAGCAACAAAATCCCTGTGTCTAATGACCAAGCAACTTTCATGGAGTCTGGGCAGAGCCTGAGGAAAAAAAAACAATCTTTGTACAGCTTATTTAAAAACGATAGGCCAGATCCTCAGCCGATGTCAATCAGCATCAATGAGCCTAAGTGAACAAGGTGCTGTAGTAAGCGTAGCTGGTTTAAAATGCATAGTTTTAATCCAGCAGTGGCTGTCAAAGTGCAACCACCAGGCTAAATGGAGCCCGCAGAGTCCACGGCTGCGTTCAGCTTTCACAGGGAGGTGCAACTCATGCAGAATACAGTCCCTGGGCTGCACGGATCAGGAGTGAGCATCACACACAGAGATCTATTGCCTGCAGGCTGCACCTCTGCACTGAAGAGGAGGATGGCAGAAATCTGCTTCATTTCAAGGCCCTCCTCCCTCTCCACCTGGGATCCTTTTACTTCTTCCAACACCTCTGTGCTCAGACCAAGCCGCTCTTCAGGATTTCCCCCACCTGAGCCAACTCCAGGCCTTCTTTTTGAAACCTCTTGGCCTGAAACTTCTTTTCAGAGGTCTTAGGTACACAGGACTGGAAGGGCTCTCCCGGGCCACTGAATCCAGGCCCTGTTACCGCAGGCAGCCTGGTCATCCACCCACGTTCATAAACTTACCAAGCTCCATTTTAAAACTAGTTAGATCATTTGCCCCCGACTGCTCCTACTGGGAGACTGTTCCAGAACCTCCCTCCTCTGATGGTTAGAAACCCTCTCATTTCCAGCCTGAATTTACTCATCCCCAATTTATTCCCATTTGTGCCTCTGCCACCGATGTCCTGAAGCTTCATTAGCTCTTCACCCTCCCTGGTGTTTACCCTCCATAAGTAAGTGCCACCAAGCAATCAGACCCCCTCTGAACCTTCATTTTGGGAGGCTAACTAAGCCAAGCTCTTTTTGTCTCATCTCCATTCCCCGTATCATCCTCATAGCTCTTCTCTGCACCTGGGACAGATTGAATTTGAATTCACATCTGCTGAACCTGTTCCTCCAATTCCCATCTAAACACCCTATCTTCAAAGTGCATCATGAATTTCAAAAACACACGTAAAATACTTGGGACCACAAGACACCTCCACTAGCCGGCCGAGAGACTATGTAATCCAATTGCCCTTGTTCACTTCCTACTTCACCCCCGCCCGCTGGTGATGTCTGCTGTTCTAAGTTTTTCTGGGTGTGGGATTCTGCCCACACTTGTGGTGTACAATGCAGTGCACATCTGCACCACTACCTGAAAACTAATAATGCACTTGTGGGTTTCAACAGTGTCTGAAACCGTAGTCATTTATTTCAGCCCTGAAGTGTTGGCTACACAGGACTCGACACAGCGGGGCAAGCCAGGGAAAATCTATGACCACCACCTTAGCCTGACGCTGCTTGAACCCCAGTTTCAATCTCCTTGCAGGAGAACCAGAGCAGGGTCTAGTCTGAAGTTATTTGATGGTTTCATTCTGGTTCCTATCTCCCAAAAACGTGGCGGGGTGAGACTGCCGGTGTGCTGAGACCACTGTCCATTGTGCTGACCAACGTGGTCTCACTCCTTGTACACCTGTTCTGATCTGTTTGTATCCCTCTCTTGTACTCCGATTGTGAGCTTGGTGGGGCAGGGGCTGTCTTTTTGTTCTGTGTTTGTACAGCACAATGGGGTCACGGTTCATGACGAGAGCTCCTAGGCACTACGGTAATACAAATAAACAACAGAAAGCATGATCAGAAGCAGCACCACACCTTCTGTTTTCAGCAGAGAGGCCAAGGACCGAGTGGCCATGGAGACCGTCCTTCCCCTATCACTGCGTAAGGACCATTTCTCCATCTTAGGTTTTAGGCTCATCGACTGCATGGTGTGGGGAAGCTTGCACAGCCAAAGGCCTGGGCCCGCTGGAGAGTGAGGGGGGGTTGTTTTTAAACCTCCAGGATTGGCTATCTGGCACTGGCATGAATTCATTTAAAATGTCCCTTCAACCAGACAGTTGGTGCAGCGAGTCTGTGAGAACGGAAGATAAATTGTTTGAGAAGTGGGCTTAGCTGCAGCTGTTGAGATGGCAAACATGCTCGATCAATCTGTTGAGCAAAGCTGAGAGTGAGCTGCTGGGAAGGAGGAGAGAAGAAACTCACTTGGTAAACATCAGTGAGTCCATCCCTGCAACACTGCCTTATGGGAAAACAGAATGGCAGGGGATCATCTAGTCTATTACTCTGGGTGGCTGCAAGCCTCAGGATGGTGTTTACTACCCAGTACCAGACATCACCGGAGGAGGAATGGAAAGTCACTTTCATAATTTGCACTGAGAATTGCTCCCATCCGTGCAAGTGAGCAAACCAAAGTGCTTATGCCCATGACAGCACTGCAATCATGCGCTTCGTTTTTAAACCCAAAATAGCACAAGGCAGACCACTTAGAGGCTAGAACATCACATGGCGCTGCACAGATAGAAAGGACAGATTCCAAATGCCTTTCTCCAGGGCTGCTTGTTGCTCTGGAAACACAATGAAGCCACAACACAGGCAGATTTCTCCCCCTCTCCCCTCTTCCCACCTCGCTCTTTTGCCAGGCCAGCTTCGCTGCTGGGAGAGCGCTCCTCTTCCTGTCTGACGTGCACAAAAGCAAATCTGCCTGCAACAGAGGGGCACAATTGGTAGCATCTGTTCCCAGGGAAAGAGATCTTTTCTCTTGCCTTGGATTTTCAAAGGCAGCTACTGACCGGCGGAGAAACACAGCTTCACAATTAGCTCTTATCATGGTGTTATTTCTCAACACAGCTACAACTAGAATGGGACACATTCTCAGCTCGAGTAAATTGGTGCTGATGGATGGACTTCTAGGGAGCTGTGCCAAACTGCACTCAGAAAGGATCTGGCCCAGTGAGTCTACACACTTTGAACTCCACCACATGCTCCCTTGTCCTCCTCGTCTTGAATTTCCCCTGCCTGATACATGAACCTTTGGGTGGCTGCCCAGGTGACCATGAACACCCAGAGATCGTCACCATTCCCATGAGCATCGGGGTTTGTCAGCAGAAAGGATGAGCATCGAAGGGAAGGGTTGCCAGAGAAACCAGAAGAGGACAAAGGGGAAGCTCCAGGTTGTTACCGAGTACTGGGATAGGGCGTGGGGAGGGACCAGGGCATAATTCAAGGGTGGATAATGCTGAAGAGAAAAGCTCAGTATAAATCCAGACTTAAACGGTTTGACTGTTTAGGAAATACAAGTGCTGTTTCTGCACGCATTACAGAGTTGTATTCAGACACTGTTATGTTCCTGCATGTTAATGGCTGATCCAGCAGTTGTGGAGCACCAACAAGGTTCTCTTTCCATTATGGCAGTAGGGGTAGGGGGCAAGGTGTAGCATCCTGAAGCTTCATCTCCTTCACCCACTTGCTCTTGACCACAGAAGAGGAGGATCCCTGAGCAGAAGGCAGAGCCTGAGTGACTCACGGATATTGCCCCAAACTTGCCCTCCTGAGTGAGAAAACCACGGAGAGAGCTTAGGGCCTGACCCAGCTCAATGGAGACAGAACTGATTCTTAAAGCATTGCACGAGAGGTGACTAGAGAGGCCTAGCAGACTTGACAACTGATGAAGCTGTCAAGAAAAATATACAGAAGAAGGGAAAAAGTGGATTTCCCAGGCTGGGAAGCTAATGTCATCTCGGTTCTGGGGACTGGAGAGGCATAATACTTACTTCCTAGTAACAATAAACCCTCCTGCACGTCTATTTTTACCCTACATAAAACATTCCTGAGACCAAGAGAAATGCACATGAATTTCCATGAAAGATTAGACCAAAGGTCTGTCTAGTCAAGCGCTGTGTTTTTGACAGAGGGCAGTGCCAGATGCTTCAGAGGAAGGTGCAAGAAACCCCAGAATGGACAAATATAGATAAGTTTGCCCAGAGAGGAAGTTCCTGCCTGACCCCACACAGTCTGTGGCTGGCTTATGCCCTGAAGCAGGAGAGTTTATACATTTTTCTTTTTTAACTTAGCTAATGTAATGGCAGATGTTCTTATTTCATGGTGCGCTAGAGAATGGGAGTCAAGAGCTGAACTTCCCACCACAGTATGATAACAGCTATACTTTGCATGTACATAGAACCTTTACAGACACCCATTGTGCCTCTCATTGCCCACCAGCTGAGGTAGGCAAGGATTAGTCCCATTTTACAGAGGAGTAAAAAGTGGGACCCAGGAGTCCTGACTTGCAGCTAACCGCTCTAGCCCATTCTCCCTGCACCACTGTTTACTTTATTGCAAGATCTAACAGAGTTTAGGAGTGCCTGTCAGTGTGTCCTACGGCGATGGAAGGAGAACACCAACCCGCATTTATTTCCTTTTGAAGAGTGATTTTCATGGAAGCTTGATGGGTGTTAGGCCCACTATATTTTCTATATTGAACCATGTGGCACTAATAATAAAGGCGAACAATGGAAGAATTTGCTTTCACGTATAATTTGTTACATCCCATCTTAATACACGTACAATGGAACAAGTCGCAAGGGCAGGGAGAAAAGACAGCTGAGATAATGTAAATGCTCACACAGACTGTGCTTTAAATAAAAAAACAATGATGTAATTATAAGCTTATCAAAAGGATGCTTGCCAATCAAAGCCCTGTACCATGCCTCGGGAATGACCAGGAATGTAATACGCCGAATTGACCAATGGGTTTGGAGTAATCACTTCACAAGTGGAACAATCTTTTGTGCAGCACAGACACAAATGCCCATGGGCTGCCTTGCCACCTTGATCTTTTTATCCCCATTTCAGTAAAGTCACGTATTGGGTGCTCTCAATCAAGACAGCCAGTGGGTTTTTAACAGATGAAAATGGATGGGAAGCAATGGCAGCCAAATCAATAGGGCTGAATGGAAAAAGAGCAAGGGAGGAGAAAAGCCTGGAGTTAGGGCCTCCCTCTGACTTTAGGGAATTTCAGTTTAATTTATGAAGAACAAAAGTTGTAGAGACATGCACTAATGCATCAGCTAGAATCATAGAAATGTCGGGCTGGAAGGGACCTTGATAGTCACCCCATCCAGCCCCTGCGCTGAGGCAGGACCCAGTAAACCTAGATAAGCCCTAACCGGTGTTTGTCCAACCTGTTCTTAAAAACCTCCTGTGATGGGGATTCCCCAACCTCCCTTGAAAGCCTGGTCCAAAACTTTGCCCTTACAGCTAGAAAGTCTTTCCTAAATCTCACAGACATCACAGTTTATGCAACAGCCTGAGAGGGCACAGGCATTCTCCAGATGCCCAGCCAAATGAATGCATAAGAGGATGTACGTATATTGTATGTGACTACAGTCTCCAAAGGGTTAAGGATGAGGCACAAAGCCACATACACGAGACATATTAGGGCAGGGTTAGTCCATAAAGGACGGTGGTTATTGTGGGAAGATGTACAGACCCCTAGGTGCTGCACAGACAAACAGCGAGAGATACCACCTGCCGAAAGGGCTTGCAGTCTAAAGATGGTCAGATCTGTTGTCAAAGAAACCTGGAATCATTTTAGGAAGTCCCCAAACTCCAACGCCGGCCTTAAAACTGAATTCACTCCTTACTGTCGTACCGCTGGGCTCGGCTCTCACAGCGGGGCTTTGAAACCAAGTGTTCCTCCCCTTCCAGCGCTGTACACCGCAGAGGGGCGAAACAAGGCCCATGGAGGCTGAACCTTCCCATTTGTCACCCGGAGGCCCTGGAAATTAAGGACGGCTCCTCTAGCAATCAGTGAGTGGTGCCTGTTTAGTGTGCTCGTCTCCTTTGTATCTGAAACCGTCTCCACCTCCCTGAGTGACACATTCCCAACCCAGCCAAACAGGAACAACACGAACCCTAGAAGCAAATGTTCAATTCAACTGCCAGGGACTGTCTCTGATGACGCGTACAGGAGATCCCTGCTACAACAGGGCCCTGTTCTCCACTGGGGCACCTCTCCAGGCAACTGTCATAGAACTGCTCACCATCACCACGGAGAAAAAGCCTGCTGACGGAGAGGCCGAGGTGAACTTGCATGGCTCTAGCAATCTGAACAACAGTTTGTTTCAAACCATAACATTTTTTAGTTGAAGCTGTGCTTTTTTTAGTGCCTGCTTCTACCTCCAGGCTTTCAGATCCGATTTGTTCAAACACCCTCCCCACACACACTCTGCACACACCCCTGAGACCTGAAGCACAGTTCAGCAAAATAGGCTGTGCACCAGATCCAGTTCAAGGATCTCGGCTGATGCACCACGTACAACCATCTCCACTCAACCAGCTTGGGGTCCCGCACACTTTGCTACGCTGGCTTCTGAGTTTTCAGGAGCCTGAGAAGAAATACTTGTTCCCTTCGTAATCAGATTCACAGTAAACGCAGGAAGCGATGCAGAGAGCACACAATGTTCAGAGCTGCCACTCACGGTTAAATAATTAGTCAATATTACACTCAAACGCTGCCTCCGGTGTTCATGCCAATCTGTGCAGGGAGGAATTTGTCCTTACATTACTCTGGCGGCTCATTTCAGTAATTTCTATAAACTGACCCGCTGGCCTCAGCAAAGAATGGGTCAACCCACTGTTAATCCAGTTAGATTGCTAAATACAAAGAAGAACTACAAAGGATTAGGGGTGTGTACAGAAATAAAGCCCTGGTGATAATATGTGCAAGAAATTCTCCCACCTGAGTTTTTTAAGTGGGTCCTCTCTAAAGAAAAAAGAAACTAATTAGCTTACAATTAGCATATAATCATAATGCTGTTTGGTTTCTGTGTGGGCATTGTTCTCTGGCGCAAGACAAAGCACTACCAGCTGCTGAGGAATGGTCTGGAAGGGGTCTCAAAGTTCCAAGGCCCAACTTCTTCGCCACGGTGAACAAGGGCTAGACCCTGGGCTTGTGGATGATCATACCTGCCACCTTTCATCCAGAGGACTCAGAGGACTTTCCCAAAGTGGGTATTTAATATCCAGACGGAGAAACTGCTTTGTGGGTAAGGGGAGCAACTTGCTCAAGGTCACAGAGCAAGGCCAAGGTGGGAAAAAGACCCAGGCATTTGGCTCTCAAGGCCTGTCCACTGCCTACCCATCACACTGCCACAACTGTGCTGTGCTGCCATGCTACACGGTTTCTTTCCATGCCCCCTGCCATGCTGATCTGAACGTGCTTAATGCAGGCAACATTATTTTATAACGAGGAATGACAATTGAGCAACAATGTTACAAATTTCTTCTTTGCCAGTAAAAGGTGCTCATCTCTGTCAACATCATCCCCCCCCCACAAATGGGAACCCTCAGACCTTTCCCCAAATCCCCTTAAGCTACAGCCTGGGTAATGAGGCCTTGCAGAGTGCCCAGAAAGTGACAGTGGACGCACACTTTGATTTTGTATTTGGAAAGAAAATGTAACTGTGACCTAAACCATCCCCCTTCCCAGGTAAAATTCGAAGGGCAGGGGGAGTATGAGCTGCCTGGAAGCCTTATGCCACCCACCGATTTCTCTCCCCCAGAGCCAGGCGCCTCCAAAGGAGACAGCAGGTGTTGTGTTACAACCATGTGGATGTCCTTAAACCCACGGGGCAAATCCACCCATCGTGGAGCACGTGTACACAGGGATTAGCCCTCTGCAGCGTTCTCCTACCCTTCTCTCCCTGCCTGGCACTTAGGACTCACCATGCCTGCAGTGAGGCGGCAGGTGTTAATGTTGAAACTGACATCCCTCATGCCCACTGGGATTTCCCATGAGAGTTTGGGCGGGGAGGGAGAGGGTCTGCGGAGGATGATGTGATACAGAGAGGATGCACCCTGGTTCTTCCCCCACACCCAAATTTTCTTGGTGCCTCAAGCACACTGTGTTTGCATAGGGCGTTATCAGTCAGTTTTGTGGGAGAATAAGGTGGAGAAGAGATGCTGCTGGTTTGGCTTTCCTCTCCCTTGGAGTGCGTACTAGCCTGATTTAAAGTGTTTGCACTGTTTACATCCCTAAGAACTGGGAGGATCACGCACTTGTAAAAGACTAAAGGGACATTATATACAGTCATGGAAGAAGCAGTATAAGGCCCTTTCTGTATATAGGCCGGGGTGGACAAAATTACTGGCTCTCCAAGCCGCATATGATATTCTTCACAAGTTTCAGTCTCGCTCCTGCTGAAGCCCTGAGCCCCGGCAGGCGCGCCTCGTGGGGCTGAAGTCCCGACACTCCCATCCCCACTGGGCAGAAGCCCCTATCCCTCCACCCTGCTGCAAGACAGGGCTCCTGAGGCTCCCCGCTCCCCTGTCTGGTAGGTGGAGAATGGGGAGGGGGACTGCATTTTAACTGTAAAAGAGCCGCATGCGGCTGGCGAGCCAGTTTGACCACCCCTGATATAGGCCCTGATCCTGCCAAGCACTAAAGCAACTGCTTCTCTGTGAGTACATGAGCAGTCCCATTTACTTCAGTGAGGCTATTCCAGTGCTTAAGGTTAAGCACATGCTTAAGTTCTTTGCAGGATCGGAGCCAAAAATCCAATGGCTGACTCTGATGATAGAGGAGACCACTCACTACTCTCCTGTTGGGCCAGATTTTCCACCGTGGTACACCCACTTTGCTGTTTAAAAAAAAAAAAAGAGAGAGAGAAAAGTTATCTATTCAGTTCTGTTTTTTCCCAAAATTTCTATAGATGCGAATGACTTTCCCCTAGGTACCACAGGACTTTTCCCTTTGGGTGTATGCACAGACGTGGGGCACAAACCAGACCCCTGGATCTAAATGCAACCAAACTCTGAGGAAGCTCAGATCTGACGTCTGCCCTGTTGGCCAAACTCTAATATGCACATCATGGCCAAGGACGTCCTAACTATAGAATTAGACCCAGCGCAGTGAGCTCTCTATCTACCTACATAGCAAAAGGCCCGAGCCTGAACACCTTACGCAGGAGTGTTTTTCAGTGACATACATGGGACTGCTGGTGTGCCTGCAAGCCACCACAATCAGGTCCATGTTTTACAAATTGGGCAAACAGGAAAAAAATTTGACTGTTTCTTCATCAGCCAAGGAGAGGAAAATGGGATGGAGGAGACGGTGGCCACTGCTACTCCATCTCACACAATCATTCATCTAGATACTTACATGGCCCTCACCACTGCCTGATGATCATTAGCATATTTCTCCTCACACCGCCTCTGTGTGGTAGGGAAGTAGGCCCCAGTGCTGGAATACAGAGCCAGCTACAAACAGAGCCATACCATAAAGCACTTCCTGGAAGCAGTTCAGATTCCCCAAGCTCCATCAAGATGATCTAAATAAATAAAATCTTCATCCTACTGCAGTTTATTAGAACAGAACCCAATGATGCCCAATAAATCAGCAACACCACCACATCAAGTGGCAATAAAATCTGCTCCATTTCATAATTCTGTTCATTTCTAGAATGGATCCACACCGCCCAGATCTCTGCCTGGAGCGGACCTGGGCTACCGGGAGCATCTCTGCTGGAACTAAGTGCATGCCTTGTAAATGTGTTTTGCGATCAGATCTGATTGACCAAGTGTGATTCCAATTTACGGTGCCTGTCGGACACAGAGGGTAATGGGTCTTTGAGGGTGTGGGCTGCACGCTTGAGTGAACTGCCCTGCCTCTTGGCATAGAAAGTAGGGAGGAAAAGAGCAGAAACACTGATAATCGAACTTTAAATGATTCATTTCATCTGAGTTTTACTACATATGCCTGATAGTGACTTAATTAATCAGATAACTCACATCTGGGTTGCTACCCTCCCCTAGCAGCTTTATGCTTCTCTTGCTGGGAAAAGTAAGCAAGACAGGCGCTGAACGAAAAACAGAGAATTCATTGCTTTCCCTTGTATCCCTCTCCCATGAACCCCAATAAAAAGTGAAATTTATGCTGCTAAGTTTTTAAGAACAATCACATTTGGAGAAGCAGAACCTGGTCCATAAGTACCAGCTACCAAAAATAAACCCAAAGTCTGAGAGGCATACCTTCAAGTGGACATGCAATGTCTCTCTACACCAAGGGAACAGATGGTCAGTGAACTGCTACAAGAGACACCAAGACTGGCAAGGCAGATGGGTAGTAGTATTTTTATAACTGAATATTTAAATCTGAAATATTGTCTGAGCGCCAAAACCGGACGCCAGTCTTCAGCTAAAGCTCTAAGTAAAGTCCATGGACGTTTCACCTGAGTAAGATGTGGAAATTTCACAAGTGCTTGGGCTTTGGGTCTAACTCTGAGCCCACTGAAGTCCATGGTAAAACTCCCACTGAGCTCAGCCGGACTAGTTAGGCCAGTGTGGAGTGCTTCTGAAGATACCACTCCTGCTGTTTATCCCAGACTGGGATGCTTCCTCTCAGTTCCCCCAACTGTGCTTTCTGCAGTGAACTGTCCAAAGCTGAAATACAAGTTGTGTCGATGGCAGCATACGAGCAGTGATGTTTCATCGGATAATCTGTCTTTCTTCCCCTAGTCTTCCTTCGGGAAGCAATAATGATCTAAAGAGTTCAAATGCACCACTCTCACAAGGCAAGGGTTAGAATGCAGCTTCTGGGCCATACAAGCTTTGCCGTAAACTAAAATGCAGTGCTCTTATAAAATTAATTTATTAAGGGGACACTGTATAAAATATATGTTTAAACCTTTATCAGAGCTGGATAAATAAAACAAAACGTTATAAATATGTTTCACGCTTCTCCCTTTCTGATGCTTGCTCCCTTTTTTGCACCTCTCAGCTTTAAGAACTTAATTAGCTTGGTCAGTTTCCCTTTCCCTCTCTCTGGAATGAAGCACCATGCTCTTGTGGCTGGGTTCACTACAAGGCAGGGCAGAGTTGAAAGTTTTACAAAACTCACACTGTTTTAATGCACACTTGAACAATGCTGGCCCGAGTTTGTAAAGGTGGCTAACAAATTGTGGGGATCCAACCTAAGATACCTTAAAGGACCCTAATTTTTCAGAAACCCGTCCACCATTCGCAAATCAGGCACCTTTAGGGCATTTCAAGTTGGGTGCTGAAGTATCAGAGCATCCAAATTCACCAGTCACTTGGTAAAAGTTCAGACCTAAAATTCTACATGCTGGATCCTATGAGTAAGAATGACGCGTGTGATTTTACAGGATCAGGCCCCTAGGCACCACAGACCTGATTCACATTTACTCTAAGGCACCTTTACACTGCCATTGCAATATCAAAGGGTCTTCAAGTGGGTACCACTTAGTTACTCCCACTTAAAGACCTCTTTATACTGCTCGAGTGGTGTAAAGGGAGCTTAGCAGAAATGAGAATCAGCCTCAGATCTCTCAGAAGCTACTGCGTAACCAGGCTCTTGACTGTACTGTATCCAGGTGTGGTTCCAGATGCTGGAAAGCTGCTTGGCTTGATAGCTCCTCCATCAAAATCCAATTCTTCGTCTTCTAAAATGGCTATTATCATCTTACCCCATCGAAACATCAGTGACGACCAAGACGGAGCTGCAGGGCTCTCTTTCAGAATCTCCTGAGCTATAAACTGCTTTATAAAGACTTCCACGCTGGGGCTGTATTCCTTACCCCGGCTCCATAAGAAAAAGGGGCTAAAAATAAGAATAATAAAAACTCATTTTGCAAATGTTTATTCCTACTTTACTGGGAATGAAGAGTAACCAAAGGCAGAAACCAGATGGTTCTTGTTGAAATATTTCATTTACCTAACAGCTTGAAGCTGGTAGGCTGCAGATTACATGTGCACGCACACCTGTGTGTTCAGGCTGCTATTAAAGGGTATATAAAAGCCCTGCGGTTAAGTCACCGGGAGACTTCTAATCACCCAGAGCCTTATTTCTTTGCGCAGAACATTAATGGGGCATCCACGCATGGCAGCTCCACAGATAAAGGTTCAGACAGTGATGTCTACATGATTGCCCTCTTTCGGTGGTGGGGGCGAAGGGCTATGTCTTGCATTATGGCAGATGGCCTCTTATCCCTGCGCCATGTTTCCCAGGTCAGTTAAGGAGTTCATTACCTTGAGAGAACACCCTTTTGCTCACCAGTTGGTGTTTATTAAGGCTGCACTTGACATGAGTGATTCATTGGGGAAGGCGGAGTGATGCTCTGCCCCAGTCGGGCAGCCGGGGATGATAGAGCCCTGGCTGGTAGCATTCCCTCTAGCACAAGCAACTCTGCTCTGGGTGCTAGGTAGAGACTCACCTAGAGAACAGGGCCAGGATTTTCAATAACAAGGGCTGTGATGCGGGGCTCCTAGGTCTATATTTAGGTGCCTAAATAATGAAATTGGTGAACTCACTGAAGTCAGTAGGAGCTGCTGGGCACGCGCACTTTTGAAATTCGAGTCACTTATTTGGACTTAAATTTTAGGCCCCCGTTTTTGAAAATCATGGCCTAGCAACTCAGTATTTTGGATGCCAGAGCAAAGCAAATAGCACTGAGGACAATGACACCCAAAGCAAGGATGGGTTACAGGGATTAGAGAGAAGGGAGAGATCCCTCTCCCCAAAACTCACGAATGCTGGAAGTTGTAGACAGCTACGCTAAAGGAATGTAGAATCTCTGGAGCATAAGGAAATATTTAAATCTGGGAAGCTTCATAGCTTGCTGTCAGAGCAAGAGGTAGTGGAGCCTGCCTGTGCAATGAACTTAACTACAGACTAACCGACTTACATTGCTTCCATAGTTCCAGGTTGGGGGACTTACAAGCTCTACTAATGAAGGCCATGGAGCTACAAAAGCCAAGCTACTATGGAATCTCCCGTCTCCTCCCTTCGCTCTAAAGTATGCACAGTCCAAAGACCGGATTCCTGATCCTCCAAGGAACTGAGAATCTCGTGAGGGATGCTGCAACCCTGGCTGCTGGTGCACATCGCTTCTCTGCAGGTGCTCAGCACTTTGTGGATTCAGGCTCTAAATTAAAAAAGGCAACAGGAAGGAAATGGAGAAAAAACAGATAACAAGGAGAAAAGGGAAAACTGTTCTGTATTCTACACAAGGAAATATGACCATTTGATCTGTTCGTATTTGTTGCTTTCCTCACTTATGTGCACGCATGTTTTACATTCCCTACAATTAGGCGTGAGGGGATATTTACAGGAATGGTGCAAAATGCAAAGGTGTTCAGGGCCTTGGACAAGACCCACTTTCACTTTGGGGAAAAAGAACCAGCAATTAATATCATGGGTGAAATCCTGGCTCCACCGAAGTCAATGGGAGTTTTGACAGGGGGCCAGGATCCCACCCACCTGGTTTTAATGAAGAGTCACTATCAGGACACAGTGGAGTGGTTGTTCCATTGAATGGAAGCGATTGTTTACAAGCGGATAAATCATTTGAATTATTTTGATTGATAAAAATACTCCCGAAGCATGCACAGACAGTTGTCAGCAACAATGATAACCAGAACGCAGGCTTGGAGTCTCCACAAAGCCTTGCTTTTCAGGAGGTAGAACACAGAAACCTAAGATTTGCCACAGCATATCAGAGCACCTGAATCCATTGTACTGTCTGCAGCGGAGGTTGGTACCTGATGTGTGCCTTTTAAAATACTGCCATTCACTTGCAGTACTATCTAGCATTTTAATGGCTGAATAGGTGGGATTGTGCTAAATCAGTTATGTTGGTTGCTATGATTATTACATTTTGGATACACTTAAAACTATAAACCCTCCCTCCTCCTGCATTTTTGTCGCATAACACTGCATTTATGTCAGAACCTGTGCTAGTCCGTTTGTAGACGGTAAAGTAAATAGGCACTGGCTGTAGTCACGGGGCTGTGCACAAATGATGGGAGCGGAGAGGAAGGGAATTTACGAAACAGATTTATGAAGGAGCTTCTATTGGTCATTATCTAAACGTCCAGACCAAACTTTCCCTGGCAAAGAACATTTTCAGTTGTAAACCAGTGATACTGCAGTGGAACAGTCCCTTTTGTATTGCAACTTACCGATCCTGAGATGCAACTGCAGGGGAAAGATAATGGCCTTGAGGTTAAGACAATGGAATAAACTCCAGCGAGCTGGATTCAATTCCCAGCTCTGGCACATGCTCCCTAAATGATCTTGGCCACGTCACTTACGCCCTCTGTGCCTCGGTTTTCCTTTTGTAAAATGGGGAGAATGGCACTTCCCTGCTTCTTGTGAGGTGGGGAGTGCTAAGAGGTTGGTTTAATAATGATTGGAGAGGTGCAACATGGCTGCTAATCAACACATCCGAGTTTGAGAAACTTTAGTGAGGTTGGTCCCAGCAACCGCAGCCAGGCCTTGGGATTTTTAACATCAGAGAACATGGCCTAGCTAGTCTTTGAGCATGAAGTGACACAGATGTGACCAGTGCATTTTCTCTTTGGAGGCATCGCTGTTCTCAGCACTGCGTGGTTCGAATACAGCTGTGATGGCTAATGTGATGCTGCTGACTGTTGATTACAGGCACATTGAGAAGACTTAACTTATTGCAACTCAGGACAAAGTAGCTAAAATTTGGCATGGTCCAAAGCTGAGCTATACTAATAAAGTCAACGGGTTGCTTGGGAGTAACTGAAGGTAGAAGTCAGCCTTGTGCGTCAACGATGGGCATCATTTCAGTGGAGATTCACTCTGATGTGTCTATACAAAATAGTCCCAGGGTACGTCGTAAACTGTGTCTTATAGAAGAGCGAGGAGAGAATGATCAGATTTTGGAGCTGTTGATGCATTAAGGGTAAACTGAATACATGCTGCCTCCACTGAAGCCAATGGCAGATGCAGACGCTCAGGGCCGCTCCAGATTTGATGTGTAACCACTGTTGCTTTGCACCACTGGATGGCAGATTATGCAGGTGCCTCAAGTCTGAATAACCCTTGGAGCTAATATGACTGAATGTTTCCCTTTTTACACAAAGATCCATCCATAGTACTAAACAAATGGCCCTTCCGGCTCTGTTAAAAGCCTGGGTAAATACAGCACAGCTCATTGCAAAACCTGCGGCCAACAACTCCGGCTCTGTTGGTCCAAAAAACGGGGTGGGGGGGTGGGTGGGAGAGTTCAGACAAGGGACCTTCAATGACTCATCTGATCTCAAATACTGCAGCTTAAAAGCCAGCTTTGCGGGTCCTAGATCTGCCCTAGGGAAGAAGATTACACAATTTCCTGAAGAACTGTGTGACAGACTAAACACAAAAAAGCCATTAAAAGAAAATGGGAGAGTCATAACGAGGATAAAAGTATCAGAAGGGTTCTGTAAGATACACGGTCGACATTAGAGATTGCAGCTGTATGCCTGTGGTCTATGGGCTCTCACAAGCTTAGCAGAGGTGGTTCTAACCAACAATTTGTGTGATACCCTTCAAGGAAGATGCAATCAATCTAGCCTACTCTGTTTACCGGTGAGTTTACTATTGCAGTTATCTACCACTTTGGCATCTAACGGCCATGCAAGAATTAGCGATATCACCCACCATGCCCTATATGGCAAGAGCTTCAGTTTCCCTGCTCCACAGTGCCCGTGCTCCGCACTCACCCCTCTCCTTTCTTTGCTTCTTGTCTTCCAGTTCCTCCCCACCACTTCCCCCAGTTGTGGATAAGTCCTGGGAGGATGTGGAGGATCTTGCATTTCAAAATCAGCGCTGAACCAATTCCTCAATAGGCTGGTGGAATTCTCTTTAGTATTTAGGACCACTCTGTAAAATATTATGCGCTCATTCCTGACGGTAGCAAGGCACAATAGGTACCTTAACCACGGGAGCTCGTATACACTGGCAGACGTCCTGCTTTTAACTTGTGCCTTATGCACGCTAACGTAACAAGCAACCGGGCACGCCACTCTTCTACTTCTTGATGCTGCAGGTTTCAAAGGACAGTTCTCAGGTTCCACTGTGCATATGGTAGGAAATGCAGAGCCCGTGAGGCTGGCTGACAGGGAAATGCACTTGGTGATTTGCGAGAGTGGGGCAGGATGGTATTTCACGAGTCCTAAAATTATGTTCTTGACCCCTTGTGATCATTATTGCCAAAACCCTTCCCAGGAGCGTTAGTGTATTGTCCTGGCCAAATTACAATTGGATGCTACCTCTATTATTAATGTTCATTATGTGCCTGCGTACAGACTTGATTTTCAGAAGTGTTGAGCACCCACAAATCCCTCTGGAGTCAAGGGGGCTGCATTGCTTTGGAAATCAGGCTACATGGACAGCACAACAGCGAAAGAAAGAAAAATTACATTCACTTGCTTGGAAGGAACTTATTTTGAGCTGTTGAAAAAGGTCACATTCCAAACAGAAGGCAGAGCAATGGAATGCTTAGTTGCTATTATGAACAAAGTTAAGACAACCGCAAATCTCAGTAAGGCAGCAAAGCAGCAAGATAATGTGTATCTAGTGTGTTCGAAACGGCAAAGAGCTCACCTGCACGTGAACGAAAAGCCAAAGTAGCAATTGCCAGTCACACACACGCGCATGTGCACATACTCAGAAATCCGACTATTCCACCCACAAGGATCCTCAGCACCTCCTTGAGAGGATGAAGCCAATTCTAGGAGGATAGCATTAGGGATGCCATGGACCTGTTACACTTGTGCACTGAACCAAATCCAAAGTTTCCCTGAGCATCCTCTATGCCCGCTCAAGTACAGTCCTCGTAACAATGCAAACGGTAAAACAAATTCAATTTGTGCTTCCTAAAGCCAAGCCTGGCTTTGTCTCCATTCTCTAATTGGATTTCCCTCCTACTGGGCTTTCATGAATCAGGTAGACATTTCCATGTGTAAATAATGGCATATAATACCAATAAAACCTGGCAGGCTCTTCTGATGAAATGATATGTCTGAATTGTCCAGTTAAAAAAAGAAAGATTAGGGGGGAAAAAAACCCTTAGTTTCCAGAAAAAAATTCTCTAAGATTTTTTTTAAAAACTTGGCCAAACCTTTCTTATTTTAATGCTGCCCCCTGCCATCTAGTGCTATGGTGCACTAGAAATAGTGAGCATAAGTAGGCACTTTGCAGAAGATGTAAAAGAGGGAAGGGGAACCACTCCTCAGCTCTGAAGCGTGAGGGTGTTTTAAGTTCAAACCTGGGTTTGTATCCAAATGTAAGGCTAGCCCTCTTCTCGTGAGTTGAACCCTGAACTTCAGGGTGTTTTGAATCTGGATCCAGAGTTTGCAGCTTGAGCCCACCTTTACTACACTGAGAAAATGTCTATCTGAAAGGAGCCTTCAGTCTTTGGATTTCATCCTGCAAGCCCTCCAAACAAGGAACTTTCATACGCTCAGCATACTGAGGCCTTGATCCAAAACCCAGGGAGGTCAATGGAAAGACCCCAATTGACTTAGAATCATAGAAGATTAGGGTTGGAAGAGACCTCAGGAGGCCATCTAGTCCAATTCTCTGCTCAAAGCAGGACCAATCCCCAACTAAATTATCCCAGCCAGGGCTTTGTCAAGCCGGGCCTTAAAAACCTCTAAGGAACGAGATTCCACCACCTCCCTAGGGAACCCATTCCAGTGCTTCACAACCCTCCTAGCGAAATAGTGTTTCCTCATACCCAACCTAGATCTCCCCCACTGCAACTTGAGACCATTGCTCCTTGTTCTGTCATCTGCCACCACTGAGAACAGCCGAGCTCCATCCTCTTTGGAACCCCCCTTCAGGGAGTTGAAGGCTGTTATCAAATCCCCCCTCACTCTTCTCTTCTGCAGACTAAATAACCCCAGTTCCCTCAGCTACCTCAAAAGTCATGTGCCCCAGCCCCCTAATCATTTTCGCTGCTCTCCGCTGGTCTCTCTCCAATTTGTCCACATCCCTTCTGTAGTGGGGGGGCCCAAAACTGGACGCAATACTCCAGATATGAGTGAGCTTTGGCTCAGGCCTAAGAATTGGAAGGGAAGATGTGGACTGGAAGGAGGGATCTGGAAGTAAGACGTGTAGTTGTGAGAGATGAAGGGGAGCAAAGTTAAGAGTAAACAAAAGAAACAAGTGTGGGTAGGGAGATTTGTAGGAGGAGAGCAGAGATAATGGAAGGACAGAGTCGGGCAGAGCTAAGGACAAGGAGTTTGAACCGAACGGGGAAAGAGGGGAAGTCAGTGAAGCGATCACAGGAAGAGGACGACGTGATCACAGCAAGGGTTAAGAAAAATGCAGTTTTAAAAACATGTCCCTTGTTAATCTGCATTTTCAAGTCCCTTTGACTAAAATGCACCATTCATCCCTTTAAAATTGTACAAGTCCCCATTCAGATGGGGGAGCCTTTTTTCTTCTCAGCGTCGTCATCTATCCACCCCAAAAACTAACCACTGCCACCAGACCTACTGCAGAGCAAAGGTCTCATCCTGCCACCCAACACCATAGCTTCTGAGGGCCTTCCATGTAAAAGCAACAGCAAAGTGCTTCGTAGAACTCATGGAGTGTCTGGCAACTCCTTCTTTTGGGGTGAAAACGCTGTGCAGTCTAGGGGCTTTGCTTCTAAGTTTTAAGGTTTTATCAAATAATTTTTTTAAGCCGAGTTGGTGCAGAGTTTTGGGGTTTTTTGTTTTTTTTTGGTTGGTTGGTGTTTATAGGGTAGAAGGGGAATCAGCACGGAGTGTGTTATTCTTATGGTAGAAAGGCTTTTTCGAAGAAGGTTATTCTAGGGTCTACACAAATAAAGCAGCATGCTCCATCTACTCTAATAGCAGTTGCAAACTGCTTTAGAGCAGAGCCTATAAGAGTGACAAGTATCTGCTCCCCAATAATTCACCATTAGTGGAATTGAAATGTCCTACTCCACTTAGAATAACAAGCATGCTTTGGTTAATGTGGACATTTCTGTGACTGTTAAACATTTGCTGAGAGAACGTAATTAAGTCTCCTTCAAACACAAGAAGGCACAAACCTCTCTGTGCCGCCTCACGTTTTACTGTACATCTTGTCCTCCCCTCTGCAGCTGGCATTCATCCAGGGATGCGTAATTAGAAGGGCCAACTGACACAACAAGAGCAAACAATACGGCACACACACACATATACAAATCAGCCGTCACAGCCAGGCTCCCAGCATCAGCGAGTGAAGCTGCTAAACAAAGCCACCAGCTCAGGAAGTCACTGTTATGGATGTACTAGTAAAAGGAACTGTTAAGGTAAGAGTTATTAGCCTTTGGAACTCACTGCTACAGGAGGTCAGGATAAATACTGCTGTGTGTCTGTAGAGCCCCTAGCACAATGGGGGCCCAATCCCTGGCTGCAGCCTCTGGGTAACAACAACAACAACAGGTGGATATTTAAGGCCTAATCATGAAGGTGCTGAGCACTCCTCTGTCAGCGGAGAGATGGTCCAATATTTTAATGCCAACAATTACCCTATGCCTCAAAGGGTAGACGGTAAAAGAGAGAGATTGTGGGTCCACGTAGGTGTGCATGCGACAGCGGCAGACAGGAGAGCGAGAGGCTACAGGGATGGAAGACGTTAGGACTGGAAGAGACGGGGGCTGACTGCTAGCCTTCATTATGCTCAGAGCAGACCCTGTTGCCAATGCTACCGCACTACAGGAAATTTTGGACACGCCAGGCTGCCTTATCCTTCTCTGCTGGATTCTTGCGATTGGGATAGCGTCTGGGGAAACCTCTCTGGCCCAGGTCAGAACAGCGGACGAATAAATAATATAGCAGATTGATTTATTTAGCTTATTTTTGCTAAAGAAAGGTTGGCAAATGTTTGGAATCCTTCTTCCCTTTGGGTCTACAAAACAACAGATGAGCCAGCTGTGGCCCTGATGTGCAAACAAACATCACACACACTGGGGTTTTTTTCCCCACCCCCTCCCTTGCTTTTCAGACAGATAGGCAAATATTGTTTGGAAATGAAAGATCCGCTCACAATATCCTGCAGTTCGTGACACACAGCTGACACCAAAACGTCAACGACTGAGCCAGGAAAGCTACCTGGCACTTCCACAAAACAAGGAGGACAAAGCAAAGACTCACCCAAACTTTGAGATAAGCTGAAGTCAAACAACAACAACATAGAGGTCATCGTGGGCAGCTCAGCTGCCTTCACAACCTCTCCCTTTAAGAGGGAGCAGGACTGCTGGGTGTCGGAGCCACTGGGGTCAATTCCCCACTACCGCCACCACCTTGCTGTTTGCTCTTGACCATGTCGCCAAGCCTCAGCTTCCCCATCCCCATTGCAGGCCACACAAAAGAGTTGTTTGCAGTGTAGTTGTATCTGCGTCAATCCCAGGCTATTATCAAGACGTGGTAGCTGAGGGAATCTCTTTTACTGAGCCAACATCTGTTGGTGAGAGACAAGCTTTATGAGCTTACACAGAGTTCTTCTTTAGGACTGGGAAAGGCACTCAGAGTACTTAAGAAGAGCTCGGTGTAAGCTCGAAAGCTTGTCTCTTTCACCAACAGCAGCTGGTCCAATAAAAGAAACTACCTCACCCACCTTGTGTCTCACAGAGAAAAGTTGTGAAGTGTAATCAGTCGCTGCTGGAAAACACGCTGGGTCACGGGATGGAAGGCACTGAAGCAGCACAAATTTTCGTCGACATCGTGTCAATGACCGTAATGCCACGCACATCTGCGACTGCAAACATGTCTGTAAAAGTACAGATACACAATGACACACAGCCACAATGCTATGGGCACCATACACAACACAGCTTTGCATGATGGGTGCCCGCATGCCTGCCAGTTTGTTCTCTTTCAACTTCAATTGCTGGATTCACTTTCACACTCGTTTCTGTTCTGTTCCCTGATTTATATGCCCTGCAAGCTTTCCCACTCTGGTGGCTATTTTGGCAGGGTGACTATATGGCACCTGTTGAATTCCTGCCCAACTTTCAAGCAACAATCACACAGGTATGAGGAAAGCTGCACTCCTTTGCTTATTACTCACACATTCCTGCTGTCCCTGTGCCGTAGCTAGAACTGCATTTTGAGAGTAGGAGTGCTGGCAGAAATGGCATGATATGAAACCCTCCCTTTTAAATTCCCATTTAGAAAGAAGGTTCATCCAGAACATTTTTTAGACTCTCCTACCATAGCTCAGTGCTGAGCACACCAGTCAGAATACTTGGCTTTATGAGCCTATAGAAAAGTGACAGTTCTAAGACCTGTCTACTCTCAATCCTAGTGACAGCTAGCTGCCTTTGTCTCACTACAACGAGGGTATAAGAAGCTGAAAAATCTCTCTCAGAGGGGACAGAGACAGTAGTCCTGCTGGGAGAGCCCAGGAAGAGCAGGCTTGGGAGGAAAGCTTACATTGTAAGCTCTTTGGGGCAGGAATGCTGTTTGTACAGCACCTGGCACCATGGGGTGCTGCAGGTCCAGGACTGGGTCTCCTGCAGGCTGAGGAGTTATCACAGTATATAACGGTAGTTTGTGACAGACTGTATTTCCTGCCTGTGGTTTCAGAGTGGTAGCCGTGTCAGTCTGTATCAGCAAAAACAACAAGGAGCTTACGCCCAAATAAATTTGTGTCTCTCTAAGGTGCCACAAGGACTCCTCGCTGTTTTTGTCTGTGGCTTGGGAGCCTCAAATAAGCACTACGAAAGGGCCAAGAATTATTGGGCCAGATCCTCAGCTGTTAATAAATCAGCACAGCTCCACTAAAGTCAATAGAGCAATGCTGGTTTACACCACATGATGATCTGGTCCATATACTTTGCACAATACGGTATCATGCCTATTACAACTCTCTGCACCCAGAGTGATAAATCCATGTGCTCTGGATTGTATTTGCCGATAAATGATCGTACCGTATATGTTTTGTAAACGACTCCATTCAGAGTCTCATATCTACTCAGACTTCTAACTGCACTGTAGGCTCCTGCATGTTTTTGTTACTGGGTACTTTCCTGGGTTTGCTCTCATAAATTCCCAGCAGCTGGTGTTACTGGAGAGTGGACAGCCAGACTCCAACTGCAAGGCGGCCACTTTCATGAACTAGCTTATTTTACAGACTCCTAAAACTAAACTGGGCAGAATGTGGCCCACCAAACAGCAGACTATCAAGCCCAAACTTCACTCCAAAGAGGGCTGGTCGAACAACCCCTCACACTGAACCAATAACATGCATCCTGTTTCCCATTTCCTACCACTCCTTGCATCTCTGCTCACAGTAACACACACTGATGCTTCAGTAATGGGAAAAGTTCAGGATATTTAGTAAGCATCCAAGCTCCAACCGGCCTTTTCCTCCTACTTATGAATGAAACGTTCTTTTTAAAACAACCCCCCCCCCCCAAATAGGGTGACAAGATAGCAAATGTGAAAAATTGGGACGGGGTGGGGGGTAATAGGAGCCTATATAAGAAAAAGGCCCGAAAATCGGGACTGTCCCTATAAAATCAGGACAGCTGGTCGCCCTACCCCCAAAAGATGCCCACCGTTCTGCCATGCATCCGTGTGCATTAAATACCAGGATGCACTCAGCAATTCACAGACTGTGTGCACCATTGGCTGGAGTAGCCTCTTACATGCAGGAATGCTGTGTATTCCCCAAGTGTTACATAAACACCCCACGATGTGTCTATGTGAATGGATTCATTAAGTAATTTTCCACCTTTATCAGTCACCAGGCTGCTTCCCAAAGAACCTTTTCGGCACCCAACCTACACCTCTTCTCAGCCCTGCTTGGTTCTCACAAGTAGAGACGCAGGGACTACAATTTGAGAAGGCCAAAGGACTGATCAGAAGAGAGACAATGTGGTTTTAAGCAAGTTCTTAGTGTGATATGAGCTACTTATTCCCTCTGTGATCTCGGGGAAATGACTCTAAAACCAGGGATAGCGGTACCTGCCTTTCAGGGTGTTTGGAGGGTTTTAGTTAATTGTTCACAAAGAGCTCTGAAGATGTAAAATGCTCAAAAAAATTAGCTACTGTAATGATGGGTAGCCCAGGTTTTAAGAATGGTCTCATTTTCCCCAGCTCCAACTCAAGGACATGAAAAAGAAGTCTCCATTGCAAATACTCGCCACACCCTCGGAAGGACTCTGCATAGTTTCAGTCCCCACTAGTCTACGAAGCAACAATCATACTTTGAATTTACAGAGGCTGAAAGTGCCCTGAATACAATCGAGTCTTGGAACCCCCCTGCTGTGAGACAGGTAAATATTCGACTTGCTTTAAGAAACATCAAAAGGACTTTCCTAAAGCCACAGAACAAGTCATTTGCAAAGTCAGGAACAGTACCCTTGAATCCTGATGCCAAGCCTCGTGTTTGCTCCTATTAGTAAATATTACTCTTTTAAACCCTGCGTGCTGCTACAGAACCAGTGGCATTGCCAATTATCAGCGTTACCAACGTACTAATCTTCCTTAGATGTTTCCTTTGACCATAAAATGTGCCAGGAATTGAATGAGGCCTCTTGTTCCATTTTCTAGCGTGAACGACTGTCGAAAAGTTGTTGACAACTAAAAGTTTACCAAGTGCTTTATTTTTAGAATGTAGCTCCGACTTTACAGCGTCTGGACTTGTAACTACTCATTCCTCTAGCATTAAACTGAATGACCACATGAGAAAACTGCTACAACAATAATATTTCCAGGGCACACTGAGTCACTGTCCGATGTCTAAAATGGGAAATAAATAATTCCCGAGAAGCTGTCATCACAGTTTGAGGCAAGGTTTGCTGGTTCTCGCCCTGTGCAGGAAAAACTCAGGTTTCTACTTTAACACACATCCCTCTGCACTGAATGCCATCTCTAAGCTCTCTAGTTTATAAACAAGTAAGTCCTGTGGTTTCTACTCCTTCGCCTTGTCTCATTTGTAAAACAATTAAATAATACGAGCAAAACAGTAAGACGAGTGGCATGGGGCCACCATGATAGTTGCATTAGCAATGCCTAGACACATGGGATGACATATGTTGTAGTTTGCTCTGACCTGGTGGTGGAAGATACACCTTTGCCTAAGGAGACAGAGTAGATTAGGGCAAGACTTTCATCTCTGTTACCTGTATATGTGGCTCCTGGGTGGCCAATGTGAAATCATCCAGTGATACTAGGCTTACTAGAGGTGTTTACAACACAGCCCTCCATCACAGGTATTGCCAGACTTGATCACAAGTCCATCTAGTCCAGGATTCTCTGCCAGGTCAATAGCAGATGCTTCAGTGGAAAGCGGTAAGAAACCCTCTAGTATATAATAATGGAATAATCTGATTACAGGGGACATTTCTTCCTAACCCCCATCAGTCACTGATTGTCTTGTGCCCTGAAGCATGGGGGTTTATACCAATCCTACATTTGTATCCTGTTTTATGTAAATAATGGGTGTCCCTAATCCATAAAAATCCCTATCCTTGTTTTGAATCCTACTAATCTCTTGGCTGCACTGATATCTTGTGTCAGTGAGTTCCACGGGTCAAATCACAACTTAAAACTGATACCCTTGCCAGAAGTCCCAGAAAAAAGGTCAAGGACTGAGAGGTAGAGACTGAATATTCTCTCATCCCTTGAGGTGTTCCCCCTCTGGCTAGAATGCAGAGGACAGCATGGGAAATCTTTCCCTACCATTGCCTTTTTTGTGGCTGATCAGTGGACTTAATTCTCCATGGCTGTCAACCCAGCTCTTTATTTACAATGGCTACGTGGAGCACTGGAAAGCATTCTGCTTTGTCAGCGAGAGATCCCAAGTTGTTATCTGTTGCAGACAAAGTAAATGTTCATGCCCCTTTCACCAGTGCTAGCTGAACTTTATAAACAAATAAAAGAATCTGCCAACGTGATGAAGGCTGTTTTATGGTTTGCTAATTTTTTCCCCTTTAAATTGATGCCGTCTTGATAAAAAAACAAAGCTGTTTTTAAATGCTGCCTTCAAATATGCATTTGTATGCACTTTCCATCTTTTAACTAACAAACAAGGGGGGGGAAAAGTTAATTCTGCTAGCAGCCTGCTGTGATATAAATAAGAATAATAGATACATTCACAGATTTTGAACCTTTTACAGCCACTGCTGCAAAAAGCAATTTTAATTTATAACCACAGAGTCTTGCAAAACATAGAAATGAAGACATAATAAAATGGAATGTTTATCCTGTGGCTCCCATTAGACCTCTTCCATTCAATGGTTGTAACTAATTACTTGTTTTTCCGCTTTTGTATTGGAGGCCTTATTACCGGGCTGCACGGAGCATACCTTATTTTATTTCCCTAGCAATATTTGTACCTCTCTCTGAAGCCTGCAATTAGATGTTCATGAAATAATATTAAAACGATGCATAATCTTGTTGGGGACGAGGGGAAGCCAAAACAAACCAACCCGGTTTGTATAAAATTAGATGGAATACAAAAGATGAATGTTCACTCCAGTGAATGCGTCCTTTCGACTAACCGTTTCTATCTGACAACCTTTTTTTGCCAACGGAACACATTGTACTTTTGAGATAACTGACTGTGGAATATAGTGCTGTTTATTCAAAAGCAGGTCACATAGAACTGAGTTGCTCGTCATCTTGATCCTTTTACCTTTCTTATCTTCAGACAGCGTACATTCAGGATGAGCTTTTTAGTTTTTTAAACCAGCCGTGCAGTTTTAATTGCTGCTCTGTGTTTAATTGCCATAAGGTGACCCGATGCTAAGAAGGTGAAAAAAAATGGTGGGGGACTTTAGAGGCAAAACCCTTTGAGAGCTGAATTCAGGTTTGAAAACTGTATTGTGACGTATTCACTGGTGAGTGATCGGACTGGGAAAGGGAAAACACAAGCGCACACTTTCTTGATGCCTGATTGGAAGTTTCCATTGTTTAAAGGGGCAGGTTTGCCTCACAAGGAATTATCTGAAGCTTTTATGAACCTAAAAACTACAAGAAAGCAGCCGCCACCACTTGCCACTTGGCTGTGAGGGTACGATGGAATTAGCTGGTGGTGTACTCTCAGCCCAGATCCGAAACTAATAACCCAACCTTGTTCCCATTCAACTCAATGGAAGAGACAGGAAGGAATGTCTTTGTACTTAAAGGTACCCAACTAGGAGTTGGCAGAACTGGGATATGTTCCTGTTTCTGCCAAAGATTGACCCTGTGAGCTTGGACAAGCCATGTAAACGTCTCCGTACCCCCAACTGAAAAACAGTGATAAATATTTCTTTTTTCCCCTCACAGGATAAATGAACCACGGAGAGCTTGACTGCTATGGTGCCACAGTCTGGACTATAAAACAAATAAACAACAAAGCTCTTGTTGATTTCAGTAGGATCAGGATTTGGCCCTGAGTGGTCAAGTGTTCACAGCATGAAAGCTGCCCTTAAAACTTACACCCCTTGGCAGGCCAAGGAGCGAATGGGACGTGAAGAATTGTTCCTCCAGGAGATTGAGACACTTTGACAAGGCATTGTAGGGAAGCAAGTTCTGCTGCTCCCCAGGCTGCATTTGTCTTGGGAAGGATTTCAGAGGTGTCAACCCCGCACTAAATGAAAACAGTGGTAAAACCCTGCCTGTCAGGCATTGGCCCTGGGTGAAGAATAGCATTTGTCTGAATGATGCTTTATGTGGAGAAGGGAGGAGGAAGTCAGGTGAGAACCCAAATTAGGTTTAATGTAGTTTTGGGGGGTTCAGAAAGAAGCAAAGTCAAGGGTTTGGATTGAACAGCTGCAAGGCTGGATGTGTTTCTAAGGAATATAGCCTGGTTCATAGGTTCTGAGTCTGGGGGGGGGGGGGGAGAGGGGGAGGTGAAAGGGTGTCAGGGAGTCGAGACCCTGCCCATTCCATATTGCTAAATGGGAGAGGAACCGCAGCTAGATGGGAATGGGCTCCCGGGGTACGTGGGGGGAGTCCCAACATGGAAAACAGCGCCTCTTGTGGAGAACGTTGAGAACCACTGCTCTACTTCAACCACAAGTTGCTGAGCGAGATGCAGGACATAATTCCATGGTCAGACTAAATGATCGTAGCAATCCACTGTGGCATTAAACGGATGAACCTTTCAAGATAGTCTTATGAGATTCTGGACATAGAGGCAGAAATGTAACAAGATTTCTGCCTTCCTCAGTGGTATGAATCTTGCAAAACGAGTTCTTCTCTTGAGATTTCTGGAATTGAAAAATAAAGCCCTTTTGGGTTAATGGTTCTCACCTAGTCCCAAACGCATCAGTGGCATTGCCCTGCAGGACTTCATTGGCTATCTTATCCATGTACCCAGTGAAACCATTACGTTTTCCAGTCCTGGTACAACTACTCCTCTTCATTGTAAGAACAGAAGATTCACTTAACGCGTGACCAACTGTCACAAAGCAGGGGGGAAAATCTAGGATTCAGGTGGCAGTAAAGTTTGGGAATAAGTAGGAATGAAAGCTGAGGAAGTAATGGGAGCAAGAGGATATGCTAACCTACATGCCAATTCCAACAGGAACATTTATTTATATTGGTGCTTCCCTAAATCCTCCCTGCAGTTTCATCTGGATACAGTGTTCATCTGCGCTTCCTGTCCTAAACGGCTGTGTAGTGATGCTGTGTGCTGTTAAAACAGCTGCTGTGTTTTACCCCGGGTGCAGTTCAATGTGACTGATTCCAACCTATCAGTTTAAGCGGCTATCAGTCTGAGTTACAAAACCTGACTAATCTTTAGGATGAAAGATATTATATAAATGCAAGATATAAATAATAATAATAAGTCATGTCTCTGATCTGGTAATAAACCAAGTAATGGAAAATGGTTGGTAATGGTAAATTATGGGGCCAGTGGTCCTTCAAGGGAATCAGGCCCTACCCGGCCCATGGGTACCCTGCAAAATACACCTGGGAGCAGGTAGGTGCTCCAAGTAGTGGCATGTTAGTCAATTAGCAAGGGAACAGCTAAATTCTAAGTAGGCAGCTGCCCAGATAGGGAGGGAGATCCCAGATGGGGCAATGCCCGACATACAGGCTAGGAGGAACCAACAGGCACAGTGTAGGCTCCTGGGACTTTGAGTAACCTGCAAGGTTGCACTTTGTGACTTGGCTGTGGGGCTGATCCATGGCACAGACAGCAAGAGGCAGAAGGCCAGCAAGAGGCACCGGGAACGAGGACCCCTTGCAGCACTTCACCCCAAACCAGGGGGCGCTACGGGTGTTGAATATGCCACCTTACAGATACACTGATCGGCTAACATATAACAACTCTGCTTTTCTGCTTTTGTTTTATGTAGCTCACTTCAGGCAGAACATTTCAGTCTGGTCTGTTTTAAGGACCCATGTAAAACTGAGTCAGTCCCCTATTAGTTTGGATAGAGAGGAGTACAAATAGTTCAGTTACAAGCCGCAGTTTATCCGATATTTTTCAGGCAGACAGAATAAACCATGTCTGGAGCAAAGCAGAAAATGTGATTGGAAAGTTTAGAGCTCTTAAATTAATTCCCTAGACAAAAAGTCAAGACACCATATTCATAATATCACATTATATAACTTGCTCTGGAGCCAGACAGCTACTAGGTAAAATAATATGGGTTATAAAACAAAATATTATTGCAAAACAGTTTTACAACTTTATAATTCACTATTTTCATTTCAGAAAAACATTGTCAGCATAATTGCAGATGCCGTTTGCCTTGGAGGGGTTCTTTTAGCTGCTGATGGGATTTTTTTTTTTAAAGGATGCTATTTCATTTAATATACTGATTTGCATGATAGTTATCTGGAAGTAAATCTCCATGGGAAACAGCATTATGTGGGAATTTAAGTGAATTTAATACGGAACGTTTATGCTCAGTAAATAAAAATATAACCTCTGGATTCTTCCATATATTAAACATATCAATATGGAGCTACTTTCTACTCTGTGTAGCTGCATTTATAGCTTAAATAGGACAAAGTTGCTAGGTCTTATGTGGCTGAATCTTGGAGGACAGATTCATTTGATAGTCTTTCCCTCGAGGATTCCATGTATGGTGTGTGAATCTCAGGGTCCAATCCTACAAACACAACTACTGAGTGCAGTGTGCCATGAACACTTAAGCACTAGGCTCAGAAGTGCCTGCAGGACTGGGCCCACTGTTCACGATTCATCCAGGGACACAATCACCCAGCTTTATAGCCTAATAACTCAAACCAGAACCAATGAGAACCATGTAACAATAAAACATTAGAACATAAGAGCGGCCATACTGGGTCAGACCAAAACGTCCATCTAGCCCAGTATCCTGTCTATCGACAGTGGCCAAAGCCGGGTGCCCCAGAGGGAATGAACAAGTGATCCATCCCCTGTCGCCCATTCCCAGCTTCCAGCAAACAGAATCTAGGGACGCCATCCCTGTCCATCCTGGCTCATAGCCATTGGTGGACCTATCCTCCATGAATTTATCTAGTTCTTTTTTGAACACTTTTATAGTCTTGGCCTTCACAACATCCTCTGGCAAAGAGTTCCACAGGTTGACTGGGCATTGTGTAAAGAAACACTTCCTTTTGTTTGTTTTAAACCCGCTGCCTGTTAATTTCATTTGGTGGCCCCTAGTTCTTGTGTTATGACATTGCACTTCTATGACACCCTTAATCCAAGAATCACAAACATTACCTAATCCTATTAACAGCGTGTGAGAATCAAAGAAATGCAGGGCTGGAAGGGATCTCAAGAGGTCAAGTCCACCCTCTTGCGCTGAGACAGGATCAAGTAAACCTAGATAATCTCCGACAGGTATTTGTCCAATATGTTTTTAAAACCTCCAAAGACGGGGATTCCGCAACCTCCCATGGAAGCCTATTCCAGACCCTAACTACCCTTAGAGTTAGAAACTTTTTCCTGACGTCTAACCTCCATCTCCCTTGCTGCAGATTAATCCCATTACTTCTTGTCCTACCGTCAGTGGACATGGAGAACAACTAATCACAGTCCTCTTTATAACAGCCCTTGACGTATTTGAAGACTTATCAGGTCTCTGCCGCAGTCTTCTTTTGTCAGGACTAAACTTGCCCAGTATATATCTATATCTATATATTTTAACACTTCCTCATAGGTCAGGTTTCCTAAACCTTTGATCATTTTCATTGCTCTCCTCTGGAGACTCTGCAGTTCATCCACATCTTTCCGGAAGTGTCGTGCCCAGCTGAGGCCTTGGAAGTGCCAAGTAGAGCATCTTACATACGACGCTCCTGTTAACTCACTCCAGAATGATACAGGTCTTTTTCTCAACTGCATCCCATTGTTGACTCTCATTCAATTTATGATCCACTATAACCCTCAGATCCTTTTCAGCAGAACTACCATCGAGGACTGACTCCTGCAGGACCCGACTAGATACCCCCTCCCAGCTTGACATGGATAACTACACTCTTTCAATCCATTGGGTGCTCACCTTATAGTAATTTCATCTAGACCACATTTCCACAGTTTACTTATGAGAAAGTCAAGAGGAACTGTGTCAAAAGCCTTATTACAATCAAGATACATCACATCTACTGCTTCCCCCTATCCACTAGGCCAGAAATTCTATCAAAAAGGAAGTTAGGTTGGTTTGGAATAATTTGCTCTTGACAAATCAATGCTGGCTGTTCCTTGTAACCCTATTACCCTCTCGGTGCTTACACAATGATTGTTTAATAATTTGTTCTGGTATATTTCCAGGTATCAAAGTTAGGCTGACTGAGCTATATCATCCTGGGTCCACTTTGTTCCCCTTTTAAGATTGTGGTATGTTTGCCCTCCTCCAGTCCTTTGGGACCTCGGCTGTCCTGTATGAGTTCTCAAAGATAAGATTGCTTCAGGTAATTCCTTACGTATCCTAGGATGAAATTCATCCGGCCCTGCCGACATGAACACATCTAGTTTATCCAAATATTCTTTAACCTGTTCTTTCCCTATTTTGGCTTGCGTTCCTTTCCTCTTGTTGTTAATCTTAATTGTGTTGAGTATCTGGTCACCATTAAATCTTTACTGAAGACTGAAGCAAAATAGGCATTGAACACTTCAGCCTTCTTAATGTCATCTGTTATTAGCTCTCCTTCCCCACTAAGTAGAGGACCTACACTTTCCTTCATCTTGCTTCTAACGCATTTAAAGAACCTCTCTTCGTGCCTTTACGTCCCTTTAGGTGTAATTCATTCTGTGCCTTAGGGTATGCCTACAATTTTGAGATTATACCGGCATAACTATGCCAACACAGCCCTATTGCGTAGACACAGTCTATGCTGACAGAAGGGTTTTTATGTCGGTACAGGAACACCATCTCTCAAGACAACATTAGCTGCACCGAATTCTGACTGTCATGAGGTACAAACCCTGGGACACATCACAAACCACTTCCCCATTCACGCTTACAGGGTGGGCACAAGAGGGATCCACCTAGCAATCCCAGGAGCATGAGAATGGCCTTCAATCTCAAAATTCAATTATAATCCCAGCCCATTGCTTTTCAAACGCCATGTGAAAGAAGAAGATAGCTGTGCCTACACTGGGGGTTATGATGGTGTAGTATTGTCGTTTAGAGGTGTGTGGTTTTTTGTTTGTTTATTTTAACAACCCTGACCAATATACCTATGACAACAGAAGTTTCACTTGTAGGCCAAGCCTTACCCTTTCTGACTTTGCACTAGTCTTTTGTAATCCTCTTTAGCAATTCATCCATGTTCTGCTTTTTGTAGGATTCCTTTTTGATTTTCAGGTCATTAAAAAGCTCTTGATGAGCCATATTGGCCTCTTCCTACCTTTCCTTCACATTGGGATAGTTTGCAGTTGTGCCTTTAATATTGTGTCGGAGAAATTGCCAGCTCTTCTGAACTCCTTTATCCCTTAGATTTTCTGCCCATGGGATCTTAACTACCAATCCTCTGCGTTGTTGCATTTTTTAAAGTCCTTATTCTGCTGCTCTCACTCCTTCCTTTCCTTAGGATCATGAGATATATTATTTCATGATCGCTTTCACCCAAATTGCCTTCCACCTGCAGATTCGTGACCAATCCCTCCCTGTTGAGCAGAATCAAGTCTAAAATGTCTCTCCCCCTGGTTAATTCCTCCATCTGCTGAAACAAAAAGTTGTCCCCACAACATTCCAAGAAGTTACTGGAAATTTTGTGTTTTGCTGTATTACTTTTTCCAACAGATGTCTGGTTAAAGTCCTCGATTACTACCAGTCTCATGTTTTGGGTATTTCTGTTATTTGTTCTAGAAATGCCTCATCTACCTCCTCGCCGTGATTTGGTGGTCTACAGCAGACCCCTACCATGACGTCATCCCTATTTCCCCCTTTTATCTTTACCCCGAGACTTTCAACTGGTCTGCCTCTCAACTCCTTTTGGACCTCAGAACAAATGTATATATTCTTTATGTATAATGCAACACCTCTGCCCCTTTTCCCCCTGCCTGTCCTTTCTGAACAAGCCTGTATACCAATATTCCAGTCATGAGATTTATCCCACCAAACCTCTGTGATGCCAATTAAGTCATAATTGAGCTTATGTACTAATACTTCCAGGTCTTCCCGTTTAGCCTACTTGCTACTCCTTGCAGTTGTGTAGAGACACAGTAGATTAGTATTACAATCCCAAATTTACAGAGGAGCAAACTGAGGCAGCTGCCCAAAGCTGCACCCTGAGTCAGTAGCAGGTCTGGGACTACAGAGCAGGAGTCATGAGGACTATACCCCCTCACACAAAGACAATCGATGCTGAATACTGTATGTAGGCTAAGACGATAGAACCCGTAACTACCAGACTGCAACACCAACATAATTCACTTCCCAATTGTATCTCAAAATGTATCAGTATATTTAAAGGCTGTTTGGTTATCAAGGGTTAAACACAGTCAAATCAGAGCCCTTAAATAATGTCAAGGCTGCCCCTAGTTGTATCATGTATGGAGGCATTGTCCTCAGATTATTTTAAGAAGGAGGAAGAAAGAACATCCAGGTATTATGTCAAAAGCCTCTTGCTCAATTATTCCTCTCGTGCTGCTAATCCACTGTGACAGTCTAAAGACTTACACTGCAAAAACCATGCTCTAAAGCTGTAAATTTAAGTTGCTTTCTTCCGTAGCTCACAAGCCTTTGCTGACCTCACCTACTCCCACAAGCACACACACTGTCACCTTTCACATCAACTAACTGAGCCGGTCATACAATTAACAACTCATTTTTTTACTATTTCAGGAATGCAATTCCTAACTGACTACCACGAAGCATTCCTCTGTCCTCAGCCGCTTCCCGTTTGTGAATGAAACTGAAGTTTCTAAGCCCAAAAGGAAAGGAAAGTTTACGCTGTGAGGGGGGATCTACGAGTGTGTTAGGGTGCCGTACAGTTCACATTGGATCCCTAGAGATAAGGATGAACATGGAAAAGTCTAAATAATTTTTTATAACACTTTGCACTTCTGAAAGTGCCTTTTCATCTGAGAGTCTTGAATGGCATTACAAAGATTACTTTGCAAAAGCTCACAACAGCCCTGAGAAGGAAGTATTACATATCCCCAGTTGTAGATTGGTAAACTGAGGTGCACAAAGGTCAGAAAACTTGTCCAAGGTCACAGAGCAGCGCTGAGAATAGAACCCAGGAGTCCTGATTCCAACAGAACCCAGGAGTCCTGATTCCAGGAGTCCCTCATCTCAGTTCTAGATACACTGCCTCCTTCTTTCTCCTCCTTCATTTTATCACCACATAGGGTCAAGTTCACCCAGGGCCTGTGCTGGAGTCCAAAGCTCAGACATTGACCTATGGCCTCTCTGCGGTGAAAAGAGCTCCAAGGAGGGGGTCGTGGTAGAGCGAGGCAAAGGTGGCTTGAGGGTGGCTGTCTACCTTCTCTGCAATGCAGAGAACCAGGCAGTTGCAGGGAAGCCCACATCCCTATGCCATCAGGAGGGAATCTGGCCCACTGATTTTATTAATCAGCAGAGACTGAAACATCTTAGTCAGAGGATTAACAGCAAGAGCACGAGTCTCAGTTAAAACGTAACTGCCGGGTGCACCCACTTTATGCTGTGTGAGTGATGGGAGACAGTATCTTTCCTCCCTAAAAAAATTATTACACCCGTACAAGTGGAGTGCATCAATCGTAGCCCAGGACACTGGTGAGCAGGCGTCTCGGAGCTGAAGATGGAACATCCAAGTGAATGCCTTCGCAGAAGATTTTCAGTCAGCTGGACACCCTGACTCACGCAGCGGCTTGGGAAGAGTGAGAGGCAAAATAAATAAATACAACTGCATTATCTAGGCACCATTTTGGTCACTGGAAGCTTCATGAGACCATCGTTACTGCCGATTCCAGAGGGAGATTCAGAAATGCCTACTGTGGCACACGGCAACAAGACAAACTGGTTTATGCCTGTTCTCTACAAAGTGGTCACCATTAAAACCTTGCTAAGAGGGTTAGATAATTTGTTAGCTTTACCTCATTGTTTGCAGCAGTCTCAATATTTACTATAGGACATACCTAGAATACTGTAAATGCTGAGGTGGTGTTTAAGGCAACTGGCATGTTTTCAGGGTGCCTGAGATGCTGTTGAGGTACAGATTTTGTGTAGACGAGGTGTGTTTTGTCCACCACCTCCCTAGGTAACCCATCCATCCTTAGAGGTTTTTAAGGCCTGGCTTGGCAAAGCCCTGGCTGGGATGATTTAGTTGGGGATTGGTCCTGTTTTGAGCAGGGGGTTGGACTAGATGACCTCCTGAGGTCTCTGCCAACTCTAATCTTCTATGATCCTAATTCATGCCTTCCTGCCATCCCTCCTCTGCGTCCTCGTTTGACTCCTGATCAGGAGGAGTACAAGGTACTGGCTGCACTGAGGTGGAGCTAGAGGTAACCTTTGTTGAGGTAACTCTTGATGAGCTTTTCCCTTAGCTCGCCTGTGCATGTAAGGTTAGATACTGGGCCGTACATGGAGACGTTGGCTGTGTTGTCCAAAGGTTTCCTTAAGTACTGATTAGATTAGACAGTGCTTTAGGCAGGAGGTAGCTTTTCTTCTTGAAGGAAGTATTCACAGTCTCAGTTAGTAAGAGCCAGGACTGACTTTCACTTTCCGCCTGGATCAGAGCCTCAGGCGTGGTGTGGTTTCCCTGCAGTGCTTCCAGGACTTACAGTGAAGGATCCAGATTTGGAAAGGCAAGGTGTAACATTACTGGGCCTGGGTCTGCTGTGTGGTTCCTGGTGTCCTGAGAGGCTGCCTAGGTGGCAGAAGGTCTCTGAGAAACAGGCGGATAGTTCATCATAGCATGAGGTGGTGGGCTCTGGAATTGAGTGAAGGCATTATGGGTTAACAAGGAGATTCGTGGCCTGGAATAGTACAGTGTGGATGTCTGTTGGCAGCTATGGAGGCAAGTGGTGGGGTGTCTTTGTTTCTGATATGACCAAGGCATAGGCTTCAAAGGATTCTTGGTGTTGGAGACTGTCTGCTACTGCTTGTGTTTTCCACAGCGGATAGTTTAGTGCCAAAATATCAGTGGGCTGTGGCTGATCAGTGGTCAGTGACTCATTATGGTCTTCTGTTCCGTAACTTATGAGTGGGGTGGAGTTACCTACAGGGATGTTTTTGAATTTGACTCTACGTAGGAGGGGGCAGAACGCAGTGGGAAAAAGGGAGGATCATGTGATAAATTTTATTTGTCACAAGGTTCCACATTTTAATCACATGGTTCTGCAACTGATCATATGGATATCCCCACGACATATGAAGCAGATTAGAGAGAGAGAGGCAGGAATTCCCTAGTGAAATATTAAGGTTTAAATGAGGGCATATGTTTCATTAGTTCATTTCCTAATTATGACTTGGGCATTAAAATTAAGAGAATTGCTACAAAAGGCAATTCAACAAAACAATTCAACACAAACTGGGACTGATCCGACTCATTTGGCATTTTCACTTCCTAAGTGCAACTCATTGTTCTGCGTGGGTTTTAAGGAACAGCACAGTCTTGGGTTTTTCGTTTGTTCCCATACCAAGCTAGATTTGCTTTGGATCAACAGCAACTTCAACCTGATTAGCAAGTGGCACTTTGCCTGCTCCTGCTTCGGGCTGTCAGAGACAGAACCACCAGCCGTGATCCTCTTCCCAGGCATGCTGCAAACCAAAAGCCGTTTTTCATCAAAAAACCGACACATTTTGAATGAAAAATTTCAGGCAGTTCTAGTTCTAGGCCATGGTGTGCAGCCGAGCTGAATACCACGTACTTCTGGGTGTTGCTGGATTTGTTACCACACCCCTTTCATTTTGCATGTACATTGCATTAAGAATCCACTAGTATTAATAACATTTAAAAATTATTTCATGCCCTCAGACATAAATTAATGTCCGTTTCTTACCCTGGTTTAATACTCATTTTACTCAGTTAAAGATCTCTATAAACAAACCTCAAACAAATGTGCCATACAGGTGTGTGGAGAGTAAACAAGCTAAGACCCCTTGTGCATCTAGTAAAACCAGCTGCAGCGATTTCTCCAATGGATGTCATGGCTGTAACATTTTCAGCAACTTTTCCTTGATATGAAATCATTCCAAAAAGTTAGTTCCTCTGAATAAGCCAGACTGCGAAAGTAGAGAGAGAAGATGCGGTCGAGTGAAACAATGCTGCTTTTATGGCCAATGACAAAATATTCTGATGGGGTGGGTGTAGTTATTGGACACTTCCTATTACCTTGGAAAATCTCCATCAATTCTACCCTGCTTCTTACTAATAAGTAATGCCCAGCTTCCTCCACCACTATTCAGGATAGCAGTCATGCCCATGCTGAAACTGGATAGCAAAGTGCCTTCGGCAGGCTACGAAAGAAATGAAATTCCCAAAGGGATTATGTATCAATAAGTGGAAAGCTAAATTGTCTTGTCCCTTCCAGCTTTGTATTGCAAATACGCCGCAAGACTCATGCTGTTCGTGGTGAGAAGCGATTTATGTTTCCATTGAGACACTGTACTCTGGTTCTTCTCTACTGCTTGGGACATTCCTTAGCTGATGTAAACTGACATCATCCCACTGACTTGTATGGAATCGCACCGATTTACTCCAGCGACAGATCTGGCCCAAGCAATAGAATTCTTTTAAAAAAACAACATCAGCTCTACCTAATATCAGACATGTGATATATATAGAGTCCCCTCCCCTCCTGAGCTCACAGCTCTGCAGAAGAGAAAAAGTTAATTAGTTAGGTTGCCAGCAGACTGTATTTCAAGGACTTTTATTTGTTGCTTTGTCTATCCTGACTTGAGAAACCCTGAGCTTCCCTGCTTTGAATAGTTCCTGAATTCAGGAAACTGGAATGAAATCTGGCGACTGGAAAAGGCTGTGTGGACCGACCGAGGGCAAGGTCGATGGGAAGAGCTTTTTGTATTTTGTTTTGTAACTATTTAGCATTTTTCTCTCAGCATTAAAAGGCTAGAGACAAGTTCTGCACCGAGGCAGATCGAGGCAGCCTTTGACAGCAGTGCTTTCATTGGTGTGGGATTTGAGCCCAGCTGTCTTCAGCCTTGGTGAGTGCAAAGCAATGAACGCACACAGGCATCGCTCCCGTTATGGGGAGGTTAGCGAACTCGTGTTAAAAGCACACAGTCAAGATAAAATCCAAATACACACTTACAATGGAGGGTGGAATTTGGCTCCACGTACATGAATCTCTTACCTGTGGCAACAGCAGCTTACATTTTACAAATTTACTCACTTTTCACCGCTGATGCTGTTTTCAAACACCTCAACAAGGCCTCAATCCTGAACCTGGATCTACAGAGCCAGGTCCCTGTATCCACAGGAACAGCTTTTGAAGGAAAATGGGCTCTGCTTGTGTAGACCTGGTTCCTGGATCAAGGTCTAAGCAGTGAAACCAGACAGGTGAGTTTAACTTTCTGTGTCTAGTCAGTTTCACATTAAGAGGCCTCTTTGAAGGGCTCCTTTGCTTTGACACTTGTTGGAACGGATGGGCAGCACACACGGAAGCATTTCACGGTCGCCAAGCTTGGTGTAGGAAAACATTTGTGTGTGGTTTCAGGGATAAGGATCTTTAAGCAATGATGCACAGAATCACTTAAACCAAATTTAGTGAACAACACTGTTTTTTCCCAGCTTTAAGCATGTGGACAGGAATAATTTCCCCTCTGGTAACTGGTGAACTCAACAGTGTACATGACCCCAAGTCTTTGTCAGTAATCTCTTAATCAATCTAAGGAGAACCAGGTCTGAAAGATCAGGGCATCATGAGGCCACATAATTACATGTCCTACTAATTGGGATGATGAGTTTTAAAGTTTCAGAGCTTAAAATCCCTCTGCCCTGCAGGGTGAATCCTGTTGAATATCACTGCATTCCTGAAATGAGACACAGTCACCCCACAGGAAAGGTGGAATTTCTAAGACCCCAGCACTTGTATTTTCAAATTCGATGGAAGTTCCCATTTTCTACCAGTCAGTTACCAAAAAAAAAAAAAAAAAAAGCCAGAAAGAGAGAAAACACCAGACTTGGCTGCTTTCTGTCCCCTTTGTAGCCCTATCTCGACAGGACACAAACATGTGGTTGGCAATCCCATGAGCTCAATACAGTGAGCTTAACATGACTGAAAAACCAGCTAACGTCTTCCAGCAGGTGAGCCGGCGCCTCGACGAGCGCCGTTCAATAACTACCAAGACTGAAAACCACACGGCTTTTGCCATGGGCAAGACCAGGCCTGAGAACGGCTGTCTGTCTCTCCCTTACCTTTGGCTGCATGGGTGGTGGAGGAGGTGTTAAGACCGGATCCGTAATGTAGGTCTTCTTTGTGCTGGGCGGTTGGTACGGCCCAGTTGGATTTTGAGCCATGGTGTTAGCTGTGGGATAGGCTGGCTCAGGCTTCCAGGTGTTTTGTGGCACATAGGATGGTTCCGAGCCATTTCTTCCTCCATATCCAGGGCCTGCAGGGTAGTAAAGATCTTGATACCGCCCCTGTGAAGGTGCATAGCCATAACCAGGCTCTGAAGGATGTGCAGGCTGGGGAGCATACCCATAGTCAGGGCCACGAGGCTGAGATGGAACATACTGTGCTGGCCCTGGGGGGCGTGCTGGCTGAGGAGCGTAGGACTGGTTTGGACCCAGGCTGCCGTACTGAACTGGCTGTGGGCCAGGTGGCTGGAAATGAGGGCTGGGCTGGGCCGTTCTCACCTGTACGTTGAACGCCGGTCGGGTGGGAGTGGACGCAGTGATATAAGAAGCTGGAACTGGTTGTGGCTGCGGTTTTAGTGTACCAACAGGAGTAACTGGGATTGGGGCGGGCGGAGCAGCAGGTTGCACTGGTGCCTTGGCAGTAGACTTCTTGGTGGCAGTGAGAGGCGGCTGGTTGGGAATGATCATCCGCTTGTGCCCAGTAACAGGGGTAGATCCCGGGGGAGAAGTAACTGGAGAGCCGGTGGGGAACCCAGAGCTCTGTGGAACAATAAGAGGAGAAAAATGCTATCACCAGCAAGAAGGAAACATACAACCGGTAAAAACAAGCAGCTAGAGTTAAATGGAAATAGGATTTTATAGCAACATCTGCACAGCCATAGAACCTGCTTCGTAAAGCAGGAATGTACCTGGGACTACACATTATAAAGTGGTAATAGCAGAGCAGGGGCAAAACCCGTGCAACAGAACAGAACGGCCAAGCAGGATATTTCATTTTTCTCTGGGATTTTGACTCTACAAAAATCTGCCTTAAACAAAAGCTCTTGCTGGAGAATAATACGAGGGGAACCAATGTGCATAGTTGTAAAGATTCCTGTAAAATAAGAGAGCTCTGAAATGGAGAGGACTCCAAACTGTGTTCGCTCCTGCTCACTGATAAGGAAGATCCTTTTAATACGCAGAAGGCAGTGCAAAGGGATGGATTAAAAGCAACTCCCATGGAAGTGTCCTCAAAGCAATACACATTACCCCAGATCAAATGCCAAAGAAAAATACAGAGCTATGCCAATATACACATATAAAGCCTGGTTCTGCTCTCTATTATGCTGGTGTGAATCTGGAGTGATTGCCGTGAGGTCAAAAGGTATAAATCTAGTGTAAGCGCAGAGTGGGGCCAGCGGTCCTGAAGGCTTAAGTCCTCTGAATCCAATGTGATCAATTTATAAGGAACAGGAGTGGGATTCAAGAGACAATGGTTCTGTTTACAGCTCTGCCATGGATGTGTTGTGAGATCAGGCCTGTCTCTGGGACTCAGTGGACAAATGCAGAATTAGTGAAACGACAACATCACAAGAACTGAGCAATAGACTGAGGGGATTTTAGGTCTCATGTGTGTAAAATATTTGTTGTTTTGGTTAAGACCTATTTAACCCCACTGCCTAATGAAAGGACACCTTTGCTGATGATCCAACAAATCAAAAAAGGGTGGGAAAGTTCTTAAAATTCACCTCGTTTTCCTCGTTTTCTTTTAAAAAGTTTATATATTTTCCCTGCTTTCATTATACAGGGGAAGAAGCAGAAAATTGAAGAAATGCAATTTTAAAAATTTTTTTGCTTGTCACTTTTAAATTGGTCTGAAATTGGTCTTTGAGGGGAGGAATAGCTCAGTGGTTTGAGCACTGGCCTGCTAAACCCAGGGTTTTGAGTTCAATCCTTGAGGCGGTCATTTAGGGATCTGAGGCAAAAATAAGGGATGGTACTTGGTCCTGCTGTGAAGGCAGGGAACTGGACTCGATGACCTTTCATAGAATCATAGAATATCAGGGTTGGAAGGGACCTCAGGAGGTCATCTAGTCCAACCCCCTGCTCAAAGCAGGACCAATCCCCAATTAAATCATCCCAGCCAGGGCTTTGTCAAGCCTGACCTTAAAAACTTCTAAGGAAGGAGATTCTACCACCTCCCTAGGTAATGCATTCCAGTGTTTCACCACCCTCCTAGTGAAGAAGTTTTTCCTAATATCCAACCTAAACCTCCCCCACTGCAACTTGAGACCATTACTCCTTGTCCTGTCCTCTTCTACCACTGAGAATAGTCTAGAACCATCCTTTCTGGAATCACCTCTCAGGTAGTTGAAAGCAGCTATCAAATCCCCTCTCATTCTTCTCTTCTGCAGACTAAACAATCCCAGTTCCCTCAGCCTCTCCTCATAAGTCATGTGTTCCAGACCCCTAATCATTTTTGTTGCCCTTCGCTGGACTCTCTCTAGTTTATCCACATCCTTCTTGTAGTGTGGGGCCCAAAACTGGACACAGGACTCCAGATGAGGCCTCACCAATGTCCAATAGAGGGGAACGATCACGTCCCTCGATCTGCTCGCTATGCCCCTACTTATACATCCCAAAATGCCATTGGCCTTCTTGGCAACAAGGGCACACTGCTGACTCATATCCAGCTTCTCGTCCACTGTCACCCCTAGGTCCTTTTCCGCAGAACTGCTGCCTAGCCATTCGGTCCCTAGTCTGTAGCTGTACATTGGGTTCTTTCAAGGTCCCTTCCAGCTCTATGAGATAGGTATATTTATTTTTTTAATGGTTTTCCAAGATTTTGTTGAGCTTTCTGCAGGGGAATGAATTCCACCCAGAATCAATTCTATAATCTAAGAGTCAATTTCAGCCTTAGTGGAGGCAGATGCAGCCTTGTTGAAGTGAATGGACCCCAGGCTGGTCTACAGTAAGGCTACGTTCGACTTTAGGCAAATATCTGATCCCACAGATTACCAGTCTTGTATGAGTTGCTACCAAACCCCAGACAGCAGTGGAAAGAGGGGCACTACAGAATTTATAGACCCTTCGTAAGTTGCATATGGAAAAAACCATTGAACCTCCTGTACACAACACACAAAGAAAACCAATAAAAAAGAATAAGAAAATCTCAAATTCCCTCTGCCATTAGGCAGAGAATTTATAAAGATTAACTAGCATAGAGGATTTAGGTGCGAACATTTCCAAGTGTGCTGTAGTGTTCTTAAACAACTTACAGCTGCGGAGGCAACTTTGGAGCAAACCCCAATTGTGAAGGAGTCACCATAAACAAATGTAGAGAGAGAAAGGAAAACATAGCACACACCTGACTCCAAACCAGTGAGAGAGGCGAAAGAAAACAAGGCAGTAAGCTTCAGCTGGAGAAAAATACAGCGACTGTATTTAACCCCTGACCTTCCAAACAACCATGGGATTCCTGGGAAGGACAGTAAAGTGAGCAGGGTGGAAAGATGCGGGAGTGAGCATAGAGAAGCTATGGGGAGGAAGTGACTCAGGGCCTTGCAGGTGAGGAAAGGAGCTTTTTTGCTCACCTAATGAGAAACTTTGCTTGTTGCCTGATCTATTGCGCCCAGTGAATGTGGCATTTAAGCCTGAGCATGCTAGAAACTTGCCAGTTTCTCCACGTATTTTGTTCTTGTAAATGAATAGGTGTCCACCTACTGTAATGGGATGAAAGGGCCGAAACACAGCAGAGCGTAAGTACAGTACCCCCAAGAAAGTGCTTTTTGCGGGGCAGAGTGGGGAGAAGCTGGATAATGTTTTAATGACAATGGGCTATTGGAGGAGCGGGGAAGGGGGAGAGGCCCTGTTCACCAAACCCGTGCACAACTTCTGGGTTTGAAAAACAGGCTCTGAGAGAAGATAATGAGGAACTATGGCAAAAATACAAGTGTAGTTTAAATCTGCACGAAAATTCAACAGTTTTAACCCTTCCAAACCACAATATGGGATTTTTTTCCCCTTTTTTATAACTTCATTTAGTGTGTTGATTACAGACCTTCTTCTTCCACCACCGCCCCCGAAGGCCAGAAACAAGGGAGACTTGGTGTTTCACAGGGAAAGCACTCTCCATCCCAAACAGCACCCTGTGCTTGTTGACTGGGGAGATATAGTCCAAAAAGGGCCCAGAATGGAGACCAAATGAACAAAGAAAAGAGCACAAGGAGCAGCTCTCCCTCTCGCAATGTGGTCTAACCATGGTTAGAGCAGGGGACCGGGAGCCAGGGGACCTGCGCTGTATTCCCTGCTCTTCCCGAGTCACTCTGTGACCTTACACAAGTAACTGAGGGGTGTACTGTGTCACTCAAACCACAGCCAGCATTCAGATGGAGGAAATCTGCACCAGGAGGAGTCATCAGAGGCATTCAGCATGACTCACCCTGAATTCCTCTGGCAGTGTTGGGGGAAGAAGGGGCAAAACCAGTTAATAGGGTGTGGTCAGAGAAAGGGGGCAGGGCTATGGCTTTTTGGGAAGTCTAGCACTGCTGAGAGCATAAGGGCTCCCTGGGAGGACAAAGATAAGTCCTGTGTCTGTCTGTCCCCTGAGCAGGGGCAGAAGGAGAAAAGGTCTCTTGACCCGCACAGGGCCGGCCACTATCTGGTCTTCAGCACCTCTGGTTACACACACGACTATTCATCAGTATCTTAGCCCTCATTCTGAAATGGGGGTTCTCCAGGTTAAGGTAACACAAAGGTGGTAAGCCAATCGGAGCTGGGGATGGTGCAGGATTCTCTCTCGGGTGGTTCATATTTAAAGGCACCGCAGAAGAAGGGATTTGAAGGAGGAGAGGAAGGTGCTCAGATACCAAGGGGACACGCATGATCATAGAATCATAGAATATAAGGGTTGGAAGGGACCCCAGAAGGTCATCTAGTCCAACCCCCTGCTCAAAGCAGGACCAATTCCCAGTTAAATCATCCCAGCCAGGGCTTTGTCAAGCCTGACCTTAAAAACCTCTAAGGAAGGAGATTCTACCACCTCCCTAGGTAACGCATTCCAGTGTTTCACCACCCTCTTAGTGAAAAAGTTTTTCCTAATATCCAATCTAAACCTCCCCCACTGCAGCTTGAGACCATTACTCCTCGTTCTGTCATCTGATACCATTGAGAACAGTCTAGAGCCATCCTCTTTGGAACCCCCTTTCAGGTAGTTGAAAGCAGCTATCAAATCCCCCCTCATTCTTCTCTTCTGCAGGCTAAACAATCCCAGCTCCCTCAGCCTCTCCTCATAACTCATGTGTTCCAGACCCCTAATCATTTTTGTTGCCCTTCGCTGGACTCTCTCCAATTTATCCACATCCTTCTTGAAGTGTGGGGCCCAAAACTGGACACAGTACTCCAGATGAGGCCTCACCAATGTCGAATAGAGGGGAACGATCACGTCCCTCGATCTGCTCGCTATGCCCCTACTTATACATCCCAAAATGCCATTGGCCTTCTTGGCAACAAGGGCACACTGCTGACTCATATCCAGCTTCTCGTCCACTGTCACCCCTAGGTCCTTTTCTGCAGAACTGCTGCCTAGCCATTCGGTCCCTAGTCTGTAGCTGTGCATTGGGTTCTTCCGTCCTAAGTGCAGGACCCTGCACTTATCCTTATTGAACCTCATCAGATTTCTTTTGGCCCAATCCTCCAATTTGTCTAGGTCCTTCTGTATCCTATCCCTCCCCTCCAGCGTATCTACCACTCCTCCCAGTTTAGTATCATCCGCAAATCTGCTGAGAGTGCAATCCACACCATCCTCCAGATCATTTATGAAGATATTGAACAAAACCGGCCCCAGGACCGACCCTTGGGGCACTCCACTTGATACCGGCTGCCAACTAGACATGGAGCCATTGATAACTACCCGTTGAGCCCGACAATCTAGCCAGCTTTCTACCCACCTTGTAGTGCATTCATCCAGCCCATACTTCCTTAACTTGCTGACAAGAATACTGTGGGAGACCGTGTCAAAAGCTTTGCTAAAGTCAAGAAACAATACATCCACTGCTTTCCCTTCATCCACAGAACCAGTAATCTCATCATAGAAGGCGATTAGATTAGTCAGGCATGACCTTCCCTTGGTGAATCCATGCTGGCTGTTCCTGATCACTTTCCTCTCATGCAAGTGCTTCAGGATTGATTCTTTGAGGACCTGCTCCATGATTTTTCCAGGGACTGAAGTGAGGCTGACTGGCCTGTAGTTCCCAGGATCCTCCTTCTTCCCTTTTTTAAAGATTGGCACTACATTAGCCTTTTTCCAGTCATCCGGGACTTCCCCGGTTCGCCATGAGTTTTCAAAGATAATGGCCAATGGCTCTGCAATCACAGCCGCCAGTTCCTTCAGCACTCTCGGATGCAACTCGTCCGGCCCCATGGACTTGTGCACGTCCAGCTTTTCTAAATAGTCCCTAACCACCTCTATCTCCACAGAGGGCTGTCCATCTCTTCCCCATTTTGTGATGCCCAGCGTAGCAGTCTGGGAGCTGACCTTGTTAGTCAGACAGCCAACGGCAGGCAGGTGAGCTAGGTTAGATGGATTTGTCTATGTATATGTGGGTGTGTCAGCTAGACAGAGGGATTACTATAATGAAGGGGACAGTTCCGCACATACTGTAAGCAGCGGCCCAGAAGTACACATGAAGGAACGAGTGGAGAAAAAAAGAGGGCTCTTGGAAGCTTATGTATGTATCCCTCTTTCCAGCAACTCTTGCGTGGCCTGCTTCAAAAGCAGCACATTTGTGAGTGACCAATCACACCAAAACATACCTGTGGCATTCGCTAAGGTTGTTTCCACACTAATGCAGGCTATTCTGCTGTTTGCGTACTAGGGGAAAGCACCTAGTGCACTTCGGAAATGCAAATTACGATCATGTCCGTTACCATCACCTCCTTCTTGCAAATTAATATTGCAAAGAGAGAGTAAACCAGAAACCCCACATGCTAACAAACAGGGTTGAAGAGAGAAACAAAAGCAGGAAGGAATTACATTCAGAACCACCTCTACTGTCAGAAATAAAACAAAATCAGAGGTTTTTTTAAAACAGGGAAAAAAACCCAAGAGCCTTGTTAAACACAGATGGAAGTAACCTAAATGTACTGCCTCGTCTATGAATGAGTTCGTCCAGCAGCAGAAAGATGAACTAATGGTCACAAAATCAAGTGAAGCTGCGTTCAGTGCACAAGGAGAAAAATACTTAAGTAGACAATACCTTGGTTTAGGTTAAGGGAATCATTTAAATCAGCAACTACAGTCCTTTCTTTTTAAATAAAGTGAAAATGTATACATTTCTGCATACACATTAAGCCTTTCCATGTGCAGCAGACAATCAAGAGGATACAATGCTGGCTGTACAAAGGGTTCAGGATGGCCTGGGGAGCCGGATTTTCAAAGTTGCCGATTTGCACTTCTTAGGGCTACCAAGATGCATTTCCAAAGCCTAAAGGTTGACGCGAATATTGACTGTCATACAAGTTATTTATGCATGCTTAAATTTAGACTAATTAGATGTCTCACTTTGAAGAGTCCTATCTTCATTCTTAGGTGCCTAAATACCTTTAAAAATCCAGCCCAAAGAATTTACAGTCTAATAAAAACATGTTAATTCAGTAGATTGATTTATTCTCTATCAAGATCCCACTGCATATTTGTATTTCATTCCCAAGAAACGCAAATGTCTTTATGGCATGCACTGTACACAAATCAGCAGTTACACTCCTATGGTACAGCTGTATTTGTGTGGATACAGCTTTAATAGCTAGCTACCCAGGCAGCAGCCAGGTATTTGAGGAGTATTCCCAGACATTTCACTGAAAGAATCATGGAGAAGTCTAATAGTCTTTGTCTCAGGCTGGATTGAAAAGAAGGGGCCCAGGCTTTGCATATGCCATGAAGCAACCGGAGGAACACTAGATAGTTCTCAATTATATTTCTTCTCCCCCATTGCCCCCCTCTGCACTTGCTGCAGAATTCAGGTGGGTCAGATGGGGAGGAGGGGAGTCATCAGCATGGTCATTACTGTTTCCGCTAAAAATTTCTTGTGGTCTCGGACATGACACTAGATTGAAACGTAAGGAAGGAAGTGATGGAGGAAGGAGGATGACAACAACCAGGCCTCCAGCCCTTTATCTTGGAGGACAACTTCCAGCTATTTACAAGTGCAGAGCAAAACCAGACAAAAATCTTAATTCTGTGCTCAACACATGGACCAAATGATGTGGGCAAATCACAGTCTTCCATTTACAGCACTGCATTCATTCTGGAGAGGTAAGGGACATCTAAGAAGCGCAGAAGCCTATGAGGCTACTGCTGTAATTTCATAAACAGACCCAATTTGTTCCCAGTGTACCTCTGGCATGGTCACTAGCATTATACCAGGGATGAATTGAGCTTATCTTCTTTGGGTCCAGATTTACTTTAGATTTGTTTTCCCCGGTGATGGAATTGCGGGTTCCAAGAAAACATTGCCACAAGACTATTCCTGCTTCAAGCTTTTTGGGTGATAAACTATCACCAAATATGAATCAGGAAGATTACTTGAGAGATGGCGTGGCTTCCAAAAGAAGGACATATTAATTTGGATAAGTAACCTGACCTAATGACCACGGAATTACTGGTGTTAAAATGATTGTCCATATCTGAATCGTTGGATCTCAAACTTTGCCCAGAAAGGTTCCCAATTTCATTATCAAAACCAAAGCAATATTTTAGCCACTGAACAGCATAAGGGACCACGGTGCTATCACCTTTTACATCAAATCAACACACAAATAGTTGACCTAAATACTTTTAACTTTGGTAGACAACAAAAGGACATTGCTTTAGTTTAATTCATTGAGAAATCTTGTTATGATTAAAATGGACTTGTCTCGCAAATCCACCAGTCTGGTTCAGCTGAACTGAGCCATCTACCATAAATTGCATGACATTGCCACATAAATGCATGACATTGCCACATAAAAACAAATACTTTGATAGATCTTGGCCAAAATGCAACAAAGGTTGTTGACCATAAACATAAACAACTAAACCTTTCATCAACTTATCTCGTGATATTCCAATAACTTCCATCCCTTATGACTGCAGAGAGAAAACAGAGCCATTTTGGACTCCAGAACTGTGTGGCAATGGCTTTCTACATTTGCTGAATTTGTGGCTTATAGGCTCAACAGTAAATAGCAAGAGCTGGCATGCCAGAGTCCGTCCGTCCGTCCGTCCCCCGTCAGCTCTGAAGGCAAAACTGCTGAATACAACCCAGGAACAGATTACCACAAACGGGATGAAGTGATGCCATGTGAACAAGTCAGTACATGCAGAGGAATGGAGAAACAAGCTCAGGAACATGGGTTTTGCAGAAGGATGTCAGTTTAGCAATGCAAGGAGGCACATAGCAGCACGACGTTCAGCAACGAATGTTATACCTTGCTTGGCATAGGCAAGTAATTGCTTTGCCAGCCACAGGTGAAACTCCCCACCCCCATATAAGCAAAGTATTGGTAAGCGAAGTATTTTATGACTGATGCTATTACTAAGCATAGCAAAGCTTATACAGTTAAAGTATCATTATTAAGCCATCCTCAGACTTATGAACTTTTCCTCTTATTGCTACAATATGATATTTATAGTTGAATGGAAATACGATTCAAGATACTGTAGTTCATAGTTATGATGAGGGCGAAAAGAAATGTACAGAGAATGCAGCTATCCGTATGACTATCTGTAATGAACATATGAGCTACAGAAAGTGAGAGTATGTGTGTATATATATATATATAACAGACACCCAAACCCACACACCCCTTTTGGAACAGTACTGTAGAACTTAATAGAAAATTATAGCATTTCTTTAGGGGTTTTAAGCCATCCCACAGAAGTCTATAGCAGGCATAGAATTCTATATTAAATTCTACTGAAGAGTCATCCTCCCATCTCTTCTCACTCCACCCCACCCCCAAAAAATTACAAAAATGAAATAATTTTCCACTAAATTCTGTAGGTTTCTTTTTAAAAGAGCAATTTCTATAGAACATTGTTGGTTTCATCCCCTTTAAACGGCATTAAAATGATGTGTATTTACTCACATGAAGATAATGAAATACATATATACTCATACAGCAGTTGCTTTGAGTTTTTATTACTTAATTTCATATTTCTTGTTCAGGATTCCATTTATTTGTAATATCACTTGCACTTAATTTTAAATTTATTCATATTTTCAAACTCAAAGAACCAATTGCCCCAACTTTAAAAAAAAAATCTTTCCACAAAAAATCTGAATGATGATGTTGTCTCGTCACTTCCTGTGCAACCATCTGTTTTTGTTCCTCTTTTCCATACTTTCTTGCACTCTATGCACACAGGAGTGCAGAAGAGTAAAAGCAGCAGTGGACTAGCCTGTGCTCATGTAACATCTGCTTTCTTAAAGTTCAATCATGGTAGTGAACCGCTCATCTGCCAATATTGATAGTGAGCTACAAAATGATTTAAATTACTAGCATGAACGGTTTTTTTTTTCTTTTTTACCCAGTGTGAACACCCACCTTTTCTGCTGACCGATGATTTCCAGCCAGCAAACCAGATTAGAGTATCGTAGTTTGTCCAATGGCTCCATTTGATTCTAGCCCACTGCCCGTGTAAACAGTGTTCTTTTACTTAACAGCTCTGTCTATGCTATCATAGAGAGTTAAAGAATTTTAATGTCCACAATGATCTCAGCTTCCAAGTAAGAAATTCATAAGTATATCTGATTTGAAAGAGAGAGAGAGAGAGAGAGAGAGTGTGTGTGTGTGTAAACTAACATGTAACTTATACACATAATTGAATATGTGGTGTAGAAATTTTACATATTGGGATGAAACCATATTATATATGTATATTAGTTTCATCCCCATATATGTAACTTCACCACATATTCAGTTATATGCATATGTTTTTACAAACACACAGACACAAACACTATATATACATACCACCCTGCGTACATATATTACATTCTGGACCCGATGGGGCAAGCTGACCCACCATAACATGTTCAAGGGTCAGTCCGAGGACCAATTCTATTCAACTTATTCATAAATGATCTGGAGAAAGGGGTAAACAGTGAGGTGGCAAAGTTTGCAGATGATACTAAACTGCTCAAGATAGTTAAGACCAAAGCAGACTGTGAAGAACTTCAAAAAGATCTCACCAAACTAAGTGAATGGGCAACAAAATGGCAAATGAAATTTAATGTGGATAAATGTAAAGTAACGCACACTGGAAAAAATAACCCCAACTATAAATACAATATGATGGGAGCTAATTTAGCTACAGCTAATTAGGAGAAAGATCTTGGAGTCATCGTGGATAGTTCTGTGAAGACGTCCACGCAGTGCGCAGTGGCAGTCAAAAAAGCAAACGAGATGTTCGGAATCATTAAAAAAGGGATAGAGAATAAGATGGAGAATATGTTATTGCCCTTATATAAATCCATGGTACGCCCACATCTTGAATACTGCGTATAGATGTGGTCCCCTCATCTCAAAAAAGATATACTGGCATTAGAAAAGGTTCAGAAAAGGGCAACTAAAATGATTAGGGGTTTGGAACGGGTCCCATATGAGGAGAGATTAAAGAGGCTAGGACTTTTCAGCTTGGAAAAGAAGAGACTAAGGGGGGATGTGATAGAGGTCTATAAAACCATGAGTGGTGTGGAGAAAGTGAATAAGGAAAAGTTATTTACTTGTTCCCATAATATAAGAACTAGAGGCCACCAAATGAAATTAATGGGCAGCAGGTTTAAAACAAATAGAAGGAAGTTCTTCTTCACACAGTGCAGAGTCAACCTGTGGAACTCCTTGCCTGAGGAGGTTGTGAAGCCTAGGACTATAACAGGGTTTAAAAGAGAACTGGATAAATTCATGGAGGTTAAGTCCATTAATGGCTATTAGCCAGGTTGGGCAAGGAATGGTGTCTCTAGCCTCTGTTGTCAGAGGGTGGAGATGGATGGCAGGAGAGAGATCACCTGATTATTACCTGTTAGGTTCACTCCCTCTGGGGCACCTGGCATTGGCCACTGTCAGTAGACAGGATACTGGGCTGGATGGACCTTTTGTCCGACCCAGTATGGCCATTCTTATATTAATTTAAAATTCAGAATAGTGTTAAAACAAATCTGGGAAAATGAAAGAGAAGCATAATTTTGTTACAACACAGAACACCATCTAGCAAACACTGATACTCAAGTAAAAAGCTATCTAGATACTTAGAGAACACTGTTTCTTTATTAAATTATATGGGAATTATGGTAATTTCCTAACAATTTCATAGAAATGGGCTATATTATTCAATTTGTTGCTAATAAGGTATTTACTTAAAGACACATTAGTTTGATAGAAATGAAGCATCTGGTCTGCTACTTTTGTTTTCCAGACATCCTATCAACCTAAAACGTCTATGTAAAGTAATAATGGATTCTTGCCTCACTTGGAGATTGCATTATCAATTAATCTAGTTTTCCTAAATCTGCCCAGGAAAACAAAATCCACCCACTGGCAATTGTAATTCTAATATAAAAAACCTAACAGCTCCTTCCCATTTGTCTCCAGAACGGAGACATGAATTTGTCAGACGGGTGCATATTGCTGAATGAGGTGACTACTTATTCTGAAAATCAACTTTTTTCCAGACCACTTAATATCATGCCTTAGTTTAATACCCGGTTTCTTTATACACTGCACTTCTCCCAGCTCAGCAGCTTTTTAAAAAGAAGTCAATTAAACTTCAGCAATGATGACCTAATGAGCCCTATTCGGTAATGATTTATAATTGTCTTCACTGATACTGTGTCTTAAATCAAAATCAGATCTCAAGACTTTTGCTTCATGACTACTGATTGAGCTAAAAGTATCAGGGTGGAATTTAGCTAAGAGCTAGAACATTCTATAACACCTACAGTACCTGGGTTACATTTAAAAAGACATATCTGGCCAGATTATGAGCTCAGCTACACCGGTGTCAATGTAAAGTAAATCCATTGACTTCAATTTACTTTGGTTTTACAAAGGTGTAATCGATCAGAACCCGGCTCATTGTTTCCTACACATTCCCCGCCTCTCTCCCCCTGAAATGTATTGCAGGTTTCTATGCAAACTGTAATGAACCTCACAGATAACACCTCCTCTAGGTAATAATTATCATGCTCTGCCGAAAAATGAACAGGAAAAAAGACCTCTTCTTTTCAGATTGCTGTAACCTAAACCAAAGCAAATGGAATTTATAATCTATGCTAAATATAGGGTGCACTGGCATCAGACTGCAGCACCTCTGAGAAGTGAATCAAATGCATAATAGCAATGGTATCTAACAATGAATCTCTCTAGGTCAACCGTTCATTGGGACCCATACACAATTACACAAAACACTTTTGCACATGGAATTCAAAACACGCCATCTAATTTAAGACAGAAATTCTCCTCAGCCTCCATTTCTGTTACATCAATGTATGTTGTTTCTACTAAATTTTTATGTATTTACTGACAATAACATCTAAATTATGCCTTCATGTGGTAGCTGTATAAATACATACTGATGGCTATTGGGATTTATAGCCTAACTGGTTTTGACATTTTAAACTTCACAATTTGAAACAATGACTTTCTAGCCCAGGGGAAGAAGCTTTGGGACTTAAAAGAGTAGAGATTCTAGCTACCTGAGCAGCTTGGCTCCCACAATGTTCTAACAAGAGACAGGCCCCATCCAAAGACCCAAAAACTCTGAAAAACACTGGGTCCAGAGCCAAGCGTTGCAGCTTTCATGTACATTTGTCTTGGGCCAAAGCAAAACTCCAGATCTGAACATTGAGGTGGGGGGGTGTTTAGGTTTGGAACCATTTCTAGCTTGCACATGTCAAAAATTCCTGGCATCCTAAGATGTCAATGAATCTCTCCTACTTATAACCCATAAAAATTCACTGAGAGACCCGGTCATTAAAACACAAAGCAATGCCATTCGATAAGCTTTCAGAAATGTAATTCTAGTCTTTGTGGACTCTTTGAATTCTCTAAATGAGTCATGGGCATCTCTGTGGAATTGTAAAAAACGAAGGTTAAAGCAGATTAATCCTGCCCCTTGAATTTACAAGTACAGCTGTAAAGTGTGGTTTGCCAGAGAAAAGATCTAGCTGCAGAGCACAGCTTCTCTTGCCCTGACCAAGCAAGCTGCCCGCGCCCAAAGCTCACCTTTGCCGACAAGCTAGAGATAAACCACATTAAAGAAAAACGTAATTTTTAAAGCCTCACAGGGCGAGTAATGTAAAAATCAATATTCTACTTAAACGGCACAAAGCAGGCTTTGTCAAAGGCCGAAGGATCAGGGCTGCGCTATAGTGGCTGGGAGGCCAGTCAGTCACAGGAGGCAACGGACAGGAGGGAGGAGAAAGATCAGGGATATTGTACCGGGGCAGGGACAGGGGAAATAAGACCCAAAGCAATCAAAGGGTTAAAACAAAGAGAGATCAGTGAAAGAGGCAGCCCAGGTGGCTTTAAGGGTCAGGTTGGAATTTCTGTCAGGTGGAGTGTACTGGTGAAATTTACCCTATCCCCCAAGCCTCCCTTGGGCCAGGGTGAGGGGCTGCCTGTTTACGTCTCCTCCTGCCTGGGGGCTTTCTGCACCATCCTACGGAGTTATAGCCCTGCTTGGCAATTCTACAGGATGGTGAAAATAAACCCAGAAAGGAATTATTCCGTGTTCATTCTATGAGCCAGATCCTCAGCTTGTGTAAACTGTTGCAGGTCCATTCAGGTCATACTAATTTACACCGGCTGAGGATATGGACCTATAGATTTTAGAGTAATTTCCATAAAATCCAGTCAATGTTACCAGTTCTTCTTTCAAGTCTAATAATATTTGGTGCTTTCCTTAAATCCCCAGATCCTGGAATCACAGGATTACTTGAGACTCTTTCTTTCTTTCTAAAGCTTGACAATGTGCCCAAAGTGACCCCTAAAGCCGTGGTTCTCAACCAGGGGTACGTGTACCCCTGAGTGTACGCAAGGGTCAACAAGGGGGTACATCAACTCATCTAGATATTTGCCTAGTTTTACAACAGGCTCCATAAAAAGCACTAGCAAAGTCAGGACAAACTAAAATTTCATACTGACAATGACTTGTTTCTACTGCTCTATATACTATACACTGAAATGTAAATAGAATATTTATATTCCAATCAATTTATTTTATAATTATATGGCAAAAATGAGGATGTAAGCCATTTTTCAGTAACAGTGGGCTGTGACACTTTTGTATTTTTATGTCTTATTTTGTAAGCAAGTAGTTTTAAGTGAGGTGAAACCTGGGGGTACACAAGACAAATCAGACTCCTGAAAGGGATACAGTCATCTGGAAAGATTGAGAACCACTGACCAAAATAGTCAAAAGTCAGAAGGAAAACAAAAAATGAATCCCAAATTCAGGATATTTCTTGGCTTTAAATCATTAGATTTTTTTTTTTAATCTCATGATTTTGCACAGTCTGACGTGAATTTTTGAACAGCTGGGGTTGGCAATACCGAACTCTTTTACATTTCTATTGGTTTTATCCCTATCAACTTCTCTTGGACTTTTCCGTGAGGTGAGGAAAGAGACTGGAAGAATGAAGAAATAAGAGGGTATTATTAGAAAAGGACACATTCTGCTGTCTGTTCTTTTGTGGCAATTTTTTAAAAAAAAATCCCTACTGCATTGTTTCCCATAAGTGGACACAGATTTTCTTTCTTAAAAAAATATTCTTAAACAGAAAATCTCCTTAGTCAGATTCAGCAGCAGATTAATCACTTTTGCAACCCACAAAAAAAAAAAAATTTTTTCTGGAAAGCATAACTGTCTGTAAATGACAACATTACTCTCTCTGCTACTAAGACGCCTACAAGTTCTCTCACTTCCATGACTCAGCACCAGAGAAAAGAAAGAGAATAAGGAGTGAACTTTCCTATTGAACAAAAAATGTTAAAAACAGAACCCACCTCCCTCCCTCCCCTGAAAAAAAAAAACCTTGATGCAAAACCAAACTCTCTGCCCATCAATCTTGCTCCCATTTAAATCAATTACAAATATCCCAAAGACTTTAAAGAGGAGTTGGCTCAGGCATCAAAATTAAAAGGCATGCAAATATTGAAGAGCCTTCCTTCCCCCCCCCCTTTCTCCAAATGAGTATGTCTGTTTCAACAAAGAGGAATTTTATCTCCATTTATCTCCTGCGTTGGTCGAATTTGGTAGACAAATGAGTTGAAATTTTGCTTGCCTGAAATGAAAATTTCCAGGAGTTCTAAAACAACCACAAAAACAAATCACAGAGACTGATGGTGAGAGGAGGGGAATTTTATTGGGACTTTCCCTAGTGCAGTATGGTTGTGGTCTGATCTAGCCATGTAAACAGCTCACAGATTAAATGCTGCTTTAGAAAACGGAGTGAGCAAGGTCTCTGCTTTCCTTCTCTGGAGTCTCCGGGGGCAGACCCTTTGAATCTAAGGGAAATTCTTAGCTGGGATGAAGCTGTGAAAAGTATACTGAGTGAGGCTCGTACACTGGGTGGCTCTTCAGATGCCTTCATGTGAACTCACGTTGATACTGTGGTGACAGGTGTCTCGGAAATGCTGACAGGAGATAGGGAGAGTATCGGGGTACCTCTTATGCTACCCTACCACAATCCCAGCATACAGGGTGGATGGGACCCTAGTTAAGAGGGCAATATTAGTTTACCTACCAAAGAGAGACACTATGGAGCCATGGGGAGAAAGAGCTGACTTCGCTACCCAACTTCATGGGGGCACAATCCTAATCTGAGTTCCACTCCCAATAGCGTCTTCTACCATCTGCGGAGGGGATGGGGTCACCTGGAACTTCTGTTCCTGAATGAGGGCAATGCAGCTACCTCTGCCAAAGGCCTACCCCAAATGCCTCCTCGATGAACTGCCCTGTCTATTAACAGCTGGGAGTCCTCCTGGAGTCCCTGTCACTAGTTGATCTCTGCACCAGTGGAGTTAACCCAAGGAGGGACTTGGCCCGTTCCTGTGCTGTCAGAGAGTTGTGATCATTTAAACCTTTCCACGCTGGAAACCATAAATGAAAGACTTTAGCCATTAAAGTTGAAATTTAAAGCATTGCCTTGGGGTAAAGGCTTTTTCTAAGGCACTAACACTATTAGGTCTTTAATCTTTCCACTGTTAAGATTAATGTACTATACAATATATATGAACACTGTCAGCTTGCACATCATCATCCCAGGCCATCTATGCAGGGGATATTGAGGAAAGAAAGTATAGAATCCAGCCATCAGTAAAATCCAGCAAAAGCAAGAAAAATAATCTCTTCCCTTATTCCATTGCTGAGAGTACAGAATTTTCTGACCAGCCTTTGGGGAAAAAATGCTGAGGAACAAGATGCTTTGTTCATGAATTTCAGATAATCTAAAGGCAGGTCACAACCATCATCACACCATGGTTCTGAAGCCACCACACCCAGGCACTCTGTGCTTCTCTCCTGAGCCTCATGTCTCAGGCAGAGCACTGATCCCAGGACAGCACCCTATGCTGCCTGATGTATGACCCGGGGGCAAAGGGAATGCTGAGCTAATGAACTGGGGCTATTGCTCTCCAGCTCTAAGGATAAGAATCACCAGACTAAATGGACCAGACCTTTTCCTCTGCCACATTCAGAGTCCCTAATTTTTCACAGCCAAGTGCCTTTGAAACTTTGGAAGGTAAGGGAGAGCCAGCAAAGGGCAGTGGTAAAAGTAACAGACACCATGCACCAACACACACACGGATTCTCACTGAGTGTGCACTCACTGCCACAGACAATATGATTAATCCCAGAGGACACCAGTGGTTTCACATTCCGTGCAGGCAGAAGACATCAATTGCTTAGGACAGCAGAATGTTTAGAGACTTTAACAGCGACACCTCTAGCATCGGGTGCTGATGAGAGAGAGATGAAATGGCATGATGCTCTGAATCCAAATGGCCCCACCTCGCCTCTGTATTTCCCAGGGAAAAAAAACCCTTAGAACGGTAAAGGAATTAACAGTAGCAGACCCAGAGTCCACTTCTTGAAGCTGTGCCGTTCCTCTGGTGACTTACAGATTTCTAGGGCCAAATTCACCATCACCACATCGGCTTAGACCAGCCACAATACTACGAGGCAAGTACCTAACTATTAATTGCTACAATTATTCCACCACCCAAAATATTCACAGATTTCCTTTGCAAAAGGCTTAAATTCCTGCTCGGACACCTGGATAATTCCAAACTAACCATTAAAATAAGAATTGTTTGAAAGCAACACAGCTTGCAGAGAGATCATAGACGTCTAGGTCTGGAAGGGACCTCGATAGGCCATCTAGTCCTGTCCCCTGCACTGAGGCAGGGTCAAGTATGATCTAGAACAGTGGCTCTCATCCTTTCCAGACTACTGTACCCCTTTCAGGAATCTGATTTGTCTTGCTTATCCCCAAGTTTCACCTCACTTAAAAACTTACAAAATTGCTTAGAAAATTAGACATAAAAATACAAGTGTCCCAGCACCCACTGTTACTGAAAAATCGCTTACTTTCTCATTTTACCATATAATTATAAAATCAACTGAATTGTAAATATTGTACTTACACTGCAGTGTATAGTATATAGAGCAGTATAAACAGATCATTGTCTGTACGAAATGTTAGTTTGTACTGACTTTACTGGTGCTTTTTATATAGCCTGTTGTAAAACTAGGCAAATATCTAGATGAGTTGATGTACTGCCTGGAAGACCTCTGCATACTGTCAGGGGTACATGTACCCCTGGTAGGGAACCACTGATCTAGACCTGCCTTGACAGGTGTTTGTCTAACCTGTTCTTAAAAATCTCCACTGATGGAGGTTTCTGCCAGGCTCTCAAAACACTTTAGCAACTATCATACTTTTAGCCTTGAACATCCTTGTCAAGTGGAAAGTATTTTTACCCTCATTTTACAAATGGAGAAACTGAGGCACTGGGCGGTGAAGTGGCTTGTTCTTGGGGCGAGAGTAAATTTGGAACAGAACCCAGGAGCCCTGGTGACTCCCAGTCCCCCTGCTCTCACCATATCTCACTCAACCATATCATAAGCACAAAGACAAGATCATCGGTTTGCCTGCCTTTTTCCTCCAGAGCCTGGACAGATGGTGCTGGAGGGATTTGAACTGCATTGTTTGAAACACTATCACTGAGAAATATGTTCAGAGATGAAGATTCAGATGTAAACAAAATGGCTTATTTCAAACAAGTAAAAACAAGTAAAAATGTTTCCTTGCAGGAAACTTACAAGGAGGAAGAGCCTACATCCCCCCCTCCCCCCGCTTCGTCCTTTTTTTAAGTGTTGTCTGGAAATAAACCCATCAGACGGCGGAGCTGCTCCCTGTATCACAGTGGCAGATGGCAAGCAAGGTTCAGGACTCAAGTTCTAATTCTGCAGAGCTGCGTGGTGAATTCTGCAACGAGGAAGAAAACACAACACGTGCAGGCTGCCGTCTGCACTCTCATAAATCGCAAGCAGCACAAGTTGTTCTGAAAGCAAGAGTCAATTGCCTGTCGCTTTATTTCTGTACATTTCCTGCAGGGGTCTCACTCAATAAGCGAGAATAAATGTAAGGGCGAGAGTCCCTATTAGGAGCAGCCTCGTCAGCATCGCCCAGCCAAGCATTTACGTCATCAGCATGCCAATTTAATCAGACCTGAGCAGTGATACTATAAATGGATTACCATGCCAGCTAGTGTGGTTACCGAGGTAACTCAGCCTTTTGTGCCATGGATACAATCGGCTTAATGATAATAAAAACCTCAGCACAAATGAAACAGAAGGAAAAACCTGGCAGGGCTGAGGCATACACAAGCCCCCCTCCCTCCTCCCCGCCGCTTGCTGCAATGAAATTAAGTGCCGCTGTGATCTGTATGCACAGCATTCCCATAGGGAACAAGTAAGTAAATAGAACCGGCGGAAATAATTAATGTGGGCCTGCGACTAATGCCGTCAGCGTTACTTAGTCATTTCACAAACACTGGATGAGTGAGAGAGATGCTCCACACGTGTGGAGCAGCTCACAGGGAACTTCAGGGAAATATCTGCCCGCCGACAATCAGTACTAACTCTTGGTCCTTCGCTCTCACAGCTCTTTACAAAGGTGGGCCAGTGCCATTATCCCCATTGGACACACTGGGGAAAGTGAAGAAGTGAGAAACTAAATGACTCGGGGTGCCATGATCATGCAGAGGATCTCTAGCATGGTTACATCACTCCGGTTTCCAGACAGCCAGTCCCATGCTGCCTCCCTGGACAAGTCACAACCTGATGCGCCCTTCACATAACACAAGAACCACGGATCATCCAATGAAATGAATAGACAGCGAGTTTAAAACTAACATAAGGCAGTACTTACTTCTTCACACAACACACAGTCAACCTGTGGAACTCCTTGCCAGGGGATATTGTGAAGGCCAAAAATATAACTGGGTTCAAAAAAGAATGAGATAAGTTCATGAAAGACAGGACTGTCATTGGCTACTAGCCAGGATGGTTAGCGATGCAACCCCATGCTCTGGGTGTCCCTGAATCTCCAACGGCCAGAAGCTGGGACTGGATAACAGGGGATGGATCACTTGCTAATTGCCGTGTCCTGTTCATTCCCTCTGAAGCATCTGGCTCCGGCCACTGTCAGAAGACAGGCTCTTGGGCTGGATGAACCATCGGTCTGACCCCACGTGGCCGTTCTTATGTTCTTTGCTCCCTATCACACCGCTCCACATGCCACTCACCTATTCTGTCCTTCCCCCACCCCAGCTCTCCGATTCTGGTGCTGCCTGACGCCGGCATTCGCAGGGCTGCAGCAATCAGCTTGGCCAGTGCCCTTCGCTGCTTGGAGAGCTCCACTTCAGCACCATCTCCTGTGCCACGAGGAGCAGGGAGGTCACCAAAGAACATGCCGCCTGGAGGCATGCAGAGAGAAGCCGAGCGAAGGGAAGGGATCTGGATGGGGTCCCACACAAGCCACTTCACAGAAGGCCCCACAAAACCTAGAGCCAGCCTTCTCCTGGCTCTCTGTCTTGGGAGAAACCCTGGCCCCACTGGACTCAATGGTGAAGATCCCTTTGATTTTAATGGCAATGAAATGTAATCCCTCAACTCCTCTAGCTTTATACACAGTTTAGCATGATGCTTCCCATGGATGCTGTTCACTGGCGTATTTTCATGCCCAGGTGCTGGGGGGCAACTTTCCCATGAGAAACACACTTGCAGAATCTGGTGGACTATGTCACCGTGCCAGCACATGTAACTGATTGTAACATGCAATCCAGCAGCCAGAGGATGCCCATCCGGGGGAATTGCATCCACAGTGGGAGAGACCCTACAGTGCTGCAGGTGTGTCTTTAGGGGGCTTGTTGGAAATCTGGGCTCAGGGTCTGAGTCAGGACTGTGCCACGCAACAAGACGTGGGTAGAGTCTGCCAGTGAGAGAGGGGTGTGCGCGTGTGGTGGCAGGTGGAAATGTTAAAAAAAAAAGAAAAAAAAGAAAAAGAAAGTTTCGCTTTATTTGTATTAGAAAATAATGAACACGAGGAAGCCAAAGGCAAGGGAGGTTAGCAGCGAATCAGCCAGTTGACTGTGCTTTCATGTTCTGGGCTCACTCAGGCCCACACCGTTTCACTCACTGATGCCTCAGTGAGAACCACCACGGGCTGCATTCAGATCAGCCACAGAAGCAATGAGAGTGACCCTTCAGCTCCGTGCTGCTACTTAGTTGTGTTATTGGCTAGGTGTATTACGAGAGCGCCTCGGAGCTCCGGTCATAGACCCGGACCCCACTGTGCGGCTAGCTGCGGAACAGACACAGAACGAAGACGGGCTCAGCCCCAAAGAGCTGACGATCTAAGGATAAGACAAGTGACAGCAGATGGATACGGACGGGGGGAGCACAAAGAACCAATGAGTCAGCATTGGTCAGCATGATAGGCAACGCTCTCAGCTCGCCAGCTGCTGAATGTGACTCCCCTGCAGCCACAGTCCAGAGGCAAAAGGTACAAGTCAGTGGGACATCAGGGTGAGTCTGGTGCATTTGATGTAACAGGTTTATTTCACAGGGATCTGCCACTGAATTCTCAGTAGCCTGTTGCATCAAAATACCTATTGACTGTGGTGTGGCAGAACCTAGGGAAAAATGCCGGGTTGGCTGACGAAAAGTCGTAATTTGCCCACCATGGCTGGAGCACGGAGCAATGGCAGAGCAAGCTTTCCCCACCCTATCCCATCAATGGACCAGGTCCTGCAGAGCTTTGCCTTGGGCTTCAAGGGGTGCAGGACCACGCCCAACTCCCTGACCCAGAATGATGCCTTTTTAGCACGACCGTAAGCTGTTTCCATGGTCTGTCCAATCCTTGACCTCTAGAGCTTGCTGCTGGGATTGGTTTTGTGATGTGGACATTTCCCCATAGGGCACTTGTCGATTCCACAAGGAACGGCGCATTCTCAAAACAAGGACTGGTGAAATCAAGGGTTACTCCAGGGGGGGAATTCTACTCCGAGGCTGAGGACTGGCAACAGAACCACAATCGCTGTGCAGCGCCGTATGCCCTTTATGTCGGAAGTGCTGGCTGACGGTTGTGCACAGTGGCAGATTCTTGGCACCATCTCTCCCCCTACCCTGCGGATAGCAGGGTGGGCCCACAGATCTGGGCTCACCTCTTGTGAAGGCTCTCTGAACCTTCCCCCCACCCCCGTGGAGCAGAAGTGTACTAGCCCCTCTGAGGAATTTACTATGCATTTATGGAGAGGCAATTAAGCAGTTGCCTAAGGAGCCCTTTTTAGATAGGATTACAATAGGTTATTTTTCACTGGGGGCGGGGTGAATCTTCCCCAAATGACACCAAGTTACTGTGCAAAATGAATCTCTTGGATGGAAAAGATGATGGGATGAGAACAAGGATTTAATGACCTGACTTAGCCCTTCACTTTCAGCAAGTAAGCATGTCTGCACTGCCTATCATCAGCAGGAGACAGTCAAAGGATAAGCACTCAAGAACCAGAGGGCAAACTGCAACACGCCAGACCCCCGGCACAGAAAACATTAGCACAGTTGGCATGAAAGAAAAGAAGCCCTCATGTTTGTTTAAAATTAAAAATCTGCATGCCAGCTTGAGACACTGTGATGCTGGAGAGACAGAAAGGCCCAACAATCAAACACTGAAATACTGTTCTGCAATCAAGTGAAGAAAAAACGATTTGGCAAAGGGAAATCCTGCTATTCAGCATGCTGGAATGCATGTCTCCACAGGAGTGGCTTTTGTGTTGTCTGCAAATGAAATCAATGCCCATTTGGGCAGAGAGAAAGCCACGACACGGACATGATGGCTTTAGCACACATTCTGTGTTCCTTGGGCAGGGGATGACGGGAGGATGTTTGCACATACAGGCACCAGTCTTACAAGTGCTTGGAGCTTGTTTCAAAGCCAAGTGGAGCTCCGAACGCTTGTAGGATCAGGGCCAGGACAACACCACTCTGCATGTGTGGAACCCCTGTCATCCGAGCCTCTCAAATAATTCATCCTAACAAATACCCTAGCAGGCAGGTATGGATTATTACAGCCATTTTACAGCGGAGTGAGCTCTGGCACAGAGAGGGCATGACTTCCCCTCTGGCCACAGATCAGATCAGCGAAAGAGCTAGGAATAAAACCTAATTGTCCCAGATATGCCCTAACAACAACACTTTGCATTCCCTCAGGCAAAGAGCCCAGGGGGTTGAAGCAGTGACTGCACGGGGAAAGCAAGAGGCAAAAGGTTCTGTGTAAGATCCAGAACAAGCTGCGGAGAAGTAAGGTCACTGGGGTTTTTTTATTCTGTACCCATGTGACAAAGGGTCACTTTTAGGGTGACCAGATGTCCCGATTTTATAGGGACAATCCCGATATTTGGGGCTTTTTTTTTAATATGGGCTCCTATTACCCCCCCACCCCCGTCCCGATTTTTCACACTTGCTATTTGGTCACCCTAGCCACTTGACCTCGTGTGGTGGAGCAGGGGGTTCTGCCTGTCTCATTACGGCAGCAGGGGGATTAGATCTCTAACAGGTTTAAGGAGAGTGATGAAGCAAGTTTGAGACTGATGGTCCAGGCAAGCACGCAACAGCAGGTCAAGGAAAACAAAGAAAGTGGCAACCTTATGGTCAGCAGAGAGAGGCTGAGCGTCACATCCAGGACTGGTCCACACGGGACAGTTTTACAGATAAAACTTATTTCGGCACATCTCTGTATGTGTCTACACTCAACTTTGAGTCCTGCAGGTGAAACCTGGATGTTCTGTCGGTGGCTGAAAACCCCTCCCTGAACGACGTGTGTTTTACCGGTGCAATGTCAGCGTGGACACTGGGCTAGTGTCCCAGTACACACCGTCTGGTAACAGTTTCAGTTGTCAGAGGGCTGGGCAGCAGCCCAATCTGGGGAGTTAGAAAAGCAAGTCGTACCTGTCCATTTGCTTATGGATATGTACATAGACTCCTATAGCAAGCCTCCATTTTAGGCCCTGATTCAACAGAGCACTTAAGCATGTGCTGAAAATGTTCCATTGACATCCGTGGGACTTAAAGCACATGTTCAAATGATTTGCTGGGTCAAAGCATTAGGGTAGTCTGCAAATTACAGCCCCTATTTCTCTGACAAGAGAATGAACTGTCAAAGGTACTGAGCATTTCCCTTGACTTTCGTAGGAGTTACAGGTGCTCAGCACCTCAGAGAGACCGGACCCTTAATACGTTCCTGCAGCACTCAAGTCAAGGAAGCACCAACACCGTCTACCTTCTCAAACATTTTTCTTCCTCCCAGCGAGGTGGGGCCACAGTTGTTACAGCGACACACCGCCCTGCGTAACGGCTCCATCTAATTACAGGTGTCCAAACACCGTTGAAAATGGAATTAGGCGTTTGTTAAAATCTACAGCACACGTCTAACCTATGGCTCATGATGTGCTTGTTCCCTAAGTCACAAACTTACCTAACACAGGCTGGGCACCAATGGGTCCCCTTTCTTTCCCTTTTAAAATGTAGTGCTGTGGAATGGTGCCAGACTGACTGCGCCCGAGAGACCGAAGTCCTCTGTCTCTCTCCCAGCAGAACAGGTACAGAGCGGCCAGAGCCAGCGCATGCTTCCCCGGGGCTGCTCCACCAAGCTCCTCTAACCCTCTCTGGAGAGCGCTCTTCACAGCCCTGGCAATTCCAGACCTCTCAGAGGAAGACTGCTAACCACAGAGGACAATTAGTGCAGAGAGAACTGGGTTTGGGTTTTTTTCCCTCTGGAGCTGTGATGCAGACGCCCATCCCTAAGACAGCAGTGTGATGCTTTGAACGTGTGACATCTTAAGAACTTCACAGCGGCCAAACGGGGTACCAGCACCCCGTGCCAGCAAGCACCAGGTACAGGGGAAGAGGAGGAAATGAACAGAGTGCCTCCTGATTTGCACATAGCCAGGCATTGTAAAGGTTACAGCTTTTTAAAGTGCCAGGATTGTTCTTCTGAACAAAAAAATATTTGTCAGCAGGTCCCTTTTGGAAGCATCTGTCCTGGGTGGGCCGACTGGGATGGATATGCTGCTATCCAAATGAGTTGCCCTCATTTGCAAACAATTGTAAAAGGATGAACTTCTTCAAATTAGGAGCAGCTAGCGGCTCTTCTCACAAAGCTTCCCTGCTCTTATTCATCATTAGTAGTATTAGTTCTGTGACCATAGTGTCTAGAAGGCTCCAGTCACGGACCAGAACCCCTTTGTGCTTGGCACTGTAAAAACAGAACAAAAAGACAGTCCTTTACTTAAAGAGCTTCCAGTAAGTAAATCTAATCTGAATAATGAATATGGATTCTCCAGTTACAGTATTTCTTAGCCCTTATGCTCCTCAAATCAATGAGATAAAAGGAATGATCATCAGACTCAATAATGGTAAGAAATTCAGTAGACCAATCGACAACCCTCCTGTACGGTACACTTGGAAGTCTAAGACACCAGCCCAAAGCAAACAAACCAGGCTTATTTATTTAGTGATTCACAACAGACAGCATAAGAATGAATGAATGATTGTCTTATTCCTCAGCACTGCTCTTTTCCAGTCACTCCTTTATTGACATTTTGTGGCCAGCAAGGGTGACTAGCAAAATTAACACTTGCTGGGTGTCTGTCATTGCTGTCCACACACGGCCCAAATGGCGAGTCTTCTCCCCATAATGGAGTTTGCTTTGCTGTCGTAAATTGGCCTGATCAACAAGAGCTGTGTTATTTTGGCGGTTATTTACTCTCGCTAGAGCATATTATATACTTGCAAACTGTACCAGCTCTACCATGGTGTCTGTTTTGTACCACAAAACCGGTGCCGTTGGACTGTCCACTCTGTCGGTAATCTCCCTGGCTTTGTGACTAAAGGTGGGAAACGAAACCTTCAGTAACGGCACATTTCCAAGCCTTTGCGGACAGATCAATGGCGAGGAGGTGATGAATGTTACAGGGAAGGCAGAGTGCCCTTGTGTGCGTATCATGCACAGAAGGGTGACGGATTGATGGGAAAGCGATTCATATTCACACTGCTACGCAATGCCAACTGAGGGCTACGTGGTGGTTTGGTAACCACAGCTGGGGAGGTGGGCCTGGAAGGCAGCGTATACCAATGGCTGCAATGCCTCTGGGGCAAGGCCGCCAACACCTCCTTTCTGGATGTCCAGCGTCTTTCAGCACTAGCCTGGGCTGACCAGCTGGTGTGGAAAGGTTTGAATCTCAGTGCTGCGGCAGGATTCTCCGAACCTTTTCTCCCACCCCCATCATGAGAATCACAGGGGAGCAGACAGAATCTGGCCCTGACCAACAAGAGAGAAGAGTCACACCATTTTTTAAAGTATATTAGACTATTATAATGTTTTCCTCTTCTAATTAGGGCCTCCAGTTAGCACCACTGTGCAATTGCTAAGCAGATTTTAAATGGGGACTTAAGTAGCTGTTTTAATACCTAATCAAATGGGTAAATACAATGATTTGCTCCAATTCCCGCTCTGATTACATAGTGGAGCTATTTCATTTCCTAAATAAGATCTTTGCACCCAAAAAGAATAGTTTAACGAGTTTAAGAACAGAATGTTGGGCTCAATTTCTTTCAAGGGTAATAGAGTGGGAGTGTCTATATAATTAGCTTTGCTGGGCTCCCTCCCCCAGGACACAAAGCTTTCTATACATGAGCTTTCTCTCTTTCTCCAGGCCCCCCTGCTACAGCCACAAAACAATACAGAGCATGTTTGGTTCCTGATTAGAGAGAAAGAACAAGAGAAATGCTATTTATTTCGACAGGAAGTATCCCAAACCTTTACTTTTTCCTTTAACAGTCAAAAGTTTGTATATATTTTGCTAATTCATTGCACTTCTAGCTATTATAAGACAGCACAAAATCTAAGATCCTCCAACCTGCTAATATATTTATCAAATCAAATACAGAGTATGAATCTTTGAAGTGCCCCAGTTTTAACTCTCTCTCCATAGAACATGCAATCAAGTTAACATCACACGATCAATGGCATGAAATATTAAATAATTGATCTCAGAGCTGGATTCTGATTCACTAACACAAACTTCAAGGGTCTGTTCTTAAAAATAACGTACTTGATCTACTGACTTTCCCCAGCAAGTCAGATTGTATATAGGCTGATCTAAACAAAGGATATTTTGTGCTTTCATGACATCTTTCATTGTCTTTCAAGTGTTTTCCAACTATCACCCTAAAGTTCATAGGAGGTAGGTAATTATCATCATCCTCATTTCACAGAGGGGAAACCATGCCTAGAGCGGTTAAGTAACTTGCCCATGATCTCACTGCATTTGAGCAACAGTCAGGAACAGAACAACAAAAAAGTATGACTCCCAGTTCCTTGCTACAATTGCTAGACCAAACATCCTTTGGCGTCCAGTCTGATGAGCATCTTAACGGCCTCTAAAATATAACCAGGTGCCTCTCATCCTATGTCATGCTGGTAGCCATGAACTACTGCCTGTGGACATTGTCTTTAGGAATCATGAGGTGTCAACATACAAAAGCCCCATCAGAAAGCGGTGTCGTGCTTCAGTCATTAATGTTTTCAAAACCCTTTGAGACTGAGCGAAACTACAAAAAACACAGCTAACGCAAATCGTCATCCTCCTCCATTGCTTTTCGAAGATCAAGTATTTGTAAATAATAAAATAATAAATAATAATAATAAAATGTCCAAGAGTTGATTCAGGTGTGACGGTCAAACAGTGAAAGTTGGAAGTCCCCATTTTTGTAGTTCAACCACAACGAGGGCTCAGAAAGGAATAGATATTGCACAGAAATTTGCTTAATTTCAGGATTAGATACAGTGGTGCCTGACAGACAGATACTGAGAAACAGGGAATGAGATGAGTCATGCTTCCAGGTAGGGTATTTCCCTAGATGACAAACTTCCGTCACTGATGCTCCTGAAGGTAGGGGATGTAAAAATGGGGGATAGAGCAAAATTTACTTTATTGAGGCCCCCTAAGCACAGAATACATTCCAGCAGATTCAGCTGCAGAATATAACAGGCGAATGGGCTGGCATTTCAAAAGCATTAATATAAGAGTCCAGCAAGCAGAGCTCTGACACTCTCATTTACCTAGCCAGGCCAGAAGCAAATACAGGCCCTGACAAAATCCTTCGTGTGCTTTACAGCAGCCAGAACTGAAAGGGTTTGAGAGAAATGTCACAATAGAAGACAAAATACCAACAAGACACACTTCCTAATCTACTCAACCTGCAGTCTTGGGCCTCGGTCCTGCAGATCCATGCATGTGAGTAGCCCCGTTAATTCGGTTCAGTGGGACTGCTCACGTGTACAAAGTTCTCCTCAGGTGTGTAAATATTTGCAGGACCAGGTCCGGATTTCTCGGGAACAGCGGAGACCCTGAGGCAATTCAAAGGAGACACCGGCTTGGAAGTCACCAACAGTGCCTTGGGAACTCCCATATGTCAGAGAGACAAAAGGCAATGGACGCACCGCTAAGGACTGTATTAATCGTTAGCCAGGCCTATTTAAATATGTAACTATATAGGAAGTTGCAGGACAGCTGTGCAGGCCCACACGTAGCACAAGCTTTTGGGAGATGCAAAGAGAGGCTGCAAAGCAGCTGATCATTGCATATGAGCCTAACTTAGGTGGGATGAAGCCAGTGGAGCTGAGGGTTCCTCAGAAAGGAACCAAGAGAAAGAGTGACACCAGGGCTCAAGAGGGCCAGATATGTACAAGTAGAATTATAGCAGTGCCTTGAGACCGTCTAATGCGAGCAGAGCCCTGCTGGGCGCTGCACACACGCACAGTGAGAGACAGTCCCTGCCCCGAATAGCAGGTCAGTGTGAGCTCTGAGACCCTCCTCCCTTGCCAGGTCTCGGAGCCTGGGCTCCATCCTGAGAGGGAACGTCGATGCTGCTATTTTTATCAGTTTTTGAATCAGTTGATCCAGGCTCTGAGGCGTGCTGCCACGGGGGCTTTACTGCTGTGTAGATGCACCCAGAGACAGTCTGCTACAGAGCAGGGACTTGAATCCAAATCTCCTGAGCGCTCAGGCAGAGCCTTAACCACAAGGTCATCCATCCTTCCTTCCTAAGCACCAAGATGGTATTGACGTTAGTGAACGGGAGCTCAAGTGCAAAGTGCCGACTATTTGATAACCAACATTTCTGTCCTTCCATAGACCTTAAGTACCTTAGCAAGTTTCAGATGCAATGATTAGGAAGGGCAATGCTGCACATTATTGGTGCTCATTCTTAACGGCCCAAACCGTACATTCATTACCCATGCAAAGCTCTCTTTGACCTCCTTGGGAGCACGGCCTGCTGCTCCGTCTCCACCTCCCAAGAAGGACCCATGGCCACATCCAAGACTCTTTCAGGGCACCGTTTTATTCCTCAACATAAAACTTAGGCAAAGCATCAAAACAAAAGAAGTTACCTTGCCCACCCTAGGGTACAGCAGCTCGAGGCTTTTTCCCTGGCCTCTCTCATGGCTGAAAGGAGGACACAGCCTTCCCTTCAATCACCCTACTGTAAGTGTCCATCTTCCACCTATACCACCTTGAGCTGCCTCTGCCACCTAGGGTCTGTCTACACTGCAGCAGGGAGATGGCTCCCAGCCCGGGCAGACACACTCACGCTAGAGGGGCTCGCGCTACGGCACTAAATAGCAGTGTGGACAATGCAGCCCCAGCGTGATTAGGGCTAGGCACCCAAGCTCAAGCCTAGGGGGTCAGGGGAGGGGAGGTTGTGCCCTGGGGGCTAGCCCAAGCTGCACTGTTCACACAACTATTTTTAGCATGCTAGCTGGAGCCCCTCTAGCGTGAGTCTGTCTACCCAGGATCATCTGATCCTTCCCAGCTGGGTCTGATAATCTAACAGGGTTTACTGACCCCCCTGGCTTTTAAAGGGGCAGCCCCCTGTTACAGGTCCTTTTGTCTGAGTAAAACCAAAGTAAGGTCCTGCAGGATTTGACTATTTCTTTAAGACCAGAGACCTTTTGAATCTATGGATTTAAATATTACGTCTCTCTTTCCCCTATCGTTTGAAATTAAAATAAACACGGACTAGAGCCCTATGATTTTATTTTATCTGTCACATCTCACTGTCCTTAAACTCTCTCTAAATGAGTGGGTTTAGTTCAATAAAACTGCTCTTCTCCCTGTCTCTCAGACTCAGCAAACATACAATAGGAAACAGCACTCCAGTACATTCAGAAGCAACACACGTTACATCGTGAGTCGATGATCCATCTGGCAGGCTGACATAGCCGTAAGTTTGCTTAATTGTCAGGTCAGGCATATTACAGATCCAGGCTGTCAGTCCTTTTATTACAGCTTTGTAGTGGAGAATGTAAAACTCCTTGTAGAGCGTGTGTATGTGTGTGAGAGAGGGCAAGTGCCAGGAACTATAATGAAGAACAATGGGATTCAATTAAGCAAAGAAATACTGAAGTTGACTATCAATAAAGATTCCTAACCGAGGTATTCATTACAATCTGGAGCAGTCTCGCAAGGGAAACAGTGGAAGCCCCTTCATTTGAATGATTTAAAACTGGACAGGAGAAAGCACTGAAGAGTGAATTATAGGGAGTAATTTAGCTTTACTCCTTGGGGGAAAAGGGCTAGGGGACTTCAAGTGCAAATGGAAGAGACGTATTAAGCTATCTGTGCATTTTTTTGGCTCATGTGCCTTCTCCTCTGCAGCTCCCATCATCCAGGCAACCTTTCTGCAAACCCTACTCACCAAATGTCCACCTCATTTCAGATTCTGCCTGAAAATGTTTTTCCTTCCTTGCCTGTATATTCATACATCTCCCCCTTTTCTCTTACTATCTAGTTAAATTCGGTACTTATAGTATTTACAGTAACTGTATAATGTGACCCGTACGAAAGATGCTATGCCAAACTAAACTCTGATCCATATAGCCACATGCATGGAGGATTTCATACGCAAACCCACACACATATAATGTGAACTCACACTCAAGTATGTGTAACATATAATGGCAGCGTGCTCACTCAAATTTTATTGCCACTAGTTAGGGATGACCATATTACAACATTGGCAAAGCCATGAGTAAGTTATGTGAGTCATGCCAATTATGTGCCACTAAAATCTTTTGAGAAAAGAAATTAACCCTCATTTTACCTTATTTGTTGCAAAACCTTGTTGAGGGGTCCTGGAATCAGAGCGTACTCTGCTGCTCATCTCAGTCCTGTGAGATGCACCAACCCTAAAATACTGTGCAAATAATTCGATTCATGCATAAACAGAACAGGAAAGGCATGGAGAGAAGTGAGTGGAATGATCTGCAATAGGGGAATGCCTATCAAACTGAAAAGTAAGACCAACAAGGCAGTAATTAGACCTGCACTTTTGTATGGCTCCAAATGCCGGGCACTGAGGAAGAGCTATAGCGTTAGAGTTTTTGGAACAGGGAATTAAAAACTTATCCTCCCTGTCATCATGAAGCTTCGAATGGCTGTTGGTGTGCCAGATTTGTGACGACCATGATATTTCTCCATCGCTGTTATTAGAAATCGTTTGCAATGTGCTAATTAATCCACTGCTTTGAAATCACTTCAAGTCGAGAGAAAATATATCCAGGTATCTTCTGAAGCGTCTCCATCTCCCAGACCAAATATAAACTCTAGCTCAACCACAAGTTATGGGTTGGATGAAGGAATCATTGGATGATGGTCTCTGGCCTGTATTCTGCAAGAGGGGTGGTCAGATTAGATTATCATAGCAACACCTGGCCTGAAAGCTATGAAAAATCCACAAACCATGCTGCAAGCTGTATATGCCTTCCTACTGACCTACAATGTTATCTGTTTCAGTGTCTTAGACACACTCCTAGGTGAAACTTTGATAGAGTGGACTGGAAACAAGAGACAGTCCGAGACTGAAATAAAACTACATCTCAGACTGCACACAATGATAGAGATATTTCAATAACAGTTTCAAAATCTCATTTTCTGGGCAGAGCCATTTCTCCCACAAATTTCAAAGAAAAGACATTGATACTTGCTGGACCAAAGCATTATTGATGTCATGTAGAAATGACAGGGAATTGGAGTGCAGGCTTTTAGCTGTGAAGTAGGTTTGCTTGGGTATAATATTTTCCCCCTTTCAAGGTCTGTTTCCTCCACTTACAAGTCTGCTCCCTATTGAAACACAATGTGGTAATAATACATGCTAAGTTAGGCTTGTAGGCTATGTCATTGAGCCTGTTTTATGGAACAAAAGATGACAACGCTAGGCTGTGAAAATCAGAACTACTTCCAAGCCAAAATATAAATATCCTCTCATTCAATTTTGCTGCAATACAAAGTCTGAGTCAAGGAAACAACTTCCTCTCTCTCGTACAATGAAGCTTCTAGCAAACTGGAATAATTTACAGTTATTAGAAGAGCTACAGAGAGGATCCATCGATTCATAACTTTCCTGTATCATTTTTTTAAGTCTATTAGTCTGTGCAGCTTTAATATACAGAAAGAGAGAAGGCAGTTCAGCTCTGCAGTCATATCTTAATAGGTTGTAGGCAGGCAAGCAAAAGGCAATCAATGACCAAAACAATACAGACAGCCCCTTAAAACTGTCCACAGTTGCATTTGCCTCATACTTTAACTGTTTTGGACTGGGAACCTCTTGTAACAACTCTGATACACGCTCAGGCCATAAATGTATCATGTATATTTATGCAAGTGATAGCAAGGTCTGGTGGAAGAACTGCACAGCTGGCTGATTGGCTCTTATTCTCCTTTATTGCCCTGATTCCAACTCTTCTGCATTCCCTTCACTTCAGCTGAAAGGAGGACTGCTCCACCGTCTATCAAGTGAGGGCGCAGGGGAGGGATTTACAGTAGATAGATGTACTGTCAGGGAGGACAGAGAGAGGGAAGTTGGTCCAATCTGGAACCTGAGAGACGGGGGTGCAGTTTCCTGCTCTACCACAGGTCCCAGGTTTCTTCCGGGTGTCCTTAGCCAAAATCTCTCCTCCTCCTCCTATCATGCAGTGCGTGATGGGAGGAAATATAAGCTTAGAGTTAAGTGACTGGGACTCTGGAGAGCTGGTTTCAGTTCCAGTGGCGACTGATTCACTATGTGAATTTGGGCAAATTACATGATCTCTCTGCCTCAGTTTCCCCACTTGCAAAATTGGAACATTTCTTCCCTACCTCACAGGGATGTTGGGACGGTAAATTTGTTAATGTATGTGAAATGCTCAGATGCAACAGCCCCTAAAAGCAGATAAATAGTGTGCTGTGCACTGGCTATCTGCTGCCCTCCACCCCAGAGGTGGCTGCATTTCGATGGCATTGTGCATACATAGTTTATGAAGCATTATGAGCACCTTCAGGGTGAGAGAGATTTCATTATTATTAATCAAATGGCATATCACGAAAACCTACGCTGGAGTAATGAGTGACTCATTTCCTAAGGGGCTCATGAAGAGTATGCTGGTGCCACTGAAAAATAAAAGCTATGAAACAAAATTTGACAACGTACGGGATACCTTGAGCTGCTTTAAAAGGTAAGGGACATGCTCTTAAACCATTCACAACAAAATAATAATGAATGCAGAAGTTAAAAACATAATAATTTATGAGGTACCATTTACTTTTTGCAAAAAGAAAAGGAGGACTTGTGGCACCTTAGAGACTAACCAATTTATTTGAGCATAAGCTTTCATGAGCTACAGCTCACTTCATCGCAGTTCCCAAAGTCAATATTTATCCTTATCCATGTACAAAATTGGAGATGACAGCATAGATTATAAAACACAATATATTCTACACTCGGCTTCATCTGAATCTGTAACCAAACACGTATGCAAAAAAGAGCGGATCTGAGGCATGAAATGCTATTTCAGAAACAGGAAAGCAAAAGGGTTTTGTGAACCTGATTTTGCATTTGCAAAAAATAAATAGACGGGATAGAAGTACTTTATTGTCACACTGGCAACAATACAACAGGAGGGAATACCAGAACATAAAGGTCATTCTTATCTGGTTCATCTGTGACAATCTGATAATCTGGGGAAAAAATTTAAAAAATCTTAACAGACATGCTCTTATCAAAAGAATTAACTTCTAATACATACCAACAGATGCGGCAGCTTCAAGCATCTGCTAATCGGAACAGCATCAGTTAGCTAGCTGTCTCTGGCTAGAGTTCATGAGCAAAGGAAAAAGAAAAGGAGTACTTGTGGCACCTTAGAGACTAACCAATTTATTTGAGCATGAGCTTTCGTGAGCTACAGCGAGCTGTAGCTCACGAAAGCTCATGCTCAAATAAATTGGTTAGTCTCTAAGGTGCCACAAGTACTCCTTTTCTTTTTGCAAATACAGACTAACACGGCTGTTCCTCTGAAACCTGAGCAAAGGAAGACTTTCTCTCCTCTAGAGATAGGCCATGATCCAAATATACAAAGGGCTGAAAGTACTGCCTGAAAATTCATACATACACCCAAGGTACCTGTGAACATACCTGCCCCATGCATAATTATCTGCATACGTGTGTCAGTGTGCATGGAAAACTTAGACGCTGGAATGAGAACTATGGCAACAGCAAAGCCCCTGGAGAGTGTTAACTCTGGGACAAATATCAGAGCACCTGCCAAACAAGCAGTTCAAGTGATTGATGCAATTCTGCATTTGGAGATAGGAATCATAGAATCATAGAATATAAGGGTTGGAAGGACCCCAGAAGGTCATCTAGTCCAACCCCCTGCTCAAAGCAGGACCAAATCCCAGTTAAATCATCCCAGCCAGGGCTTTGTCAAGCCTGACCTTAAAAACCTCTAAGGAAGGAGATTCTACCACCTCCCTAGGTAACGCATTCCAGTGTTTCACCACCCTCTTAGTGAAAAAGTTTTTCCTAATATCCAATCTAAACCTCCCCCACTGCAGCTTGAGACCATTACTCCTCGTTCTGTCATCTGCTACCATTGAGAACAGTCTAGAGCCATCCTCTTTGGAACCCCCTTTCAGGTAGTTGAAAGCAGCTATCAAATCCCCCCCCATTCTTCTCTTCTGCAGGCTAAACAATCCCAGCTCCCTCAGCCTCTCCTCATAAGTCATGTGTTCCAGACCCCTAATCATTTTTGTTGCCCTTTGCTGGACTCTCTCCAATTTATCCACATCCTTCTTGAAGTGTGGGGCCCAAAACTGGACACAGTACTCCAGATGAGGCCTCACCAATGTCGAATAGAGGGGAACGATCACGTCCCTCGATCTGCTCGCTATGCCCCTACTTATACATCCCAAAATGCCATTGGCCTTCTTGGCAACAAGGTCACACTGCTGACTCATATCCAGCTTCTCGTCCACTGTCACCCCTAGGTCCTTTTCCGCAGAACTGCTGCCTAGCCATTCAGTCCCTAGTCTGTAGCTGTGCATTGGGTTCTTCCGTCCTAAGTGCAGGACCCTGCACTTATCCTTATTGAACCGCATCAGATTTCTTTTGGCCCAATCCTCCAATTTGTCTAGGTCCTTCTGTATCCTATCCCTGCCCTCCAGCGTATCTACCACTCCTCCCAGTTTAGTATCATCCGCAAATTTGCTGAGAGTGCAATCCACACCATCCTCCAGATCATTTATGAAGATATTGAACAAAACCGGCCCCAGGACCGACCCTTGGGGCACTCCACTTGATACCGGCTGCCAACTAGACATGGAACCATTGATAACTACCCGTTGAGCCCGACAATCTAGCCAGCTTTCTACCCACCTTATAGTGCATTCTTCCAGCCCATACTTCCTTAACTTGCTGACAAGAATACTGTGGGAGACCGTGTCAAAAGCTTTGCTAAAGTCAAGAAACAATACATCCACTGCTTTCCCTTCATCCACAGAACCAGTAATCTCATCATAAAAGGCGATTAGATTAGTCAGGCATGACCTTCCCTTGGTGAATCCATGCTGGCTGTTCCTGATCACTTTCCTCTCATGCAAGTGCTTCAGGATTGATTCTTTGAGGACCTGCTCCATGATTTTTCCAGGGCCTGTAGTTCCCAGGATCCTCCTTCTTCCCTTTTTTAAAGATTGGCACTACATTAGCCTTTTTCCAGTCATCCGGGACTTCCCCCGTTCGCCACGAGTTTTCAAAGATAATGGCCAATGGCTCTGCAATCACAGCCGCCAATTCCTTCAGCACTCTCGGATGCAACTCGTCCGGCCCCATGGACTTGTGCACGTCCAGCTTTTCTAAATAGTCCCTAACCACCTCTATCTCCACAGAGGGCTGGCCATCTCTTCCCCATTTTGCGATGCCCAGCGCAGCAGTCTGGGAGCTGACCTTGTTAGTGAAAACAGAGGCAAAAAAAGCATTGAGTACATTAGCTTTTTCCACATCCTCTGTCACTAGGTTGCCTCCCTCATTCAGTAAGGGGCCCACACATTCCTTGGCTTTCTTCTTGTTGCCAACATACCTGAAGAAACCCTTCTTGTTACTCTTGACATCTCTGGCTAGCTGCAGCTCCAGGTGCGATTTGGCCCTCCTGATATCATTCCTACATGCCCGAGCAATATTTTTATACTCTTCCCTGGTCATATGTCCAACCTTCCACTTCTTGTAAGCTTCTTTTTTATGTTTAAGATCCGCTAAGATTTCACCATTAAGCCAAGCTGGTCGCCTGCCATATTTACTATTCTTTCGACTCATCGGGATGGTTTGTCCCTGTAACCTCAACAGGGATTCCTTGAAATACAGCCAGCTCTCCTGGACTGCCTGAATTTCCTGCAAATAGCTCCCAGGGCATTAGAGCAGTGCTTCTCAAGCTATCTGAAGTGGGGGACCGGCAATATTTTTCCCCAGTGTGCGCGCAGACCGGCAGCCGATGGCTCGCGGACCGGCACCAGTCCGCAGACGACCACTTTGAGTAGCACTGCATTAGAGGCAAGGCAACAGCCTTGCTAAAATATTTAAGAGATTCTCTTTTTCTTCTGTATTTAAAAAAAAAAAAATCAATCAATCTGGGGTTCTACTATTAGGCCAGATACAGATCTGTGGCTGTAGGAATAGAGTGGTGATTCTCCTCTTTCACCCACAACCTCATGCTCCATCTAGAATTCCAGGGAAGTTGGATGTTGCTGCTAAAAATTACAAGCAGTTAAATTGTCATCATTAGGTTTCAGAATCAACACCTCATTGGGATGAGTGGGGGTAATTCACATCTTTGTAAAAGCTATTTTTTCAGTCAGTGTGCCAGCATACTCATTAAGACAGCCCTGAATATGGCCACTTTTAGAAAGTCCCAAACGATAAGAGTTAGTTGATTTTTTTTAAACCAAAGCTTAAAATTCACCACCAGAGAAATGCTGATGTGCTCTAACCCTGCATGTCAGCTGAATCAAAACTCTGAGGACATACCAGTATTGATGCCCACAAGCTGTAGACGTACTCACTACAACTGAGCATTACTTTAAGAACCACCAACCTAAGAGTCAAATCTTGCTCCTACCGACATCAGTGGAAGCCGTGCTGTCCACTTCAACAGGAAAAAGATTTGGCTCAAAGCGCATCAAATGAAAGTTCCAGAGAAGTACTGAACACCCGAAACTGACTATTCCCATTCATTTAGCATCTCTAAGGTCCATGCCATAATTCACAGATTCCAGGGCCATAAGGGTCCACTGTGATCACCTAGTCTGACCTCCTGGATATCGCAGGCCAGAGAACTTCCCCAAAATAATTCCTAGAGCAGATCTTTTAGAAAAAGGAAAAAAAATAAAAAAGAAAAAAAATCCAGCTCCAATTTAAAAATGGTCAGTGATGGAGAATCCACCATGACCCTTGGTAAATTGTTCCAATGATTAATTACCCTCACCATTAAAAATTTACACAGTATTTCCAGTCAGAATTTGTCTAGCTTCAGCTTCCACCCATTGGATCACATTATACCTTTCTTTGCTAGATTGAAGAGCCCATTATTAAACATTTTTCTCATACAGATACCTAAAGACTGCAACCAAGTCACCCCTTAACCTTCTCTTTGTTAAGATAAATAGATGGAGCTCTTTGTGTCTATGCCTTTATGGCATGCTTTGTAATCCTTTAGTCATTCTCATGGCTCTTCTCTGAACCCTCTCCAATATATCAAAATCCTTAATTGCAGGCACCAGAACTGGACACGGTATTCCTTGTAGCAGTTGCACTAGTGCCAAAGAGAGAGGTAAAATGACACCTCTACTCTTACTCTGGATATTCCTGTTTATGCAGCTCAGTATCACATTAGCTCTTCTGACCACAGCATTGCACTAGGAACTCATGTTCAGCAAATGGCCCTCATATCTTTTTCAGAGTCACTGCTTCCCAGGACAGAGTCCCCCATCCTGTAAGTAGGGCCTATGTTCTTTGTTCCTAGATGTGCACATTCATTCGTGTTAATATGTGTATTGTTTATATAAAGAAAATTAATAAGGGAAGCAAAGGGACAAGGAGAAATCTACAGTCAGCAGAGTTAAGGACAATAAGGAGTTTTAAAAATATATTAGTAACAAAGAGAATCCTGACAATGGTATTGGTCCATTACTAAATGGAAGAGGTAGAATTATCAATAATAATATAGAAAAGGCAGACGTGTTCAATAAATATTTTTGTTCCCTATTTGGGGGAAAAAACAGAAGATATCGTCTCATCATATGTGATAACACGCTTTTCATTCAACTAGTATCTCAGAAGAATGTTAAACAGAAGCTACAAAAGTTAGACAATTTTAATTCAGCAGGTCCAGATAACTTACATCCAAGAGCTGGACCATTAATGTTTATTGTCAACAAGTCTTGCGGGGGAGTTCCAGCAGACTGGAAGAATGCTAATGTTGTGCCAATTTTTAAAAAAGGGTAAATGGGATGTCCTAGGTAATTATAGGCCTGGAGGCCTGACATTCATCCTGAGCAATATAATGCAGCAGCTGATTCAGAACTCGACTAATAAAGACTAAAGAGGGTAATGTAATTAATGCAAATCAACATGGGTTTATGGAAAATAGATCCTATCAAACTAACCTGATATCTTTTTTTTATGAGATTGTGTTAATATAATATACTCAGACTTCTGTAAGGCGTTTGTCTTGGTACCACGTGACATTTTGATTAAAAAACTAGAACAAATATAAATGAACACAGCACACATTAAATGGATTAACAATTGGCTAACTGATAGGTCTTAAAATGTCATTGTAAACGGGGACTTGTCATCAAGCAGGTGTGTTTCCAGTGGGATCCCACAGGCATTAGTTCTTTGCATTATGTTATTTTACATTTTTATCAATGACCTGGAAGAAAACATAAAATCATCCCTAATAAATTTTGCAGATGACACAAAAATTGGGGTGGTCAGTAACGAAGAGGACAGATCAATGATACAGAGCAATCTGGATCACTTAGTAAACTGGGCGCAAGCAAACAATATGCAGGCTAATAGGGCTAAGTGAAAATGTATCTATTTAGGAACAAAGGGTTTAGCCATACCTACAGGATGTTCTAGCCATACGTTCTATCCTGTGAAGCAGTGACGCTGACAAAGATTTGGGGACAGCAGTGGATAAGCTGAATGTGAGCTCCCTGAGTGATGATGAGGCCAAAAAGAGCTAATGGGAGAAAAACAGGGGAAACCCAAGTAGGAGTAAAGAGGTTGTTTAATCTCTCTATTTGGCACTGGTGAGATGGCTGCTGGAATCCTGTGTCCAGTTTTGGAACGCACAATTCAAGAGGGATGTTGATATATCTGAGAGGATTCAAAGAAGAGCAACAAGAATGACTAAGGATTAGAAAGAATGTCTTATAGTGATAGACTCAAAGAGGTCAGTCTATTTAGCTTAACTAAGAGAAAGGTTAGGGTTGAATTGATTGCAATCTATAAGTATCTATATAGGGAAAATATTCAACAATGAGCTCTTCAATCTATCAGAGAAAGGTATCATGGGTATAAGTTGAAGCTACACAAATTCAGACTGGAAATAAGATGCAAATTTTTGACAGCAAGAGTAATTACCCACTGAAACAATTCACAAAGGGTCGTGGTGGGCTCTCCATCACCGGCAATTTTTAAATCAAGATTGGAATTTTTCTAGAAGTTACGCTCTAGGAATTACTTTGGGTGAAATCTCCGGCCTGTGTTATACTGGAGGTCAGACTGGTCCCTTCTGGTCTTAGAATCTATTAATCTATGCTTGCACCAAGTTTACCAAGCAATCCAGATCACTCTAAATCAGCGCTCTAAATCTTCATTATTTACCACTTCCCCAATTTTTGTGTCCTCCGCTAACTTTGTTTTCTTCCAGGTTATTGATACAAATGTTAAATACTGTAGTACAAAGAACTGATCCCTGCAGGACCCCACTGGAAACACACCCACTTGATGTCACTTTCCATTTTACAATTACATTTCAAGTCCTATCTGTTAGCCAATTTTTAAAGTCTTTAATGCGTGCACGTTAATTTTATATCATTCTAGGTTTTTTAATCAAAATGTTGTGCGGTACCAAGTCAAAACACCTTACAGATTTACGTGTAAGGGTATCTCCCACAGGTGCTTTTTGAATGGGAATTCCATGTGACAGGAGATTAACCTATGTTACATTGTTAGGGCCAGATTCTGCTGCCATAACAACATCCTTCCGAAATCAGAAACTTACACAGAAGACTGAGGGCTTGTCTACACAGGAAGTCATAAGGTAGAGTGTGAATTTAAACTATTATTGTTATACCATCGTTATCCATTATGGATGCTCTTATTCCAGTATAAAAGGGCCCTTTTACAGTTTAGGTTATGCTTCTTTGGAAGCGGTTTAAGCTAAGATTAAAAAAACCCACTGTTATACCTGAATGAGTGTCCCCACAGCAGCATTATATAGTATAACTATAGTGGTTTAATTATACCAGTATAACTGGAAAAATCTCCCGTGTAGACACCCCTAATTCCCTTTTCCTAGCTACTTCCATTATCCTGGCACATTTGAGATGATAAGTGAAGGCTTGAGCCAGTAACTACATTGCTTTACTGATGAGATGCCTAGGCTATTATCCCTACTATAGGCTGTCAAGTGAGTCACTGGTTTTTTTTATACTTACTGCAGATCAAATAAAGACAAACATCAAAGGCTTGCATTATGTTTCCACCCTTGGAGGATTTACTCATGTACCTTTTGATTATAGCAGATGACACATTCAACTCCAGCATTTTCTTTTTCTTCCAGCTGTTGTTAATAGTTGGCGTAATTGTATTTTTCACAGGACACAATTTCATTAAATAATAAATACTGAAAAGTGTAACGTAAAATGAACAAAAGAAGGGTCGCTCCGTACCAAAGCTGAAACGCTGCTTCTAACCCACCCTGTTTGTGCCTAGCTGTAGTAGCAAACACACTACGTAAGATCAACCCGCCATTCCTAGACTTGAAGGGCCCGTTTTCACTGCACAGTTAGTCTAGGTGATTGGCACCCAGGTCTAAAAGCCCAGGTGAGCCTACCCTCTGAGCAAGCATCGAAGAGCTCTACTCGGGGTAGTGCGTCCTCATTGTTTCTGCACTCACCTGTGTGTGTCTGAGGGCATGTCCCATGGTTCCTTGTGTTGATACACTTTAGGATTCCTTCCCAATCATTTGCGTCAATTGCAAAAAGAACTTATCTGTCCTTTGGGGGAAACTGGGGGAAGCCACTGGCGGACGATCAGCACATGAGTGATTTTGCATATGTCCTTGCCACAAAAGTGGACAGGCTCCAGCTCAAGCTAAAGTGGAGCTCAGGTGCCAACCCACCACCACCAGGCCAGTAAAAGCCCAGGTTAACTGTGCAGTGAAGACACACCCCAAGAGACAAATCTACATAGCCACTCACCGTAATCAAGGCAGCAAATTGTGCACGAGTTGCACATGAAAAATGTGAGTTTATGCACACTGCCAGCGGGATACAGGATCTCAGGGCTGCCGACTTTATAAACTGGAATAAGTTACATGGCTCCATTGCAACTAGGGCTGTGTGTTCGAATGCTACAGAACCCCAAATAAACCTGTATAGGGTGGCATTTGAATTTGGGATTTCTACCACCAGGACCTATTCAAAATATGGGAACAAAATAATGCGAGATCGTAGTCTTTTCACATTATTTTAGAGCCCAGAGGAAGGATAATACTGTGACAAGAGTAAATCTCTTACATTGCTTCAACCCCATCAAGTGTTTCCCAACCCCTCCAAAAAAACCTAATAAAAAACAAAAGAAATACAGAATTTGATACAGAATACTAGAGCATGAACACAACCCCAGTTACAAAAGGCAGCATTGTAACTTTCCATCTCTCATCTTAAACTCTTGACATGAGAAAAAGGACCAAAACCACGACTACTTCATGAGGTCTGCAGTTTAGGGAGAGTACCCTGAATTAGAGTGTTTGCAAGGAACTAAAGGATGGGCTGTAAACACGTATGAGCGCTGTCTCCATGCAGCTACAATGAAAATGCAACATGTGTCTCGTAAGGCCGTCTCAGGGTCCAAATCAACCAAAAAAGCCAGGACACCCATAATTCTGCCAACGGACCCTAAAGGTGGGATTTTAAAGAGAACTTAACATTGGTCACACTCCGATCCCAGTAAGTTAGTGTTAACGTTCTCATTGACTCCAGTGGGAGCAAAGTTAGGCCAGCACGGAGCACTTTTGTAACTTCCACACGTATGGTAGAATTACTTTAGCTCTGAAAGCCCCTGTCTACACTTGCAGCGGTGCACGGGTGCGTGGAGCTCCATGTGGCAGTGAAAGGCCCCGGCAGGGGGAAGGAAGCGGGCAAAGACTACGGCGGCGGGGAGGCGGCAGGACACTGAACTGCTATAAACGGTAGAGTAGACGTGAGAGGCACTTCTTGGGTGTGTCGAGAGCCATGTAGTTACATACCCTGGTGTTCAGGCATGGGCACTCTTCTCTACTCACCTAAGCTGTGCCTCACCATCTACGCTGCTATCTACACAGGCGTTAGCTGGGTGCGCAGTGTCTACCCAAAACGCTGCTGTGAGTACAGCCCTACTCTAACTCTACCAGGTCATTTACGGCAACGGGTAAGGAGGCAGAGCGCCTACCCTCAAATGATTGCAACGGAATACAGACAAATACCTCGCACAGTGCAACCATTTGCATCAGCTAATTCTGATTCTTCTTACTTTTGTGGGGTTAATCAGAGTCACTGTCACTTAAACATACACATAGATCGTATACACAAAGTTGCACAAACATGTGTAGAAACACTTCTATACATAAAACGTGATGGCAACGGTAAGGAGAGAGAGTAAAAGAGATGTCCAACTGGACGGCTATTGGGTTTGGGATATCTTTGGATGCCACATCAACAATCCCCTTGAAATGCCATTACTGTGTTATTTTTCAGATGCTAAAAAATCACGTAACATGCACAGATCTGCTTCCTAGGTGTCCCCAGAATCATAGGGACACAAATCAGCCCTGCAGCCCACATCTAGACATGGAGGAGGAAGCGAGGTTCCATTCTGCGTTATTGTTTTATCAACCACACTGACAGCTGTGCTATGATCCAAGCATGAAGATCATAGATCTGCCGTTGATTAGACAGCAAAGCAAAAAGAACACAGCTTGATATTCAGACAGCAGGGTCAGGCTGCCAGGAGTGACAGATAAAACACGCCTTTGAGCTTGTTTTTAATTCAGCAGCTACTGTTGAAAGAAAATCGTGGCACGCAGGGTGCCATTTTTATGGTGGCACCTCTGGCCAGCTCCACACAGACACCTAAACACGCCTGCCACTGCCCCTGTTGTCCCTTCGGCAGGTTCATCTGGATGCTATAAAGATACAAAACCGGCTTGCGTACTCTCAGTGAACACAAACCGGTTTGCAAGTTGACTCCAAAAGTCATGATTTCTCTCTCAAAGTTCACACCGTTCGGCATAAAAAGGGGCTCAAACACTAACCTGTTGAGTCCGTGGCTTGTATGGGGAGCTGCTTTCCAAGTCAGCCAGGATGCTGGTCAAGGAGTCTATTTCCGCATCTAAACTGGATCGTCTTTCTTCAAGCGTCTTCTCACCGGGATTTACCTAGCCAAGTAAGAAACACAATTTCAAACTATTTAAATGGCTCAATCCCGCATGCAGTTTCTGATTTTCATCACCTGGAGATACTTTCACACCCTGGCAACAAATCCAGAGCCTCAGGTGACGCATGGATAAACATGTTGACATATTATAGCTGGCTACCATAATCAGACTGGGGATAGGAGAGGGGGAGCGGACGACAGGCAGGGGGAACAACTGAGTTGCAAAAGGATTTAGTCTGGTGTTTAATTTGTAATTCACATTTTCCCCTATGGTTTCTGGAAGGTTTATTTAAGGATTATGAAATTATGTTAGTGCGGTTTGGAGGGTGCTGCATAAATGAGTTGGCAGCTATATTTTAGCAGCAGGCCTGGTGTGATGGTTTGAGCATGGGCATTCAAAAGGGCATCTGGGAGTGTTATTGCAAGGGAATCGTGTCCCCCACCCCTGGAACGTGGCATGGCTGTCATTGAACAGCACTGAACACCACGAAAGCAATGGGTAAGCTCAAGATGGAAGGAACATGGTATCTAATTGATACCACAAAGGGAATTTGGAGGAGACAGAATGCCATTGCCTGGGAATCCCCACAGGGCAATGGTGTTAACAATCCTGCATTAAGGCCCATGGGATCTTTAATGACCACGAGAGATCAGGATTCCTCTTTTACATCTCACCCGAAAAATGCCACCTCCTAGAGCCCAGCGGCTTCTGGCAGGCCAGACGGCGGAGGATGGCGTGGGTGTGGTTGTGTTGAGAAAGACAGGCCAAATTTGCCTCAGTGTAACTTTTAATAGGAGGTAAAATGATTTCCCTTCAAATGCTCTTTTTCATGCCTTGGCCATAGTGTTTTATGATGCTACAATGGAGCCAAACCCTTGCGTAAGGTCCTTAGAAAGAACATGTTCGAACAGCAAGGAAATGCTGCAGTTCTTTAGGGACCATCTGAATTAGGTCTAGTTGTTAGCGAGCACAGGACCAGGAGCCAGCGACTCTGGTACGCTACCTCTGTCCCGCCCACTCACTGGGTGGCCTTGGGCACGCACCCTCATCCACTCAGCTGGAGAAGTGGGTAAAAAACCAGGCGCTGCCCCAGATCTGACCAAGCCGAAGTAACGGACAATGCATGCTAGCCGACCCAGCCCGATAAATTATTCCAAGCCTGTTTGCGAGTGTTTCTGCAGATTCCACATGCCCCTGATCTCAGTCAGCCTGAAGGGAGAACAGCAGCCAGACTTGCTAGCCTGACTTGCTTGTCAGTGAGTGAATTCCTCGGGCATGGCTCGCAGCAGCTGTGACATAAATCCGTCCCCAGCCCTACCGACCCCTGCTCTGCTCTGACGGAAACGGATTTTCATTTGCTAATCCCAGCACCCGCCATGAGGCCGTATCAGGACCCGAGATGCACTCGCTCTAGAGCCTTCAGCCCAGAGGAAAGCCGGGCTGGAAGCTTAGTTCTCAGTGCACAGTAGTGGTTGCCGGTAGGGAGAGCCAGGCAGAGGGTACCAGGCCAGTCTGGTGGGCCATGAGGCATGACCAAGTGCACTGACTCCCCCATAGTCCACCCCGCCACTGAGCCCAGAGTACCTGCTCCCAATAGGCTTTGTAAGTCGCCAAGAAGGAGCAAGAGCAATATTTACTGTGCGCCTTGTAGGTGCAGGAGGCCCAATCCTACAACGGGTTCATACAGAGCAGATGGGATCACCAGAGTTCCCAGCCTTTGGCTGTTTCAAGCTCCTCTCTCCCTTGCCCTACCCCTCATCCAACACAGATGCAGACTCAACTCCTTTACTTTTCCTCTCCATCTTCTCTGTCCCTCTCCCTTTTTTCTCTCCTTCTCCTTTATTTTGTGCTTTCCTCTTCTCTCCATGCCCCACTCGCTACCAGAGCACTTCGAGCACAAGCTGCAACGCATGGCCCTGGAGAGCGGAGACGCACAAGCTTTCAACCACCTGCTGCCAGAGTAGCTCGGTCTGGTGGCTGGTTTCAGAGCCTCAAGTCCTGGGGTGGGCGACCCATCGCCCCAGCCGGCTACACTGCAGGAGCAGGGAGAGGAGGGGAGTGGCTCTCAAAGTCCTGCCTGCCGCCACCGGAATACGTCTGCAAGGGAGGGTAGCTTTGGAGTCATGGGGTGATATCCTGACCCCACAGAGTCAACAGCCAAACTCCCATCAACTTCAATAGGGCCAGGATCTCACCCATTCTGTTCTCCCCACCCCACAGCACCTCCCAATCCACACAGGGATAAAATGACAAAGGAAGCGGCCGGAGCCTAAGTCCCACCTGAGCAGCTTGATAAGCGTTGCAATAAGCTCAAACCCTGAGCTGCGCCTAAGGAAGGCTACGTAGGATATAGCTCTGAATTGGTGAAACTGGGTGCCATTACATGAGTGAAGGCCATCCTAACCCACACGTGCAAGAGGGCAGAGTCAAGGTTACGCATGCTCACCCCTGCACCATTCCCGTTCTCTTAACCCAGCTTCTTGTGTGGAATCGGTCAGTGTGCATCAGAATGACTTCTTCAGAACACTGTCCATTCTCTGAATCATCGCCACTGCTCAGAGTTAGATGCCAGTCATCAATTCGAGAGCAGACAAGAAATCCTCTCCTAAACGTGCAGCGGTATCGGATTGCCCTGCACAAACGACAAACCCTGTACCTGCTGCATCATCCCCTAATTCCTCAGGGCCATTTTAGCAGGGAAAAGTCACTCCTAGAACTCCTTTCCTGGCTGATCTCCAATCAAAAGCGATCACAACACTTCAGATAGCTATTCCCGCGAAGCGCTCCTCACGAGGGCACTGCACTGCAATTTCCCGGAGCAGACAAGCAGGAGTGAAACAAAAGAAGGCAATGGAGCCTACCCTAAAGCGCACACAAGGGACCCAGAACAATGCTCTGTATCCCATACACAATAGTATCTGCCGTGTACTGGACACACTAGGACAGTTCTGGATGCATCATTTGTTTCCACAAGTTATTGATGACCTTATAACCCACAAGAGGCAGAGCAGAGCTGGGCCGCGATTGAGGCAGGAAAGGGCATTGCTAACGAGTGGAAACAAACGATGTAACCCAGAGCTGCTTATGCAACAGTGGTTTCGCTCTGCACCTGCAATATTGAAGCACTGTGGCAGATCAAAGTCGTATCCATCTGCAGCAGCCGGGTCCCGCCAGTGAGGGGACAATGAGGAGCAGCGTGTGAAAAGGAAGGGTCCTTCGCGGTAATGCCACCGCACTGGGGGAGAGAGAGCAGAGGAGCTATGGGGGGAGACAGCAGGAGATGCATGCTGGGGGGGGGGGTGTCAGACAGGAGCCTCAGGTGACGCACGGATATGCCCAGAAGCCAGGCAGTTGGGCAATACTTGTCGGACCAGCCAGGCACTTTGGGGATGGCCGTGCAATCTAACGTAAGTAGCACCACATCCAGCTCTTCCACCTGCTCCTTTTGCTACCTGCTCCCACCAGCTCGCAGCCTGCCCCACATCTCTGCAAAGCCCTGCAGTCTCTGGCAAACCCCACACATGGACTGGGATGGTAGGAGCAGGAAATGAAGCTAGCTGCAGGACTGGCAAGTTGGCACTAGGTTTAGACAGAACTAAAGCTAAAGAAGTGAGACTAGGGAAGATATCTTGCTGGTAGGTCAGGTATACACCAGCTGTCCATACAGAGGAGGGGTATTTCATATATAATCGTGGTCCATTTGGTAGGGAACTGAACTAGGAGTCCAAGACCTGGAGACTACTCCCAGCTCCGCCATTGCCCTGCTATGTGACCTTGGTCAAGTCACTTCCCCTTTCTGTGACTCTCTTTCCCCTCCCACCAATCATCCGCCTTGTCTGTTTAGACTGTTGGCTTCTTGGTACAGGGATTGTCTCTCATAACAGGATTCAAAAAAGAACTAGATAAGTTCATGGAGAATAGATCCATCACTGGCCATTACCCAGGATGGACAGGGATGGTGTCCCTAGCCTCTGTTTGCCAGAAGCTGGGAACGGGTGACAGGGGATGGATCACTTGATGATTCCCTGTTCTGTTCATTCCCTCTGGGGCACCCGGCATTGGCCACTGTCGGAAGACAGGATACTGAGCTAGATGGACCTTTGGTCTGACCCAGTATGGCCGTTCTTATGTTCTTATTGTGTGTCTGTACAGCGCTTTGCACACCTGCTCTTGGCTGGCCTCTGTAGGTGCTACTTCAATATATACAGTAGATACACACACAAAATATTGACCAGTTTCCCCAGTCTGTCCCTCCAAAACAGCTCTCCCACTCCCATGCATTTCAATGGAGTTGAAACCTGTGTCCCTAGCTTGCTCCCCCAATCTCTCTATTTTTGGTTTTCAAATGGGAGTGGGGGTGTGTGTGTGTGGCACAGAGTCCCCGTGCAGCCAAAGTCCCACAAGTCCAAAGCACAGTGTGCCTCGCATGTATACAACACTTCCCCAGGTATGCCCCATATTCACCACGATTACCTCCTATTTAACTATGGGGGGAAATGCCACCGTGTATTCCCACCTGAACCTAAAGACAAGAGCAAAGGTTTTGTTTCAAATCCCCAAATACACATTAAAATAGTTCAAGGGAGGCTGCCCCACAAAACAGGCGTGCAAAGACAAAACATGACTCCTGCATTCAGGGGGGATCCAAGAGGCTAGATTTGATGTGAAATCGCTGTTCTGGGCATCAGGGACGGGTTGGAAAAGCAGCAGTGCCCTTTAAAAATGGCAAGATTAAGCCTTTTGAAACAAATCTGAAACGATGGGAGGTTTCATTAGATGCGACTGCTGTGATTTCAACAGACGTGGCTGAACCAGGGATCTAATAGAATAGAACTTCCCTGCTGTTCCATCTGGCTGGAGCCAGCCCCGGACTATACTTTTGAGTCTTGTGATGACAGGAAGGATAAAAGCAAAAAGAAGGTAGGGTTTGATTTATTTCTCTCTCCCTCTCCCAGGTGAAACAACATTGCCGGATTTATTTTGCTGGGTTTTCTTGGAACAAAAGACACTGATGCGAAGTGAAGAGTGGGCTGTTCGAAAGCACTTGGCATTGGCCTAGCTCTGCTCTCATGGAAGTCATGGGTAAAAAGCCCATTGACATCAGTGGGGTTAGGGTTCGGTTGATGCTGTGCACTTTGGAGTCTCTCCCCCTAAATACTTCCACCTGGTGAACCTGGTTGAAAATACCTCCAAAGGATGGAAAAGAGGCGCATGGAGCTAGGGGTCGTGACTGCCCTCCATCCACAGTGTCTCCCTGGGTGGTGGGTAGACTTTACTGCTCTCCCCATAAACAGCCAATGAATAATAACAGGAGCACCAGCCAAATAACAGTGCCAGATGCCTCTCTTGGCAGGGATCCTGTTAGCATCTCTGCCCCACTGTATGGCTCGTGACATAAATATAACCTCTCGGGATGCAGAGGGAACAACAGTCAGAGGCGGTGCTAGGGGCTCAGGATGAGGAGCCATGTGCTTCTGAGTTCCAATCCCAGCTCCAGTGCAAACCTAATGTGAGAGCGTGGCTCTCCGTGCCTCGGTTTCCCCATTAAAAATGGAAACAACAATCCTTTTATGGGCTTCTTGCCTTGTGAGGATTAACCAGGTAACCTGCAGTGCTTGAAGATGCCTAGCGTGGTAAGTGTGATGTGGTATAGCTGTGGCTTACAGACAGGCGTGTGACAGAATCATTTGCTAAGCACGGCTAAAGACAGCGTGACTTCTGTACCTTCGTGAGCAGACTACAACCTTGCTCCAGATGTGGGATGTGTTCATCGGTGCCTTTCCTCCGATGGCTGGGTTCAGCTGCGTTCTGGATTCACGCCCAAAGCCATGGCATGCGTTTGGGTCTTGGTGGCGCAATATACCCCCTGGTAGTTCCCAATACTGATCCATTCAGGTAACGCTGGGGTACAGAACGCTGCCTGGCAGCCACCTTCTTCCTTATAGGTTTGTGAGTTGATAGACGATGTAGGTAAGCTGCTGATTGCATCTGACAAGCTACAACCACCATATCATGGCCACTAGGCTCTTCCGTATCACAGAAGCTTCCCCCACCAAGCCCTAGCCAGAGGCCTAGATCAGAAGCCCCTCACAGGTCACAGAAGCGGCAGAGTGTCGAACATTTACAGGCAAGGTCATGCAGGCAAATTCATAGAAATACCACCTTGAATGTCTACCAGTCTGCATCTCTGACGGACAGGCCATAATTCACAGTGCATGCCATAAAATCCCTAGCATAGCATACTATGCTATAGGCAACAGGGCTGCCACATAGTCTTTTGGACACTTTTTTGAGACAGAAGAGAGGGGGAAAAGGCATAGAGTCTTTTTTATTCATGATCTGTATCACAGTGGCACCTGTCGGTCTCACTGTTCATAAGCATAGTAAGAGGCCGTCACGCCCTGAGGAGTTTGCAGTCTAAGTCGACAACAGACAAAAAGAGAGGGAATGGAAAGTGGGCACAGCGAGAGGAAGCGATTTGCACACAAGCAAGTCATTTGGGAACAGAACCCTGGTCTTCCTGAGGCCTCGGCCAGTACTTTATCCACTAAGTTACCCTAATGTCTCTTCCATTTTCCATATTCAAGTTTCCTAGTCCTGACGGAGAAGTGCCTGTCAATGCTATCAAGCTCCAAATAATCATCCAATGTAATTCCACGGCCAATTAGTGGCCTTGAGCTGAAATCGCTTGCCACGATGAGGATCGACTCGTGGGCAAGGAGCCATTGCGTTTCCGCACCTACAAATGGTGCCCAGATCCTGTCAGAACTGGCCAGTTAGTTACCTCACATGTTGAGGAGCTGAGCCACCATGGCAGATGGGCAAGGAGAACGGCATGCCAGAGAGCCCTCCACTACTGAACTGCTTTCCAAGGAGCTTCTGGGCCTAACGCTAAGGGACTGGGCCCCTGTGCTGCAAGTGTCCGAGGTGCGGTTTGGTTGTTGCTTCCAAGGTCACCAAAGAAGCTTTCAGCTCTGGGGACTCAGGATTGCGTATCCAGCAAGGGAAGAGAAAGAAATCTTCTGCCCTTGAAATGTTCTTCACCAGCAGAGCTCAACTAAAGGGAGTCTGTGTTTCCTACTGATGTGCTAGACCGGGTGCTGAAGGCAGATTATCCAGGGCGTTTGCCATAGAACCGGTACAGAAGCATGTCTACAAAAGACAACACGTAACCCTTAAAACTCCCCATTACGTGGGGGAGAAAACTAGTTAGAGAAGGAGGCTACGGCAGCAACTGCAAACAATGCAGGCGACACCTTGCAGCACAATTAGGCTCCGAAAAGTGACTCGACAAATGACAATACAGAGGGTCTGTATCAGCTCTCACTCAATGACTCCAGGTTTCAGAGTAACAGCCGTGTTAGTCTGTATTCGCAAAAAGAAAAGGAGGACTTGTGGCACCTTAGAGACTAACCAATTTATTTGAGCATAAGCTTTCGTGAGCTACAGCTCACTTCATTGGATGCATACTGTGGAAAGTGTATAAGATCTTTTTATACACACAAAGCATGAAAAAATACCTCCCCCCACCCCACTCTCCTGCTGGTAATAGCTTATCTAAAGTGATCACTCTCCTTACAATGTGTATGATAATCAAGTTGGGCCATTTCCAGCACAAATCCAGGTTTTCTCACTCCCCCCCCCCCACACACACACAAACCAGCAAGAGAGTGGGGTGGGGAGAGGTATTTTTTCATGCTTTGTGTGTATAAAAAGACCTTCTACACTTTCCACAGGATGCATCCGATGAAGTGAGCTGTAGCTCACGAAAGCTTATGCTCAAATAAATTGGTTGGTCTCTAAGGTGCCACAAGTCCTCCTTTTCTTTCAATGATTCCAGATCACACTGGTCAGCGTACAAGCTGCATGAAAAGATTTCTAACTGCCAGCTCAGAAATTCCATGTGAGAAGCTGGAAATCAAGCCACGGTCTCTCTTTCTCCCACTTCTACTATCGGGGCTTGCATGACAGCTGTGCTGAAGATGCCTGGAAGAGAACAGTACCTGTCTTGCTCTTCCACAGCTGGTTTGGCTGGGCAGTGTGAACAGACACAAACACTAGAATCTGGGCTGGATTAGGGCTCAAATTTCAAGGCTGAACTAGGGTTAAGGTGCAGTAGTGCTCAAATCTCGCTAGATCTAATTTCCACCGTAGGACAGCATTTTAAATAGGTTTAGTCTAGAGGGCCACACACTTCACTGCCTAGCTGTGTACACAGTGAGAGAGAGCAGCATGTTAAGCTGCTGCCTACGGAGAAAAAGAGAAGCATTTCCAAGGACCTGACACTGGTCAGAGTAGCAGACCCAGCAGCACAATGGCATTTGCCATTACTTCAGGATGCTTGTGTACGCTGTGCTACCAGATGCAAAATCCGCAGTGAGCTGAGAAGTGTATTAATACACTAAGAAGGTACATCAAGATGTCTGAAAACTAAATGGGGTGGGTAGGAATAAAACTAGTTTATTTTTCCATTAAGGCAATTTAATATTCTCCGGTGGAATTACAACTGCTCGTCCTTGGGAATTAAATTGAATTAGCAAAATGTTTTTGTTCATCAGCAGAATATACAACAGAAAATGGAATGTGTCACTTTTCTTTACGTCTTCTGCAGGACAATGCGCCTTTCTATTCATGGGGTGAGATAAAGTCCATCCGCCAGCCATGAAACCCTTCTGAATCAGCAAGACTGTTGATGACTGTAGCTAACTTCACAGGAGCAAGGAATACAATCTTTTCCTTTGCATTAATAAAAATTCCATTAGGGCTCATTATTGATAATAATGGCCACTGTTAAAGTTTCCCATTTCCTTACCCATTCCCCCCACTAACTTAAAATATGCTCCAGCCTCATCACAAATTGATGTTTAATTAGCCATTAAGTTGAGTTAATGTTCCCTGCACATTATGTTGCCTGCAGAATAACTGGGAACTAAAACTAGATATTGGCTATTTCAGCATCCACCTCTGACGGGAACCGCAACCAAACAGTAACCAATTACCTCCAATATATATAGTCACAAAATGCTATAAATATAGTACAGTAGAACCTCAGAGTTCAGAGCACCAGAGTTACGAACTGACCAGTCAACCATACACCTCATTTGGAACCGGAAGCATGCTATCAGGCAGCAGCAGAGCCCAAAAAAACCAAAACAAAACAAAAAAGGCGCAAATACACAGTTCTGTGTTAAACATAAGCTATTAAAAAACGAAGGGAAAGCAGCTTTTCAATTTTGCATAGTAAAGTTTCGAAGCTGTATTAAGTCACTGTTCAGTTGCAAACTTTTGAAAGAACCACCAGCACGTTTTGTCCAGAGCTACAAACTGGTAAGGGTCCAGATAAGAAACTTGTATACAGTATAGCTGACTAACAAGACTTATTGTAAAAGTCCCTCCAAACAAAATTCTATCAGCAGAGAGGTCACAGTAATTTTTTATCTGGCCAATCACTTAAATTATACAACCGGAGATAAGGAGTGCAGGAGACATGCAGAATGGGGGTGGAGCGCTATCTCCTGGAAAGCAGTGACTATGAAAAGGATTTAGGGGTCATAGTGGACAAGCAATTCAACTTGAGCTCCCAGTGTGATCCTGTGTCAAAAAAGAGCTAATGCTACCCTTAGATGTATAAACAAGGTACTAGATCACAGGAGCAGGGAGTTGATTGATCTCTATATCCAGCATTGGCAGGACTGACACTAGAATACTGCCGACCGTTCTAGCGTCCACCTTTTAAAAAGGATGCTGGAAATTTGGACGGGACAGAAAAAGCCACAAAAATGATTTCACAGCTGGATAAAATGCCTGGCAATGAAAGACTTAAAGAGCTCAATCAGTTCAGCTTCCCAAAAAGAAGACTGGGAGGTGATTTAATGACTGTGTCCAAGTACCTTCATGGGGAGAAAAGACCAGGTACCAGCATAGCAGTTTTCAAACTTTTCGAGCTGAGCCCCACCTTTGAGTTACAATTTTTGGTTGCACCCCCAACCCAGACAAACATAGACACATGCAAGGCTGGGTGGCCTGCTGAGATGAGTCGGGGGTGGAGGTGGTTCTCCCTCCCTGAGCCCCACTGTGCGGGGCCACCGACACTGCTCCCTCCCCCCCCTCCAAAATTCTTCAGCGCCCCCGTAGGGGGGCAGACCCCACAGTTGGAAAACCTCTGTACTAAAGACATTTTTAATCTAGCAGAGAAAGGCAAGAACGAATGGCTGGAAGCCGGAGCCAGACAAATTCAAATTAAAAATCTGGCACAAATTGTTAACAGCAAGGGTGATGAACCACTGGAACAAACTACCATTCTCCACCTCTTGATGTCCTCAGATTAAGCCTGGAGGCTTTCTGGAAGAGATGCTTTAGTGAAACAAGTTATTGGGCTCAATACAGGGGTTACTGGGTGAAATTTAATGGCTCGTGAAACAGGATCTAACACTGGGGTTCTCAACCTTTTCCTTTCTGAGGCCCCCCCAACAGGCTATAAAAATCTCCACAGCCCCTGCTTTTCTGCATATAAAAGCCAGGGCCAACATTAGGGGGTAGCAAGAAACACAACTGCCCAGGGTCCCACGCCACAGGGGCTCCCACGAAGCTAAGTTGCTCAGGCTTCAGCTTCAGCCCCAAGTGATGGGGCTCGGGGCCCCGGGCTTCGGCCCGATGCAGAGGGGCTTCGGCTTTCTGCCCTGGGCCCCAGCAAGTCTAATGCCAGTCCTGCTTGGCAGCCCCATGAAACCTGCTTGCAGCCCCCCAGGAGGCCCCGGACACCTGGTTGAGAACCACTGATCCAATGAGCCCTTCTGGCTGTAAACTCTATGAATCTATGAAAGTTAGAAACAAAGGCTTGATGGCATTTGTAAGGGCTTGTCTACAAACCAGTTTTTGCACTACCTTAACTGTATAGGTGTGGAAACCAAATGTATGAGAATAACCAGTATAAACACCTTTATACCAGTATAACTGTGTCCGCACAAGGGGATGTTCCACTTTCACTGTATCTGTATAAAACACAGCCAACATAGTTAAATTGATACAAAAACTATGTGTAGACCTGGCCTAAGTGAACAAAGACAAGGAATACGCTAATATAGAAAAAAACATGGTATGAAATAAAAAAACACATAGAGACAGACAGCATATTGGTCACCCTCTTGGACAATTAGCAGCCAGTTAATTAAGCACGTGCTTAATTACAGCCATATTTAGTCTTCAATGAGACTTATGCAGATCCTTAGGGACTTAGCTGAATCGAGGCTTTAGCTCTGAAATCCACCTCTTTTCTGTAACATCATTTTCCAAAGCTGGGGTTGCCCAGATTCTGACTTCTTCCCAGGCCTCCCTTCTCTGCACCATTTAATTTTCTCTGGCCTTCAGTTATTTCTTGCTTCCTCTTTTCTGTCCCATGCTTGTCTGTATGTTGTGACAGTTTAATAAAGAGCTTATTCAAAGGGACACAGTCAAGCAGTTTTGATCAAAGATGGAGGTATTGTTAAAAAGAACCATTTGACGAAACCAAGTCTGAACGGGATGTTGTAAAAACTGTTTTCGGAACTCAAACCCTACATAAAGCAGCTTGGCATCATTGGCCTCAAATCCTGGCAGCACTTCAGCAAGTACTCAACTTTATGCATGTTTTTAAATCCTATTGACCTCACTGTGACTTAAGCACCTACCGAAGCGCTTTCCTGAATGGGTTCCCTGAAAAGCACAGTGTCAAACTGACAAGGAGAAAAGAAAGTGAACTTGACTTTTTTAATTGTCCAAACTGAGTGAAGTGCAGAAACAAAATGAAAAGCATCACTTGGGGAAAGCAAAATAGATCTTTAAAGCTCTTTCAGTTATAATAGCCATGTTTCTTTTGCAGGCTAAGGAATTTTATTTTTTTAAACAAAGTACAGGGTTGAGAGGTTTGTTTAGTTTTTGAGTCTGCAAAACACACTGAGATCAGATAAAAAAAAAATTTAACCCTTTGTTTCTTTGATGCTTACAGTATTCCAACACTGTAGCTGCATGCTCCACACCAGTTGCTAGGGAAGGATGGAAAGGGTTGGTTGCAATCTCTCTTGGTTTATCCACTTCCTTACAGAACAGAAGCTTGCAAGGACCCAAGAGCATCCCAAAGAGTCTGGACTCAGGCTTCAGGCAAACACATATATAGATCATGTAAAAGTCAATGGTTCAGGATGTTTCACTTTGAGATTTTGAGACTTCTTGCACCTGAAACTCCATGCAAAGCCAACGGTACCACTGAAACCTTGGCAAGCGCTCCCTGAGAACAGACAGGTGGATATTTTGGGTCTGACCCTGTAAACTGGAATTCTGAATGGGACAACACATCCGGACAGGGTGCTCCTTCTTGCTTCTCACAAACAGAGCTAGCTCTGGCCTGGTGGCTAAAATTTCAGCACTCCACACCCACTCTCCAACCGGCTACTTCCTTAGCATATAGCACAATAGCTATTGCACCTGTCTGGTATCTCCCTGGAAAAGGGCTATAGGTCATCCCCTGAGGACAGGACTCTCCCACGCGGCAGGCTGAGGAGAAAGTGCATTTGCTGGTTCCAGATAACTGGGTACCTCTTCACAGACTGCTGCCATTTTGATCCTCACAGGGAAGCAAAGCTCCTTCTCACGCACCAGACAGAGAATGGCTGGAGAGCAGAGGCAGGCTGCAGCAGCTATGGGTATGCCAACACCTTCATGATGGAGCAGAACTTAAAGACAGTTAAGGAGAAACAAGCCCATTCCAGGCTGTGTTGGGCCTACCTCAAAAGAACCACCAACTGTCATGCAACTTTGGTCAAAACTCAGATCTAACACCCATCTCTGCCACTGACTCCCTGTGCAGCCTCAGGGAAATCACTTCATCTCTGTGCCTCAGTTTCCCCACCTGTAAATCGGGGCCATTAATATTTCCCCCATCATACAAGAGTGATGTGGCATCTCCTAAAAATTTCCCCAACACACACACACCCTTTCTTTTGGGTGGAGAATGGCACTCCCAGAAATGTGAAAATAAGGCTGAACATTTTGCCTTTTAACTAAAACTTGAAAATTTTTCAAAAGAAAATGTTTGATGAAAATGAAAACTTTGGTTTTGTCAGAATTTTTCCTGGAAGGAAAAAAATCCTTTCCCAAAAAGGTCCAAGAGGTGTCCCAACTGAGCCTACTCTACAGTACAGAAAATTGCTGACTCGTGAAGAATGGGAGTTGCTTTAGAGACGTGTGCTCCATCCCCTTCTCCTAGTTTTCTTTGCCAACTCTACCTTCCTGTGCCCCATACATCCTGGAGGATCGGAGCTGAAGCATTTATGCCCAAGGGGGTTGAGGTTTTGAAAAAGGGAGAAGGATGTGATTTGGATGAACAACCATTTTCACTCTACAAACTCTGGCTAGTTGTGTTTTGGTTTAAACCTTAACAGACCTAAGGTTAATGAGAACAACCTGTATGACAAAGAGAACATCAACACGGATCAATAAATAACCAGCACAATCCATACACTCTCTGTATAATGCTGCTAACAAATATGGCTTAGATGTTCAAGATGCATAGAACTCCCCACACCTGGGTCCATCCCTAGACAGCTTGTGGGGATATATTTAGGTGCTGAATAATTGCAGATAAAACAATCTACCTGGTTATTTGTCAGTGGGAATTCATGTCCATAACTAGCTTTCACAATTATTCCCCTAGGATGGGTACTTACCTACACTAGACATCAAGGAAATGTCCCTAACTTATGTTTCTGCTTAGAGCCAACATTCCCATAGGAACCAATAGGGATTCCCCTAGGTAAGGACAATGCTAGCTCTGTGTAGGTCTCTAAAAGGCCACTCACCACTCTGGCAGCATTATCTTACACTGAATGGGGCTGGGTGCCTTCAGACCTCCCCTCAACAGGAAAGTGGAGGGTGGTTTGGTCCCAATCACACATGAGCAGGCCACAATTCTAAGGGCAAAAGCAGAAGCGTATCGCAAGATCAGAGCAAGGTGCATTGGCAGAGCTGTGCACAGACAGCCCAGCGTTGGAACGGCAGGGGAGCTGCGGGTTAGGATCAAGAGACATTAGCAAAGTTGTAATGGGGGGCGGTGCAGGGGTAGAACCAGGGCTGGAACAGAATGCGGGGCGGTGAGGATTGCAGGGCACCAGCACATCTGTGTGGGGGAAGCTTACAGAGAACCTGCCTACACTAAACCTCATTTTCTTGAGCGTAGTTTGTAGTTTAGGTTGCTACAGCACTGCACAAACCTCTCTCTTTTATCCCTCCTATATATATATTTTAAAATGGTGATATAACCTTTTCCCAGTCAGACTCATTCCTACCTGCTCCCCTGTGCATTAGAGATTACCAGCTTGCTGCATTTTCATCAGCAAAACAAAAACAGAGAAATACTATGATGGGAAATGGCTCTGCTAAGATGGAAGTTAATAGCAGTACGACTTTTAAAATTCCGCACATCCCACTCTCCTAGGAAGAATCCCTTCCAACCTCAGTCCAAAACGACATTTTCCCAGTGGTAATTTCACAAGCACTCAGGATTGCTCAGTCACTGTGCTACATGTTCTTTGCAAAGGCAACATTTTCCGACAACAAAACTGCCAGTTGTGGAGAGCAGAGCACAAAGCTTTGTTTTTCTTCATGTGATGGGAACTAAGAGGGAGAGAAAGGAATGTTGCTTTAGCTCTGGGAGTTTGGGGCATTGGGTGTTTCCTGGCATGCAGCACGGTTACCACTGCCCCAGTGCAAAACGTTCTCCCGCAAAAGGGCTGAAATTTTTTTTTTTTTTTAAAGTTAGTCTACTTTGCACGGGGCTACTTGATGTAAAACTTAAACCAGACAACAGACCAGCCTCCAGAATTAGTGCCTCACTATTCCACTGTGCACTGTACTGATTCATTATCACAGAATACAGCCAGGCTTAAAGCATCAAATAGAAACACTGGTCCCTCTCTCTCTAAATTCTCTCTTTCTGTAACACTCCACCTCCCCCGGCTTTATTGAAAGGTTTCATCCTTTTAAACTTCATCTTCACACAGGAAGCCAGGTCAACATCTTAGGCAGGGTACTGTAATTTGCTTCAGCTGATCTTTTAGAAATACCCTTCTGTACTGTGGCCAGTGGACCATTCAGTTGAGTCTCGGATGCTGCTTTGGCGTTCCCTAGTGCAATGTGGACTTTACAGCCTGGAACACTTGCGCAGCTGCTTCTGCAGAGATCCTTTGCGGAAGAACCAGTCTGTTAATTCACAGCTGTGAATGGCACTTCAAATTGGGATCAGGAGAATGTTATTTTACTCTGATCTCATTTGCTCCCTTTCCTGGGTGGGAGCATCAATGGCAGAATGGCCACTTCTTCAAAACTCCTTTTCCTCTGTCTAAATATTCCAAGCCTGGACCTCATAACTCTCCTACTCCCTTATGCCCTCTGTCAGCCAAAGTTGGGTCTACACTAGGTGTTACATTCTGTGCCTCAGAACAGCACCCCGGAACCCCCATATTCACCACTGTCATACAACTGTGTACTGGAGATCTGTGACCTGCTTGCACTGTCTATCAGGGTGAGACACTGCTTGAGTCAAATTCTGTTTTGTTTATAGAACTTAGCCTGCAAGTTTATATTATTTCTCAGGTAACCAACTTTGATCTCTACGCTCACTACTTATTTAAAATTGATCTTTCTGTAGTTAAGAAATCTGTTTCATATTTTACCTAAAACAGGGCGTTTTGGTTGAAGTGCTTGGGAAATCTGCTCAAGTTACAAAGGCCAGTGCACGTCCACTTTCCATTGTAGGAGTGGCAAACTTAATGAATTTACACTGCTCGGGCTTCTGTCCAGGGAAGGACGTACAGCCCTGGGGTGCAAGTCCGGGGAGCTGGAGGGGAAATTGGCTGTTGTCTCTCTATTGCTGGTTCACGAGTGGCTGGGAGAAGCATTCATGTAACTCAGTTGAGTGTGTCCCTGTCTGTGTAAGTGAAATACCTGCCAGAGGTTTGTGGCTTAGCAACAACATCACAGTGTGAGAGGGAGCCCAGGTTGGTGGAACACAGTCCTGGTTTCACCCTGTGAAGACCTGTCACACTAGGAGCCAAACTTTGTCAGCTTTCTGTTTGGTCTTCCTATTATTCTTTATCATCTATATCATAGTCTCTCTCAGTATGCCCAGCGTCATCCAACACAGAGGAAGGCACAATCCTCTAGCCAAATAATTCAGTCTATGCAGCACCTTGCACATTTTGGACACTACTATAATAGAAGTAACACAAATAATAAATAAATAACCATCTTAATTTTTAAATGGTTCATTGGCTCTATCTAGGCTTAGAATCATAGAATCCTAGAATATCAGGGTTGGAAGGGACCCCAGGAGGTCATCTAGTCCAACCCCCTGCTCAAAGCAGGACCAACCCCAACTAAATCATCCCAGCCAGGGCTTTGTCAAGCCGGGCCCTAAAAACCTCTAAGGAAGGAATAGATTTTTTTTAAATTGGTAAATATGTGTAAACATTGATTTCACCATAAACACCCAAACTGGTGAAAAAATATTTCTGTTGCTTATAATCGAAATCTACAGAACTTGCTTGAGCACCTATTAGAGACTCTTACATAACTGTCCGACACTCCCACAACTTCATGCCACTGAAAATGTAAATCGATAAAATAACTAAAAATGCTTAAAATTATACAGATATTCTCTGTTAAAATTATAAAAAATAAAAAATGAATTCTGCCAAGCCTATTTACAGTTGTGCTTCCCTTATACCCCTTGCCCAGGGCGCTTTATTACGAATATAACATAGCAAGATATTAATATCCAAGCAGAGAGATTAGATGCAAAACTAACTTATGCTATACTATTAAAATGTTTCCGGTTTCAGTAAACTTAGCTGTTTATAATCAACATTGTCGTCTATTCGGAAGAGAGTAGGGGCTGAAACTTCATATAAATGAGAAGAGAGGTTTATAGAAGATTTAAAATAGACTGTGGTTTGGCATTGTGAAACAACACATGCGTTTGCTTATAAGATGAACTACATCAAGGTCTGATTGGAAGAAATACTCAACACAACCTCCCCATTTCCCCCACCCCCACTTCTATTACTGGACTTATTGATCACGCTACTCACGTGATGGGAGAAAAAAAGCAGGGATAAAATGTGTGTCTGTTCCCCAGCTATATGTATATTTCCAGTCTATATTATATACCCACATATCATATATTCTCATGCATGCTTTATAAACACTCATGCTTTATGTGTATTTACACACACATATTTGTTCATACAAAGTATATGTGAGCATTTAGACACCTGACATTTATTTCTTTTGATTTTAACAAAGAACACAGCAGAACCCTGTTTCAGCAAAAAGTTTTAGGGACATTAACAGCATTCGGATAAAATAAGGTCTAAGAGGGTTTAAGTTAGAGGGTACATAGTTCAATTTCACATATAAGGAAGTTTCTGATCACAGGGATTTGGGAACATGGGGCTCTAGAAGCCGACGAAACCTGCAGAAGGATGCCCTCGGATTGAAGCAAACGTGCACAACCTGGAGTGCTACGGACAGAGAATCAGCTAACCCCACCGTTCATTTCTAGCTACAGTGAAGCCTGGCCATTAGCTAATGCCCCAAACTCTTACAGTCATTCCTTGGTATTGCACACCTGAGCCCAACCTGTCCCCCAACTCAGGCCAGCACTAAAGGAAGGCTAAACATATTTTTCCCCCTCCTAGGCCTGCTCTACCTCTCAGACACACTGAAAGGAATGCAATTTACTACTTTTTAAAGGCACACAGCAGCTGTGATTCTCACTAAAGAACAGAGGGGAGCCAGTAGAAGCAGCACCCTCTCCTGGCAAAAATGCGGCTTGTTTCAAAGGTTCGTCTCTATATGCACTAAAAAGAAAAGGAAAAGGCTGTCCTTTTTAGCTGGACGCTAGCTTAACGGATGAGTCACAGCTGCGAAGAGGCAACGCCACTAACATGCACTGGGAGGAAGCCAGTGAAATGCCTAGCAACCTCTATTTAAAGGGATGAGTCGCTGCTCACAAATTAATCCATTGACACTGGCGGGAGCAAGCCTGTGTTTGCGTCTGTCTCTCTCACTCGCTGGGAGAGGGAGTGCGAGGCAGGGAGGAGAGAGCCAGGCCTCTTCTAAGCAGTTTCCTGGAGGAAGGATGCTTTGGAGCGGCGTGTTTCCCAATTTACAAAATTCCGTAGCAAGCCACCAGAAAAGCAGAATGCCCCTTCTCCTCCCCCAGCCGTGCCGCCTGTCCATCCTCTGCCGATGGCAGGTATTCCACAGAGGAATTATAGAATGGCAGGGCAAAGCCTCTTCCCGCACTGAACATCCCAGGGTCTACCGTGCGGGTATATCGGCACTGTGGGAGCACTGGCGACTGCTATGGTTAAGGCTGCAGAAGTGTTTCCATTCTAACCTCCATTTTTAGTCACTTCTCAGAACCCCAAAACCCTCTCTTCCCACCCTCTTCGCCCAGCCAGCAAGGAGATGCACGGTACGTCTACACTGCAGTTGGACTGGCTAGCCCAGGCCAGCTGACTTGGGCTTGCGCTAAGGGGCTTTTTAATCATGGGGTAGACATTTGGGCTCAGCTGCAGCCCAAGCTCTGGGACCCTCCCACCTTGCAGGGTCCTAGACTCCAGCCAGTGTGTGAATGTCTACACTGCAATTCAATAGGAGGTCAGACTAGATGATCATAATGGTCCCTTCTGACCTTAATATTTATGAATCTATGAAACTGTCCTTTAGCTCAAGTCAGTTCGCATGGGTCAGTCATGGGTTTTTAACTGCAGTGTAAATGTACCCTCACTGGCTCTAGAGATCTTATTACTATTCATAACTTATTAATATTCATTATAGGGAGACAGTATGCTTAAGTGATAGAGCACTGGACTGGGACTCAGGTGACATGGCTCTGCCACTGGCCCTCTAATGATCTTGAACAAGTCACTTCATCACTCTTTAGGCCTCAGTTTCCTCATCTGTAAAATGGGGATAATGACACTCTCCTCCTTTATAAAGTGCTTTGAGATCTGCTAGTGAAAAGTACTATGTAAGACATAGATATTATTACTTGTATGACAGTTGTGCCTAGAGGCCTCAGTGAAGACCAGGTCCGTACTGTGCTAGGAGCTGTACACACATGTAGTAAGAGACAATCCCTTCCCCAAAGAGTTTATAACCCAGTCAGGACAAAGGAGCAAGGGAGGGAAACCCTTTGCAGGTCTGCAATTCAGGTAACTTGTCTGCTTGGAGCAGCTCTCATTCTACTCAGACCAAGTTCTCCACTAGCCCCTGCTGTATCTGGAAACCTGTGTGTCTCTCTGACAAACAATGGAACCAACATTTCCAGTGGCACTTCCTGATTTCTGAGCTCCCCACTTCGTTCTCAGCGGTTTGGGGCATGGAGGAGCTAATGGAATGTCTATCAAAATTCTCCCATGCAAAACTGAACACAATTCAACCTCTTACCTTCTTTACAAAGGTGCATGGGGACTCTTCAGTAAATCTGTGTGCCCTTTCTAGGGTAACTAAGGCAGAATAGGGACATGCCAGTCTCAAGTGTGCCAGGCAGAATAGGGACATGCCAGTCTCACTTGCCAAGGTTTTCAGCTGAGTCTTTGAAATGCTGGCCAAGGACACCAGGGCTAACCCTTCTTCTTCTAAGAAGAAGAATCATGGGATCTCTACTGCCCAAGCAGAACAGACAGGGCTCATCCAAACCCAGGGACTGAATCATACCCCAGAACAGAGGGCTGAGCTGATTCTTTCAGGATTTGAACATGTCGTTCAAAGAGCTCTAGGCATTTCAAACTGGAGGCACAGGGGCTCTCAGCTGTCTTCTTGAGTGGTACAACCACCAAGCAGAGGAAAGCCAAGGAGAAGAACAAGCTGCCAGCACAGAGCCCTGTGCAGCAGTGAACTCGCCATAACAGGGTTTATACATGAGACATCAGTGATGCAGAACTCGTGCTGCTCCACAGCCCAAGTGTGAATTTCACCCACAGAGTGTGAGTGGCAAAGGTGGGAACAACGTCTAGGTTCCCCAGGTCCCTGGGCAATGCTCTAACCGCTAGATCATGCTGCCCAACGATGAAGGGAAACGCCACTTGACTGCTATTAGCTGTGGTCTATCTGCATCACAGCAATATATCTGGGAAAATGCTAGAGAGAATTGTTGACAGATTCTCATTTTTTCCCCCTATGCTGTTTATAATTCCTTCTTAGAAACCCGAAAACAAAATCTCTCTCTCTCTTCCCCAATCTGTCGATTTCTCTTTGGCAAACGTCGACTGCATTTTTCTTCCTGTCTGGGTTTTTTCTTACTTTTCGGGTGGTTGTTTGTTTTTGTATTTTTAATTGAGCACAAGCCAATAGCCTCTTTGTTTTTCTCCTTATTTGCCAAAAATACCATCAGCTGTGCCCTCTCCACCTTTCTGGGAACAGGGTTTCCCAGTTAATTTCAATTAAGAGGATCTTTCAAGAGGATTTCATTTTCCTCTCATTTTCCCCTTCCCTCACCTTGTTTAAAAGCATTTAAAATATATACATAAAGAGGATTTAAACCTCCCCTCCCCCTATAATGCTGTGCATCCAAACACAGCAGCACTGGGGTGTTACTGCAAGAAAATTAGAGCATGAAACTAAGTGCTTAGGTTTCACTGTCCAAGTTGAGCACCAACTTTGCCTCGGTTTCCCCATCTGTAAAATGGGAATAATGATACTGACCTCCTTTGTGAAGTTACTTTGAGATCAAGGGATGGCAAGCATTATAAAAGAGCTAGGTGTTACTATAGTAATTGCTACCCCATAGGTTACATTTTAAAATTATTGCACAGCTGTAACCATCTAAGTCTAATATTAGTAACTCATGGAGGAATTTAATTAAATATTTATGGCATGATCTTCATCGATGGAATTTCTAAAATAAAACGTTTTACCTAGAATTACGGTCAGCACCTTTGAAAAGTTCCACTGGTCTGAAAGATTCTGTCAGACCCGATGCAATTCCCGATTTAAAGAGAGGAAAAGTCACCGAAGACAATAGAATCTTTCACATCAGGGCAAATTTGAAGGGCACTCACTGTACAGTCATAGTGTAGTCCTGTCTGTCTACTTACATAGCCCCATCACAGAATCACAGCGACGTCAGGCTGGAAGAAACCTCGAGAAGTCATCAAGTCTAGGAACCAAGTAAACCTAGACCATCCCTGACAGGGATTTGTGCAACCTGTTCTCAAACACCACCAATGACACAGACTCCACAACATCCCTTAGAAGCCTGTTCCAGAACTTAGCTAATCTTAGAGCTAGAAAGCTTTTCCTAATATCTATCTCCCTTGCTGCAGATTGAGCCCATTGCTTGTCCTACCTTCAGTGGACATGGAGAACAATTGATCCCCGTCCTCTTTAGATCAGCCCTTCATGTATTTGAAGACTGTTCCCAGGTCCCTCCTCAGTCTGCCTTTCTCAAGACTGAACTTGCTCAGATTTTTTTAACCTTCCCTCATGGCCACCTCCGAAGACGGCTGCGACAAGGGGAATCCAAACCTCCGCCACTCTGGATCCCCTTAAGCGTCTACAGGCTAAGAAGGCTGCAGCACTGGTTCTTCCTCTGGTGAGTCTGCCACCCCTTCTTGTATATGGGGCTCCTCAGCTCACCTGCCCTCGGCCTTTGGGACCAGCGCTGACCCCCAAGACGCCCCAGTGATGTAAACACAACCTTCCCCCAGAACTCCACCCAAAAAAGGTGAAGCTTCTGGTTACAGTTTAATTCTCGCAGGGGGACGCAGAAGTCGTAACGTAGCCAACACACATGCACTCTGCACAGTCCAGCACCTTCCTGCTCTTTATTATTGAGCACATAAAGCAGAAGAGGGCACAGCTCATAGAGAACACATGCCCCTGTTTCCATTTCCTCACCACTCCAGAGCATTCTTTGGGCTGGGGTCTGAGTCCTTGGGGCCATCGGGGCCTCCCTGACTTGTGGGGCTGCTACATGCTGACCTCTCCCTTCTGAAGCCCCTCACCCAGCTTCTGTCTGTGACCTTGCTCTCTCCTGCCCCATGTGTCCTCTTCCTGCCTGGCTCCCTGTTCCGGTGTGTTCTTTATTTAAACCCCTCTTGGTCACCTGGTCTCTTTTGTTCTAATCCTGGTAAGTTTTCACTGCCCTTACCTTTCCCCCTGCCGGTCGGTGGGTAGACCACACTTGATTTCCAAGGCATGAGCTACTTTTTAGCATAACCTTTGGAAGGGCTGAGAACCATCGTTAACATTTAAAGTATTCCCTATTGTCCCTGTCTGGTGTGTTCCTGCTACAGGCCCTGTTAGCAATGGTGGATCAACACACAGAAAAGCACTCATGTTTCAGCAGTTTTTCATAATGCAACTTTACAATATCAATCGGAATTCACAAGTTGTACTGACACATTCCCAATTCATTGCATTCCCGTTATTGCTGCATCTGAACTGCCTCACAATCACTATAGATTTATCCTTCCCACTCCTCTCTCAGGTAGGGAAGTATCATCATCCACACTTTACATATGGGGAAACTGAGGCACAGAAATAAAGTGATTCATCTAAGGTCACACAGGAAGTATAGAGCAGAAACAGAGTTGAGCACAGGTCACCTGAGTCCCAGTCTAGTGCTTTACCCCTTAGACCATGCTTTCTCAATAGATGTGAAAATGGTTGGTTAGAAGCTTTTATCACAGTTCTCTGAAGAAATATTATGGCACATAAGAACAGCCTCAATATTATCATTTACTGAGGGGTTTAAGATACAAATATGAAATAAACAGCAGAACGAACAGAACCACAATCATCTTTTAGTCCAATCTGGAACCCTCTATCAGGATTCATCAAAAGAGCCAAGTATCTAAAACACATTTTTTCCTCCATCGTTGCTTGCCCTTGCCTGTCTTAATCCTTATTCCTCTCTACTGATGTGTTTTTGTTACTTCTGCACGTTGGAAAGCTGATTTTGTAACATAAAACCCTGTGGATTCCTGAATTAGCACCAACTATTGACAGTTTCTACCCTTTCGCAGTAATTAAGATAAAAGAAAAGTAGATTAAAAGCAACAGATGCATAGGGCCAGCTTCAGTATAAATCTATAGTGGAGGATGTGAAGTTACACTGGATTTAGGCTAGTGTATCAGAATTTGACCCTGGACATATGTCCCATTAGACTACAATACCATGTAAAGGAATTTCACGTGAAACTTAAAACAAACCAAGGACAATGTTAACACTGATCTTGCCCTGGCTTTCCAGAGTTCTGTGATGAGCTAACCCAGGAAGAACCAGTGTGGCTGGTGTTTCTATGAATAGGCATGTTTCAGCTACCAGCCAAAGGACCTGCGCAGATAGCTGGCCCAGATCATGAGAACAAGGCATGCGGGTCTGAAGATGAGAGCGAATCGGATAGAAACTCAGCAATGGCATCTTCTCAGGCCTCTTAGGGAGCATCATTAGACATGTCCACAGACGGATGTACTACAACCTAGTTAGATTCCTGGCAAAGAAGAATTCTTTAGCCTAAAAATCAGAGTTTGTCATCAATGACCTTGTACAGTTTGAGGCAGGCCAGGCTACAGGCCTGGCGCTGTGTCACTTGCTTTGCCTTGACCATCATTCTAACATCCCCTCTTCTCAGAGAGGTAAGAGACACAACAACATTGGCCAGGAAATCACCTAATTCCCCAACGCTAGGACGGCCCACGCTGCCAGTTTCCCTGATAATCCTGGCATTTAATGGCACTGAAGCCAGGGTCCCTGCTCAGGAATGTTAACCTGCTTCCAGCCAGACGCTGGATAGGGTCTGTACACCCCACTGCAAGACCATATTCTATCTCTGCACTTAGAAAGGCAGAACTTCAGCATCTGAATGTCTCACAGTAATTAACGTATTTATCCTCACAAGACTTCTCTGCTACTATCCCCATTTTATAGACAGGGAACTGGGCCACAGGGCAGATTAATTTCAGGTTTCAGAATAACAGCCATGTTAGTCTGTATTCGCAAAAAGAAAAGGAGTACTTGTGGCACCTTAGAGACTAACCAATTTATTAGATTAAGAGATGTGCTCAAGGTCATGTGACAAAGATAGGAATTTAAATCAAGTCTCTCGAGACTCAGCTCAGGGTTTTCTGTAACAGTCCATCCCAGGATCCATCAGGACCTTGTCCAGGTGGCAAAGGAAATCCAAAAGGAAAGGTGTAACATGTTTCACTGCACATGTGCTTCTCCAAGAGCAGACTCCCTGAACCAGACCCAGTTCCCATTCAAGTCAAGGGGAAGGGGCCTAGTGACTTTGGCGAGAGTTGGATCAAGCCCTGTGTCCCTTTAATAACCCAGCATGCTGGGGGTCAAATATTTTCTCACTCGGGAAGCAAACAGCTACAGTTGACTTGGTTTTAAGGGATCTCATAAGAATGGCCATACGAGGTCAGATCAAAGGTCCATCTAGCCCAGTATCCTGTCTTCCAACAGTGGCCAATGCCAGGTGCCCCAGAGGGAATGAACAGAACAGGTAATCACCAAGTGATCAATTCTCTGTCGCTTATTCCCAGCTTCTGGCAAACAGAGGCTAGGGAAAAAGAAAAGGAGTACTTGTGGCACCTTAGAGACTAACCAATTTATTTGAGCGTGAGCTTTCGTGAGCTACAGCTCACTTCATCGGATGCATAAAGTGTAAAATACAGTCAGGAGATTTATATACACACAGACCATGAAAAAATGGGTGTTTATCATACACATTGTAAGGAGAGTGATCACTTAAGATGAGCTATTACCAGCAGGAGAGTGGGGTGGGGGGAGAGAAAACCTTCTGAAGTGATAATCAAGGTGGGCCATTCCACCACATTTCCAGGAGTTAACAGAGGCTAGGGACACCATTCCTGCCCATCCTGCCACTGATGGACCTATCCTCCATGAACTTATCTTGTTCCTTTTTGAACCCTGTTATACTCTTGGCCTTCACAACATCCTCTGGCAAGGAGTTCCATAGGTTGACTGTGCGTTGTGTGACAAAATACTTCCTTTTATTTGTTTTAAACCTGCTGCCTATTAATTCAATTTGGTGACATCTAGTTCGTGTGTTATCCAAAGGAGTAAAGAACACTTCCTTATTTACTTTCTCCACATCAAGCATGATTTTATAGACCTCTATCATATCCCCCCTTAGTCGTCTCTTTTCCAAGCTGAAAAGTCCCAGTCTTATTAATCTCTCCTCAGACAGAAGCCGTTCCATACCCCTAATAATTTTTGTTGCCCTTTTCTGAACCTTTTCCAATTCCAATATATCTTTTTTGAGATGGAGCGACTACATTTGCAAGCAGTATTCAAGATGTGGGCATACCATGGATTCATATAGAGGCAATATGATATTTTCTGTCTTATCATCTATCCATTTCTTAATGATTCCCAACATTCTGTTTGCTTTTTTGAATGCACACTGAGTGGACATTTTCAGAGAATTATCCACAATGATCCAAGATCTCTTTTTTGAGTAGTAACAGCTCATTTAGACCCCATCATTTTATAGGCATAGTTGGAATTATGTGTTTCAATGTGCATTATTTTGCATTTATCAACACTGAATTTTATCTGCCATTTTGTTGCCCAGCCACCCAGTTTTGAGAGATCCTTTTGTAGCTCTTTGCAATCTGCTTAGGACTTAACTATCTTTAGTAGTTTTGTATCATCTGCAAATTTTGCCACCTCACTGTTTACCCCCTTTTCCAAATCATTTAGGAATATGTTGAATAGGACTGGTCCCAGTACAGGCCTCTGGAGGACACCATTATTTACCTCTCTCCATTCTCAAACCACAGCACTCCCCTACCTCTTGTTTGATCACCATGAACATGCAGCTCATAGTCCATCCCAACTATGACCTGTCTGAGCAGGAAACACCCAGACCGCCTTACCTGCACACTGAAACCAGCCTCATCTGTAGAGGGTGGTGGGGGAAAGCCACCAGGAGGCGCCGGGAGGTTCCCGAGATCATCTCCAGGAAGTGGTGGTGGCGGCGGAGGCAGAGGGAAATCTACAACAGAAAATCACAGGATTTAGGCTTAAGATAGTGCAAACGAGCCAGCGAATTTCAACATGCAGGGAGGGGGAAATGAGAACAGTGGTTAGAGCAGGAGACTGGGCAGTCAGGATTCTTGGGTTCTACTCCCATCCGTGCTACTGACTCATTGTGTGACCTTGAACAAGTCATTTAACTGCTCTGTGCCTCAGTTTCCCCCGGCTACCAAAGGGAGTTAACATCATCCACCTATTTCACACAGGGCTTATGAGGGTTAATTAACGTTTGTAAATTGTTCTGAGATATCTGCATCCAAGGCTCGAGGAGCCACATGCCATCTCTTCTACATCTTCACTGCAGTGAACCCAGAAGCACTTTAACCCCTGAGGAAAGTCTCAAATACATCCAGGGAGAAAGCTGATAGTGGCCATATTGACCACAGGATAGCAAGCCTCTTGAGAAAGCTGTGGTGTCCCTAAATCAATGCCCAGTGGATACACTGCCGCATGGGAGGAGTTACCTGCAAATCTACATAAAGAGGGAGATTTGTGGTCCTCGGGGATAGATTTTTTTTTCCTTTTTTCCCCTTTATTTTTTTTCAGATGCAAGGACTGGTAACAAACCTGTGATTGTCTGTACAGCACCTAACACGATGGAGCCCTCATTAGGGTTTCTAGCATCTGCTGTCATACAAACCACTAATAGAGAGCAATAATACTACTCATTCAGATTAGTCCCGAGAGAGCTCTTTCCCTGTGTCCCCCTTAGATGACATGGACACGTGAAGGATGCAGAACGGTGTATAGGTGGCATGAAAGCCAAGGCGTTGAAGATCTGGTGGGGGGAAGTACAGGTTAGTTTAACTCCAGCCCTGAATTTGGTTTCCTGGGAAAAAGTTCACTGTAATTCTGGCTGCTTTGGGATAAAGCACAAAGCTCTGTGCAGCCAGCATTATCATACAGAAAGGATCACTGCTGGCTCTCCTGTGGGCATTTGTGTGTGTGGATTAAAACAAAAATATTAGCATTTTAAACAAACAACCCAAATGTTGATCCAGGGGCTGCTGCTGAGTTTGGTCACTTGACAGGGCTTTGGAGCAGAGCCCAGAGCTGGAGCGCAGAGCAGCTCTGGAGCAGTGGAGCTGCAGGTTTTTGCCTGGAGCTGGAGTGGAGCCGGAGCACAGCTCCAAAGCCCTGCTTGCAGATACTGTTTTAGTAAACATGGGCTCCCTCAGTAACAACCCTCCCGTGTCCTGACACCACAACCGACCTGCAGCTCAATTGTTTATCTTCCAGGTGAGAGCCCTGGGGGCTAACTCCAAGTTGCCAGGAGGCTGGGTTGAAAGCACTTTTCACAAAGCGCTCGGAGGGGTTCCTGAACCAGAGAAATGGGGGGTGACATCAGCTGGCAACATCCAGAACGCCTCTCCCTGGCTTTCACCACAGTTAGCTTTCACTTTTGAACATCAGCAATGCACACGCACCCACTGTATAGTGAGGGGGAGACAGTGATAGGAGATGTAGTGAGCAGGATTCCGGCTACTTAAGCAACGTGAGGGGGTGTGGGTGGGGAGTCCTGGGAAGCTGCAGGCGCTGAGAATTTGGATCAGGTTCCAAATGAAATAAGGTTTTTAGACCCTGCTCTATTACAGACTCTGGTAGAACCTACAGAGCTGACCAGATGTCTCATGCCGTCTGGTATCCTGTCTCAGAGAGAGGCCAGTGCCAGCTGCTTCAGCGAAAAGAGCAAAACCTCCATAGTTCAAAATTATGGATCAAAGCTTCCCTGACGGTCGTTTCTTCCTAAACCCATGCAGTCGGTCATGGCTTATGCCGTGAAGCATGAGGGTTTGTAGACGTTATAAATTGCTATCCTAAAACAACAGAGCTGGGCATGTTCTTATTATGCATAGAAATGTCTTTAATCCTAAATCTTAGACTGTGCAGTACCATGAAGCAGTGTGTTCCACAGGTGATTTATGTATTATGTAAAATCATTTCTTTCTATCAGTGTTAAATGTGTTGCTTTAAAATTGCATCATGTGCCCCCTTTGTATTGATCTCAGAGATAATTTTCATGGTGTCAGGGATCTTGGGGGTGGGGGGAGAGATCCTCTTGCACTGACCCACTGAGAATCTGTTAGCAGTAGCTGGACTTGCATATTACTTGTATCACTGAAGCACCTAAGTAACTGTACCAAGAATCGGTGCCTCCCTGTCCTAGGTGCTGTACAAGTAAAGGATGGTCACAAAGAAACTGCCTGCAGGTTTGGGCAATGGTGGACCTTGACTCTTCCTGTGTCTTCACTTTCCTACGTTACATAAATATGATCAGATTACCGCTCTGAATCTTGTTCTGTCTTTGTACAGCGCCTAGCACAATGGAGCCCTAGTCCACGATAAGCACTCCTAGGCAACACAGTAATACAAATAAATAATTATGACTATATTCAGAGGGAGAATTTCCCTCTTCCTGGACATTTTTATATCTTCTCCGTACGTAACCCTGTGGCCTCACAAATAAGGATCAGACATACCAAGGGCTTGATACTTATTCTAGCTCAACCCACAGGACAGCTCATAAGAACAGCCATACTGGGTCAGATGAAATGTTCATCCAGCCCAGTATCCTGTCTTCCAACAGTGGCCAATGCCAGGTACCCCCAGAGGGAGTGAACCAAACAGGTAATAATCAGTGATCTCTCTCCTGCCATCCATCTCCACCCTCTGACAAACAGAGACTAGGGACACCATTCCTTACCCAGCCTGGCTCCTAGTGCTTAATCCATCTGGTGCCCCATGCATAGCTTCTGCTCCACCAACAAGGCACACCCTGTTGTGCACCAGGCAAGGACTCGCCCTGCCAAGGCCGAAGTTTGCAAAGAAGCAGAATATAGGCCCAGACTGCCTTGTTTCCCTGTGGGAGAATCAACCAACCAGACACACTAACTGTAGGTGGCACTCCCAGCTGCCTCTAAACAAAGTCCTCTCAGAGTTCAAAGAGGCATGACAAGATACACAAGCATTGCCAACATGTGTCAGAAGGGGCACAGTCAACTCTGGGACAGCACCGCGGCCTGTGTCCGGGGTTTGAGCCCATGTCCATTTAACACCAGTGTCCATTCCTGGTCTGGTGGCACTAGCAACTTGCTACATAGATTCACTGGAGCAGATCCTTAGCTGGTGTTAATGGTCAATGGAGCTATGCCAGTTTATACTGGCTGAGGATCTGCCCCATAGATTTAAAGGCCAGAAAGGTCCATTATGACCACTCACAGTTTGATCTTCTACTTGACGCAGAAAAAGTCACTGAGGGATTCCTGCATTGAGTCCAGCACTCCCGGCTGATAGCAACGCTGTCCCTTTCTCCCAGCGTCGGACACAGTTCCCCTCAACACTTTTCGATGAGAAATCTCTTACGATTCCCGAGAGTTTTGCAGAAATCTTTTCCTTGCTCTCCCCGCCCCCGTATTTCGGACAGTGGAGTAGAGTGCGCCTCTGTTGCAGGCTCTCTTCTGTCACGCCGGTCACAGAATCGCTCTTCTTTGGGTTTGGACCATGCTGGATGCCTCTCAGCTTCCACTTCTAGCTCACAGTCACAGTCAAATAAACCCTCCAGCTGCAGTTTAGTTTACAATGAATTCAAGCCCAAGCCTCTTCCCCAAACTCGGCTGATCCGCCTGCAGAACCTGTCTCTTCCAAGCCCGAGACATTTTTCCCCGACAGGCACTCTCACCTCCCTTCTCTCCCTTGGAGAGAAGGAACCACACTGTCAGCTTCTTGCTGCTGGGTTCCCACAGCTGATAACCGTGCGAGTCACCGTATGGCACTCTGTTACACCAAAGCATCATCTCCATTTTATTTCCAGATGTGACAAAGCTAAGTGCGCTGAAATCATGCCTACGTATCTCCCTCTGTGCGATATGCAGACTCACGCCGTGTCTGTTTACACCCCCTCTTTCAACCACCAAGCTCATCTCTTTCTCGTCCCCCACACTCCTGAAGGAGCGCTCAGCAGCAGTTGCCAGGCAGGCCCGATCCTGTGATATCTCAATGGACATACCTTGACATTCTCTGGCAAAGAGCCCTGGTGCTTAAAGCACTGCTATGTCCCTCCCCCATGTCTGTACAGAGGGGATAACTGGAGCAGAAAGGAGCTAAGTGATTTGCTCAAGATTACACTGGAAATCTATGGCAGAGCCAGGAGAATTCCATCCAGTGCTTTAACCACAAGCCCACTCTTTGTACCTGAATCATCATTCATCATGATGACATAAGGCTTTTTTATATATACCTCCTGGCTTCATTTCAGATCCCTGACAGCCATCCACAAATCCTTACCCTTATTGCTAGGCTTGGAAGGACTAGGTTTGCACCAGTACATGTTGGTAAGCATTGATTTCACTGTACACACATTTCCAAACCCACAAAAAAATATTTCTTTCCACCATCATCGACATTTACAGAGAGGCAAAGTAAGAAAAACGCTACTTGAGAACTTAAAAGAGTTTGATTTAAGAAGATTTACTTTGTATATTTTGACATGTGATGTTGATCCCTCCCCACCACATAATTTCATGCCCCTGAAAAAATAGATAAAAATTGAAGAAAAAATTGCGTAAAAAGTAAACATGGATCTCAGTCGAAATTTAACAAATTTTAAATCGAATTCTGCCAAGCCTACTAATTGCCATGGAAGTAATTCTGTATGTTTCAGTAAAATAGGCTTTTATTCTTTTCTAGTATGTTTTAAAAAAGAAGTTTAGACATTTTATTAGCGTACTTGCCAAACATAAACCCAAAGAATACACACCTGAAATGAGAAAGGCGGCATTAAACTTCCTGGGAATATTTGGATTTTTGCCATTGGGTGCTCAAAAGACCTCCAAGTGGGTGCCAAGTTGCGATATATAAAGTATTAGCATATCAGACTCCTCTCTCACTCACAGCCCATCCCCGCAAACACAGTGAATCCTATCGGGTGCTGCTGGCTGTAAACACTGTGCTTGGCTATGAGCATTTGCAGGATCGGGCCTATAAAAACTGCTCCAGTGTTTTCAAGGGGAATCTGGCTGCCAATCGGGAATCGAAGTGCATCAAAGCAAATGGCCTCCACTGACTAACACAACTGTTACCGTGCGATTCCAGACCTGGGAAGGAATCACAGCTTGGTAATTTCCAGACACATGTAAAGGTCCACTTGCCTGGTCAGAACAGGTTGTTTGAAAAATTAAAACAAAACATCTTTTCTGGAACAAGCAATAACTTCTTACTGAAATAAATCAACCAGCAAAACAAGATTCATGCTCGTGTGCCCAGATCGCTGGCTGACATCGGAAAGCTACAGGACTAGATGTTTTTCCATTAGTCTCCTATTATCATGAGTACTTCTAATTCTGAAGTCGGTTTAGTGCGGGTTAGAAATATCCGGAGAAAAAACCTCTTCTGCTTATTCTCAGAACAGAAAGACTAAGGGCAATGGCAGAACAAGATTGCTCCCTGCTGGCTCCTCCCGCCCCCCTCCCCATGTGCTTCAGCTCTGAACGGATCATATCTAAGGATGAGAACGAGGGGATAATGCAGGCTCCAATGCCAAGCCCTTAGCCTCTGCCAAAAAGGTCAAACAAAGAGCCAATGACCATTTTGTGGCAGTCTGTTATGGTGGTTTTTATAACTGTGGCTGGAAATTGCAAGCTATCACGGAGGGGGAGAGAGAGAGAGAGTTTTCCTGGTCCTGTCTGCAGGCTAAGGGACTCTGTGGGGAAGCAAGCAATTAGAGTCAGCCTGAAAACAGACAGACTACAGCAACGTGGCGCCAATTGTGCCTCTCTATCTTAGGAAGCAGTCTGCTTTGTCTCTCTCTGATTTGGGGTCCTTGTGTATTATTGTTCTGAATTCTAAAAAATAAATCTGTGTTACTTTGCAACCTTTCAGCACAAGTATTGTTTGTTATTATCTAACTTCTCTCTGGGTATACCACGAACATAACAGGAATGTGGTCACTTATGTACTAGCCCTTACACTGAGACCCCTAATTCATTTCACATCAGTCAGAGAACCTTCAGAGCGTACTGACTCTTGACCACTACTAAGCTCTCTCTCAGACACACACACCTTTATTCTATAGTAACAGGTTGAAAGCACCTCACTACTGTAATGTCCTACAGTATTATTAACAGCAGACAAACCCTACAGCTCACAGCAGTGGTACTGCTGTGTCTTTATACACATGCGTTGTTCTGGATTTGAATCAGTGACCTTCTGGTGTGACTCTGTATCCTATTTTCAATCCTATGAACCATCAAATTTCCCAGTATAAACAAGTCATAGGATCACTGGCCCCTTGAAGGGAAGATGGGCCAGCCACACCTGTGCCATAATTAATTAACTGCTTTCCAGGGCTAAGATGGTCAGGTGACACCTTAACGGGCCCTGGGCCTTATACAAGGACAGAGATCAGCCTGCCGTTGGAACCACAAGAGTGGGAAGGCTCCGGTGGAAAGCACTGAGCCAGAGTTTGCAAGAAGTGGGGTACTCCAAGGGAACCTGCTTGGGGGCTGAGAGTTCTATAATGGCTCAGGGAGAAACTCTCAAATGTGGCCTGGATAGGGGCTGGGAACAGGGCTCAGAGGATGGGCTGAAGAGAATCCTTGAGGGGCAGAAGAATCTTTGTTGCTGTTGTTAGGACTCTGTAGTTTGGACTCTTGCTACCCGGGAAGGGATTAGGTTTGTTTGTGACTTGGTCAGAGGACTAAGCCACTTTTCCAGCACAGATAGGGGCACAGAAAGCCAAGACACCCTCCCACCTCAGAAAGGAAACTGAGGCAGGGAGCACTAATAGTGTCACACTCGCCCAGTAGGGCGTGCTACAGGGAGGTCATGCCTTATGACAGGGCATTTATCTATAGAATTTTTGTTGCTGCTGCTGTTTTTTAATGTATGTTATTTGACCAGGACAATGTTTAAGGAACCAAAATAGCATTGTAGAAAGAAACCGACCAACAGTCATTTATACACTCAAAACAGTCACCTGACTGCATATGATTTGCATGATCTACCTAAACATGCCAATTCGGCCTGCGATTAGTATGTTAAACTAACATACCTACCAGAGTCACTCTTTAGACTCCCATGCTCTTTACCAGCTGTTAATCTTCCCATGTTAACTACATTTGCTAATCAGCTACTGTATTAATAAGCAGCTAAAAACAACTGGCTAATTTCACTCTCAGCATTTAAAAAAGGAACATTGACTCTGTCAGATAGTTGCACTAAAAATTTACTGCACCACCTGTTAGCTGAAATATTGCTTTTATGGATTTACATTGTATTAAAAGGTCACTGGCTGTTTAAGACTTAAGCAGTTTTAATTATTCTAAAAATCTCTTAACAGTAAGAAAAGGAAGCTCAGAACAAACAGCAGCAGGGATTCTAATTAAAAGGGCCAATTCATCTAATTTTATTTGGGGTTAATTATTCAGGATTCACTCTCCGATGTGTAAGGAATAGCAATTAGTAATTTTAGTGGTTTGAAGAACATTGGAGGTATAATCAGTTAAAATGAGTGAGTGTTTACAACACAAGATGGTGAATTAGTTTCTCCCAGCTGGAGAACGGGAACATTAGTCCCCTACAGTTCAAGACTATGAATCGCGAGTGCTGGTTAAAATATTCTATTCAAATAAAAAACCACACGTCAACAATCATCTGGTATTTTTGTTTACTGCATGGAAAACCAATCTATAGACGCACCATGTACCACATCAGTTTAGCTTCCTGCTTCTGAAACTTCATTATCACCACTGCTGACCCAGCTACCCGAGATTCTGCTGCAATAAAAAAACCAATTCTCCTTCTCCTCGCCGACCCCAGCCCACCACACCTATAGTTAGCATCCCTCTGAACCCTTAGGTGGGATTCTGATCTGGTACATGAGTGTAACCCTGGAGTAGCTCTCCTGAAATCACTCCAGATTTACTCTGGTGTAACTGAGGTCAGAATCCAGCCTCCAGTTGCAAAAGCTTTCCCAGGCACAGCTGTTCCGCCACTGAGCCTCCAGTCCACCTTTCCTATATTTTACCTTTAACCTGAACAAGCCAAGATGATTTGCCTCTCACTTAACATGACAGGATACTCCTGGGACGGCTTCCCCCCCGGGGTGCCACCTCACTTAAAATCACCACCGGTGTATGAAGTGCAAATCTCTTTTCCACCTGTGGTCACTGATGCAGAAAACCTCAGGCTCCCAGATTAATGTTAGACCTTCCCAATTCTCCTCCACACTCCAGGAAAGGCAGTGGTTAGCACACAGTTAAGGGTCAAAGATTCAGTTCCCCTAAGCATGAAGAAACTCAGCTGCCTCCTCAATCCTTGCTGAGCTGGAAGTCCCATACGGACAAGCTCTCGCCTGAAATCCCCGGTAATTTCATGAGACCCCCATCATTAATTAGCTCGTGTTTGTAGAGCACTTTGAAGACGTCCTGCACCAAATGTCAAGTAAAATCGCCACCTGTCAAACGGGCGTGTCATCCCCCCATGCCCCCTTGAGGCCCGGGGCAGTGCCACGGGTGTGCCCAACCTTAATTCCCTGATTGGGCATCAGCACGTCCCCATTATCAGATCTGGGCCAGCAGAAGCCAAAACAAAGCTAATCTAATGTCCCCTTTATAAGGTTTCAGTCCCCACAAACAGTCCATAAGGCCCTCACCCTGGGCCCTCGTTCAAAGCTCCCACAGCTTAAAGTCCACACAACAAAGGCTCCAAGTCTGGTCAGGCTTCTCCAGGAGCCCGCATCCCGGCCTCTGGTCCCAGGAGTCCCTCAGGCCCCACAGTCTCCTCTCCAGGCCCTTCTGAGGACACTCCCCTTCCTGCTATCCCGGCACCCCTCTGCGCTCTCTAATCCTTAATGGCCGCTTCACTATATGGGGAACACCAGTCCTCTTCAGCTGCACCTGGTTAATGTCCAAGGCTGGCTGGCTGGCAGACGACCCATCACACCATCAGCATCTCTGACTTACCCTGACAGTAGATGCCATTACAGTTTCATAGAATTTAAGGCCAAAAGGGACCCTGAGATCATCTAGTCTGAGCCTCCTGTACACCACTGACCATTAAATTTCACCCAGATACCCCAGTACTGAGCTTAGTTAGAATGAAGCATTTTAGACCTCAAGAGAAGAAGCCACTGTGTGTCAGAGGCAGAGAATAGGAGCGGGCACGGGGTCACTAAAGCCTGCACTGGTACAGAACTGATTCGGTGGGATATGCCCAGATGATCCTACTAAGAGCAGGAGTAGGAGATCCAAGCTTCAGTCTGCGGAGGAAGCCAACCACTCCCGCGCATGGTCCCTGCCAATCTGACCTGGGGGAAAATTTCTTCCTGATCCCAAATCTGGAAATGGAGTTTGACCCTGAGTATATAAACAAGACTCATCAGCCAAGCATCTAAGGAGAAGGATTCTCTAGACCACCTCCGAGCACTGGCTCACCACATCTGGTGTCCCATCTCCAGCTGTGGCCAATCACTGATGCTTCAGAGGAAGGAGGAGAAAAAGAAAGCCCACAATATCCTGGGCTAATTGTGCATCAGGGGGGAAAGATCCTTCCTGCCCCTGCAGGTCAGCAGCTAAAGCCCTGAAGCATGGGATTTGATTATAGTCATTGTCTTAAGGCAGAACTGCAAGTGTTATGAGCACCCTGAAGTCAATGCCAGCATTCCTGTGCTCCTCATGGCCCATGAAGGAAGAGGATGGACCGGGGGATCCATAGGTTCACATATTCCTAAGGCTGCTGTGACCATTTAAGCCTGACCCCCATGTACAAAGGCCATAGAATTTCTCCCAGAAGCTGACATAAAGCAGATCATTGCAATATAGTACAAGAAGGTATCTGTACTCAGCGGAGTATGGGCTATAGATAATATTTCTGATTCAAAACTGCTTTTCTGTACGACCTTGGACAAGACCCTTGACCTGTGTGTGTGTCATTTATACTCTCTCTACAACAGAGATGACTATATTTATTCACCTGGGCCAAGTGTTTGGTGATCCACAGGTGAAAAGCCAATGTAAATTCTCCTCTCACAACCAGTCTGACACTCGGGTAACTCAACCGACTATGGTGAAGTTACTGCAAATTTATACTGCCATAAGAAAGAGAGAAGTGCTGTCATTATTTTTATTATAGGTCAGCTTTATCAAATTAGTTTTCTGACCTGCAGTTTAATACAGCCGAGGGAGAGAGAATACAAAAAATATGCTTCCACCTTTTAAAATGTTAAATCAATCGATCTTAAAATACATGGAGGAAGGATGGATGGTCTTGAGGTTAACTCGAGCTCTATGCTTAATCGCTGGTTCTCTCAGAGACTTCCTTTGTGACCTTGGACAAGTTATTTAACCTCTTTGTGCTTTCGTTCTCCACCTGTAAAACGGGGACACCCTTCCTTCCTTCCTCCCTCCCACCTGGCTGTCCTGTCTATTTACATGCGTAAACTCTTCGAGTCAAGGACTGTCCCTTACTCTGGGTCTGTACAGTGCCCAGCACAATGAGAGACTCTGAGGTGGTACTGCAGTGCAAACAAGGAGGATAAAAATAATTGTCAAATGTTAAAAACCAACACAAACAGGCCGTCAAGACGGAGAATTTTCTGCATAAACCATTCAGGGTGGGATGGGGAGGGAGAATCTCGTCACAAAAGCAAATTATTGACTTTGAAAAGAAACCATACATTGCATTCACATGCATAATCTTCTCTCCTGAATAGAAAGAATGAGAGGTCCAGGAAGCAACTCAACCATGGAGCACTGTTTTGCTCAGACAAAACTGAAATGGGTTATCTATTTGTTTATTGGCTTGTGCTGTTAAATTCATTGTTCACTGCTAAGTGCTCTTGACAAGAGTTGACACACGCATTCACTTATTAGAGAAGACTGTTGTGACACAGTTGGGAAAACGAGTTATGCCACTGGATTAAACCTTTGGCGACTGCTAAGAGTATAAAATCCGTTTATCACCTGGCATTAAAAACAAAAAGCCAAGACACAATCTGTTTCTTGGCCTTTAAGATAGAGTGAGTCAACTTTCTGCCCCTAGGGTAGGGGGTGTTTGTATCAATGAAATGCTAGCCTGTTAACATGAACCCCAAGCCAGGCAACCTCTTTCTGCTCAGCGATGAAGCACAAAACATTCCACACATCATGCAAAGATCACGGCAGGCTTCCAGAGTTGTTTTTATTGTCAAGAGACTTCCTGAAGAGTTAGATGCTGCAGCTAACCATTTTTAAGATGGCATTGATCTGTTCAAACGCTTATTTGCATTTTTTCCCCCATTACCAAGTTCAATTCCAATCTGCCTGGTTATGGTAAATCAAATGGGTCTGATGGGCTTAGATCAATCCTCATCAACTAAATCTATCACTGTTCCCTAAATGTTTCTTGAGTGAAGGGTTAACCTTTGCAAAATACTTTCCTCACATAATCTTCTGCTGGTAGTTTGATATATTAGAACAAAGCCACCAAATTGGAAATACAACAACAGGCAAATAGGCTTTACAGCTCAACCAATCAAAGAGGTGGGAGACCGAGTTTCAAATTGGCTTGTTTAGTTCCTTTCCCCAAGAAGCATTCCATGTAATACCTATAAACAGTCACATTAAAAGATTAAAGCAGAACTTGTGTCTTTATCAGATTCACATAGTTTACTGTTTTCAGCTGCAGAAACAGTGACAGCTTCCTTCCTTCTATTGCAATTAGCATCCAATTCTTCATTTTGCCGATAAACACTACTAGGGAATGGAAAAATTAACTAGATTTTCCTTTGAATATAAAAGAACTTGCTTTTGATTATTGTCTGTGTGATAGTCTAATAATAAATCAAATTACCTCCTTAATCCCAGAGGACATTTTCAGATGAAAAACCCAAATGTTGGATAAATAGAAATCCTTTTGTATTTTTTCATCTTTCAAAGTAGATAATTTACTCTCCATTGATGGTTTGTGTGTTGTTGTTTTATGCGTAGACACAAATTCCAAGCAGATTATGCTTACTAGAAACAGCATGTACATTCTAACTAAATGCGGACTGAATAAAGATATTTGTTATTAGGTCAAATACAAAATGTAGGTGTCTTCAGACTGGGTCAAATCCATGCACTTGAAGAGATGCTGCACAAGGTCTATGTAGTACTGAAGTGGGACAAAAACATACAAAGGTCTTCTCTGCACAGGGACAAATTTCATTCACAACCCCTAGTTTGAACTTTCCAAAGGAGCATCTGTATTTGCTACACAACTCATCTGCAATGGGACACATCAACAAGAAGGGGTGCTCACCTCCTCCTCTGCAATCTGGGCTTGGAGAACTACAAACAGAAAAACAAGACACTGTCCAGAATGCTGGGAAATCTTTGAATATTAGCTGGATACCAGGGAGGCAATGGCTTGTGATCACACTTTGCATTTCTTTAGCACCTTCCATCTGAGGATCTTGAGTACGTGAAGGCGGTACATGCATATTCTTATCCCCATTTTACATGTAAGCAAACTGTGGCACAGGGAGTTTCAGTGAATTAGAGCCTGATTCTTATTTACACTAGGACACCTTTACATCCCTCTGGCAGCGTGAGGAGCCTTAAAGTGAGTGTGTTCGACAGAGCAATGTAAACGCGACTGAGTGTAAGTGAGAATCAGACCCATGATGTTAATGAAATTCAGAGCAAAGTTCACAGCAGGAAAAGGCCCTATTTTGAGGGCATAAGCGGGACTTAAATGGTACCTATGTGGTACCTGTGCTGGCCTTCTGCCCAGTGGTGGATTTCACCCTGTATTCCCTGTACTAAGCACATGGCAATGTTAATTACTTGGGTCCAGATTTTATGAAGCTTTTGCACCTTTGGGAGCAGTTACTCAAACAAGCAGTTCCACTGAAGCCAGTGATACTTGGCAGGCAAGAAGATGCTACTGGTCATGAGTAAGGGCATTAGAATCTAGCAGCACTGCCGTGGCTTTAATGGTGACCATTATACTAAATATGTCACACTGGGAGCTGGTCTAAAAATGCCTTTTTGTTCTTGTTGCAGAAAATATATGATTTTGTTTTTCAATTTTCGGTGAAAATGCCTGGCTTAATCAAAAACAACTTTTAAAAGAAAATACCTTTTTTGGATTCTGGTTTTCTGATGAGAAAATTCAAACAAAATGAGCATTTTCAGCCAAAATTTTGGTTTTGGATGAAAAGCCCTCTTTTGTTGAAAAAATATTTTAATCGTCTCTAGTCACATTCTCCTAGAGCTTCTGAAGGCTACCTGAGGCAGCAAGTGCAAATTAGTGCTTAACAGTCTAGGTGGTGAGGGCTCACCAAAGAAACATACCTGGCAGGATGGGAAAAAGAAAGGCCCATCTCCCCTCCTTCCACATTTCCCTTTGTTCAGGATGCTGTAAGAAGGTGCGGTTGGAGGGGGACCCCCATTTCCTCTCATCAGCCAGAAGAGGTTGAGGGGAGAAGATGAAAACCCAATTCTTATTCTATCAGCAGCGAGAAAGGGTGGGGCAGAAGGCAGAGAGGATGCTGAAACTTTCATTATGATATTGCATTTATGACTAATGATGTTGCTCCATATTAAGGCTGTATTTTGGATACGAACTAAAACTGGAGCTATCCAAATCTCCCCAAATATTAGAGGCTTGAAGAGAATGGGACTTACCCCCATACAACTCCACGTCTTGGTTTCACTAAACCAAACTCAACTGTGGAGGCTTTTGCAAAACCAACCCCCCAAGCTTCAGCCATCTCCAATACCAATGCATCATCATTAATGCATACATCAGGTCATCACAAGCTGACTCAGAAGGCAAAGCTGCTCCCTAGCTGGTTTAAAACGATTGCATTTGCCATTTCCCTTCGACACTGATATGCCGTGGTGAGGACCACCGTTGCCACTTAGATTAAAGAAGAAACATCATGCATTACTGTAACCTTGCCTGCATAGATGTAGTGGGGAATCAAGAATGTACTTGAGACATGAATCTTGAATTTGCCAGTATTCATTCATTCTTGGACCAAGTGCAAAGGAAGCACTTTTACACTGACAGGCGAATTTCGGCTTGACACAGCTTTAACACCCAGTATCTTATGATCTACCAGGCCTGGAAATGGATGCTCAATATAGTTTGAAAAACAGCATTCTCAGCTTTCAAGTGATACAAAGATTTAGTCTCTACCCTTGGCAGGTCACAAGATATCAAATCACATCCTTGTGACTAAAATCTTGCTTGACAAGATGAACATCTTGAATTCGAATGGATTTAAAGGGCTATTTTGAGATCTGTTCAGGCTAGAAACCAATGCTTTATACAATCTCAGAACTTGGAATCCCAGTTCTCATGGTATAATTAAAGTATTAATCTCTACTCCAGTGATTCTTGAGTCACTGGCTGCTAAAATCATCTGAGAAAGATGGATGCAAAGGGGTGCAGTGAGTAGACCAGTCGATCTTTCCAAGCAGTGGTCTAGGCTTCATGATTAGAAAGAAAAAAAAAAAAAAGATTTTTGATCCTTAATGCTGTACATTTAACATTTTACAGGAGAAAAATTAGACACCTGTTTAAAGTCTGGGAGGATGCAAGCCATTTTCAAGCTATTCTTGACTGAACTGTTTAATGTTTCATGCAGTTTAGAAATGGCTTAAATTCCCTGCTGAATTTTTCATGCCCATACACCATTTAGCCTTTATAAAAAGTTTCCCTTCATTTATCTACTCTGCAGCTTAGGCAGGATTCCTGGCAAAGTTCCTTATACTGGTACAATTTTATTTTATTTTTACTTGCAAGTGTTTGCCTAAAACAGCTCTACTTAGCTATGCCTGCTGCAGTTCCTACCCACGTCAGCATTTGTGCAAGTCACAGAGAAGTCAACTAAAATATTTTTGCACTTCTCCACCGCCCCGCCTTAAGATGAGGCAAACTTTGGGCTGGATCTTGCTTCCCACTCAGGCAACATAAAAGGGCTACAAGCTGGAGGAATACCCGCAGTACATGGAGTATTCCATTCCACGCACAGAGGCTGCAGAAGGCTGAACACTGCCTTCCCTCACAGTTCCTGGCACAGGGCATGCTGGCGGGCAAATGGGTGTGACGGGAGCACGGCTACGTACAAGCTATTTTCCATTGCAGAACAGGCCCTTAGGACCCACTGCAGCCTAACAGAAGTTCAGACAGCCCAGAGGCTCTCTTAGCTTACGTCAGAGGTTAGCTCCAGAACATAGGGATGCTTAAAGCCACCTTTACCCCTCGCCACCTCCCCACTACTCTTACAGCGTGACTAGCTCAGGATGAATGAAGAATCTGGCCCATGATGACCTAAATTCATCCCAGGTGTAATCAATTCCACTAACTGAATTACACAAGGGATGAATTTGGCTGTGTGTTCGCTATTCTCATCTTATATCCGGTGGAACAGCTGCCTCTCTGTGCATGGTTTTGGTGAAACTGCACCTCAAATACCGCCGTCTGTTCTGAGCACCTCGGTTCCAGAAATGCATCAGCAAGTTAGAAGAAGCTTAGAGAAGAACAATAAGAACGGCAAGGGAGCAGGAGGGACTGATTTATGGGGGAAAGTTAAAAGAGCTAAATACATACAGCACTAACAAGCAACCATTAGGGAGAGCATGGGAACTGCTAATTTATATCTGGGGCTGCAAGTGCAAAGCATGGAATTATTTAGAATTCTAGAAGGAGCCAAAACCCAGGAATAAATTGGGTTAAATTAAGAAAGGGGAAATGCAGATGAAAATGTCTTGACCATGAGTTGTATTAGATTATGGAGATGTCTCCCAAGGAGATGACAGAAGGCCCATCACGCAGGGGTACTTAACACTAGTCTAGAAGAAAGGGCTCGTGGAAAGGAATCCTGAATGGTCAGTGAGATGGATGGACCATCCCAAACTCTGTGATTCTGTGAATAGCAAAACAAGCCACTGGAAACTTATTTTAAATGACTATATTCCTCCCTGCAAGCCGTTCCACTCACCACTGCAGCGCCCCCTGGCATCAGAGGGTGGCGCTGCAAGAGTCTTCATCTCCAGTGACTCCTGCTGACCACTTCTTTGGCCCTACAATGGCCTGTCTCTGGCCATGTCTTCTGCAGCCTAGCCCTCCAGCCAGGTCACCTCTTTCCATTTCCATTCTGGGCTGATAAAATCCAACTAAAGAATCCACACCTATATCCAAACGGAAGATCTTTCTGCACCTCGCAGGTTACATGGATGTTCCCTGTTTTTCGCCCCTACTCCTGGGGGCTGAAGAGATAGATGTTCTTTACTCCTTTGGCTGAGCACTGCTTCCCAGGGCTTCTTCCCGGCAGGTTTCCCCCACTGCTTCCCCTTGCTACAGAACATGGCAGCTTCTCCCAGGGACCTCCCTACTCCTTATCTCCCATGTAGATTCTCTTCAGCCTGCTCTCCCCAGGCGCTTTGCAGAGAGAGGGAACTCACCATGCTCCTTTCTCCTGGGTCTCCCACTTCACTCAGTTCTCTTCCATCTCTACACAGGCCTCCCTGGGATCACTAACTGTCACTGAGTCCAGATCAGGATCAGCTGGGGGTTAATGACTAGGCCACAAGCCAGGCTGAGCCTGAATCCCCTTAAAGGACTAGCCAGCCAATAACATACCCATTTTGGGGAGTGCATCCTAACAAAACCTTCCTTAAGCTACGGTAGGCGGGAGGACTCAAACTGCCCCATGAATAAAGTACTTGGCTTTCAGGCACTCAAATGTACTACTAACCAGATCAAACTCGCTTTTACACAATCAGATTTCCTTGCCCTAAGATGCGCCAAAGAGAAAAAGCAGCTTTATAAAGAGAAAAGCTCCTATGTGTGACAGTTATTCCCATCTGCAAGGCTCCATATTATATTCTCTCCCTCCTGCACCATTTTAATGATTTGGGTCATTAAACTGCAGTAGAAACGTCACTGCACTCAGCAGAATAACTTCGTGCCACGAGCCCAGCAAAATAATTGCTGTGCTCTGTATGCCGATGTCCGAACAGAAATAAATGCGGGCCCCCTCTCCATATACTGTTATTCTCAGAGACACTGGCTCACTACCAGGTTCTTTCTAGTGTTCCTGCAAGAACAGTATTTGACGAATGGACATTTAATTGGTAATAAAGGGGGCACTAAGTCATGACGACAGAAGCTACGTCCTCCCCGTCCATACACGTTTCTGTAGGACTCAAGAGAAAAAGAAAAGGCCGAATAATGACAATAAACACTTTACCAGGGACAGAGGGATACAAACCTCGCATTTTGGAGATTTGTAAAGCATGACACCAAGAAATGCTTTACCTGTATGCAGCATGGCTCCAATATATCACAGCACTTACGCGCACACTTTTATTTATGCATGCGCATAAGTCCCATGGAAGTCAATGGGACTTAACTTACTTAAAATTTAAGCACATACCTAAACGCTTTGCTAAATAGGGATGCATGTAAGCATGGACTTCAAATGCGTTGCTGAAACCGGTCCCAAGTGCTATGTATGGTACGTAGCAGGGGTTCCCTGATTTTCTTAACTTGCCTTCTGGTAGATTCCAGGGGCTCAGTTCCGCATTGCCTCACATCAGCGTCAAACTCAAGTCTCCTCTAGATAGGCTAGCGTCAAACTGATGTGAGGGCAACCAGACCCTACGCAGTTCCAGCAGTAAATCATTTCACATACTTACAGGACTGGCCATGCATTATCAAACACCCCTATCAGATGATAATTAATACAAACCGTGATCATGCCCTTGAGAGGGGAGCACCCCAGGTGCCACTGACTTCAGGTGCAGTCAGAACTTTGGAAATTCTCCACAAAGATGGTAGGTGTCCGAAGCTCAGCCCCCCAAAATTGGGGCACCCAAAATTATAGGTCATTTTAGTTACTTGGGCCTAACGGAATCAGCCCTTACAGACAGCGAATAGAGTTGCTAAAATAAAAATAATTCTTTCAACTGCTTCTCCCTTAAGTGCAAAAAGCAGGAGACTTAATTTTAAAGTATGCATAATTTTAACGTGAAAAAAACACAAGCTGTATCTTAGCTTTTAAGAGAAGACCAGATGGAAAGTCTATCATTAGAAATGCCAAAGGGGGAATACACTCAAAGTTCACTCCATGACAGAAAGGTCATGGTCATTTCTAGTCATCCTTGTTTAAATGTTCTCAGAACCACTTGGGCTTTGGTAATATGATGGTTTTCATCAGCTTGACTTCCTTCAAAGTAAAAAAAAACAAAAAACAAAACAAAACCTCACAAATGAGGTGACTCCCTTCTTTAAAGTTTCTCTTTTTTTCCCTCTCCCCCAGAGCAGAAGGACTGTTAAAAATGTTATGAATTTGTTTGGATGACAAGTACCACCATGACAATGATCAGCTGATTCCACCCAAGGGTGTTTCCTTGCAGTTTCATGGAGAGATAAATGGCACATTCTATGTAACAGACAATGTGTCAATGCAATAGGAGAAGCAGCACCAGGCTTATCAGATATAGTTGCCAATGAAGAACAATTGCTGTAGCTGTGTCAGTCCCAGGATATTAGAGAGACAACGTGGGGGAGGGAATATCTTTCATGGGACTGACTTCTGTTGGTGAGAGAGACAAGCTTTCGAGTTGCACAGAGATCTTCTTCAGATCTGGGAAAGGGACTCAGTGCATCACCGCTAAATACAAAACCAAACAGATAGTCTACCATACGTAGTTAGCACATAACTATCTGTTTGACCTTGTATTTAGCTGTGACACTGAGTACCTTTCCCAGACCTGAGGGAAAGCTCTGTATAAGCTCAAAAGCTCATCTCTCTCACCAACAGAAGTTGGCCCCAATAAAAGATATTACCTCACGCACCTTGTCTCGCTAATGCAGAACAATGTCAAGCTGATGAGAAGCAGCTTAGGGTTTCTCTTGGTTAGCGCTAAAAGCCGGGTTTTTAGGAAGTGTTCCCTAACATGTTCTAATTACCACTGTAAACCTCTTGTGTTTCCAGCTCAACATATATTTCCCAGCTAGCTGAGTTAAAGCCCAGGGTCTCTCCACCTACATATTTGCATTAGCTAACATTCTAACACCACGCTCTCTATCTTATCTAGAGGAGACTTGAGAGCACATCTTCACCAGGAAAAGAAAACGGTGTGTTCCTAACTCGAGTTAGCTAACATGAGGTAAAATCTTAGTGGATACAAAGCAGTTCTCAGTATTCACGTGAATTCACGTGGTCCAGTCAAAGGGCATCCTAGAGTTTACCATGACCTGCTAACTAATGTGGTAACTATGAACTGGCTTGTCCTCACTAGCATTTTACTTCATGTTAGCCAACTGGAATTAGGAACACACACTCTTTCCCCCTAGTGAAGACAAGGCTGGGGCTTATGCATAGGATGTGAAATAATTAGATCTTTGGGGACCAAAAGTTCCAAATCTGACAGGGATAAAAAACTATATGAAACCAAACAAAACTTTTAAAGCACCTTCATACTCAACCAATCTGCCCCCTCTCCTCCCCTCCCCGGCTGAATTCCAAATCATACCCACAGCAGCTGGCTTGAGTTAACTAAAGTATTTTCTTTTTACTGATTTTTACTCTGCAGTGCCAGCCTAGATAAGACAGTGACCTGAATTCTATTCTGCTTTGTAGAACACCAACAGAATTATTTGCAGCCAGCTAGTTAAAATGCTGTGAATTCCACCTGTGAATTATTTTCAGGTTCCAGTCAGTTGCACCTATGCAAATCCCTTGAAGAAATGTCATGGGGGCTGGGGGGCTAATTTGAAGGCAATGGGTTTGCACAGGTGCCACTAAGTGTGAGATGTGGCCTGCAAAACCTTGTGATGATGTGTGAGAAAGAAGGAGCCCAGCCTGTCTCTCACAGCCCAGGCTGGTATTTTGGGGCTGGCAGCTGGATGTATTTTGTCATTGTTTTTAACTTGTGAACTCGGCACAGCTGATACAGACTTATTAACACACAGTATGCACAAAACTGCACTTTCAAACACAAGAAAGTTGACATTTAGGCTCTGATTTTTCAAAAGGCTTGACCTCTGCCTCCACTTTCACAGGTGGAATTCAGAGCATTTGAAACTTTTAACTACCAGGCTGCCCCCATAAAATCGGAGTCTGCGTCTCATAAAACAGGGTTTAAAAAATGGAATCTTCCCTCTCAACTCCAGAGGCCCCTACTGTCCTAGAGCGTGAGCTCAGATATGGCATTTACCACTCCCTCTCTCTTGAAAAAAGAAAAGGAGGACTTGTGGCACCTTAGAGACTAACCAATTTATTTGAGCATAAGCTTTCGTGAGCTACAGCTCACTTCATTGGATGCATCAGCTCACTTCATTGGATGCTGTAGCTCACGAAAGCTTATGCTCAAATAAATTGGTTAGTCTCTAAGGTGCCACAAGTACTCCTTTTCTTTTTGCGAATACAGACTAACACGGCTGCTACACTGAAACCTCTCTCTTGAGAAAGTCCAACAAACCAATCAGGTGCTGGTCTCCGGGAATAGCTAGGGTGGTCACAGATTAAGCAAACACAATGTAACCAGCCTGTAAAGTATTTAAAGAAGAAGAAATTCCCATTGAGACAAAAAGGCTAATTTTCAAGGGCACCCTTGCACACAGACAAAGCAGACAGCACTAAATGGGAATGCATTTATTAGCACACCAGTAAACAATAGGTTAATAGACTACCTATGTGAGAAACCACAGCTGAGAGTACTATGAAACTTTGACTTAGAGCAGGAGTCCCAGATGAATGCTTTATTATGAATTAGTAATATTCAAAATGTGCACTATGACCAGGGCTGAAATGTGTTTGCCACAGCAATTTTTAGGGAAGTCTCAGTGGCCATGGTGAAAAGAGCAAGCTTGTGACAATGCATCATGGACCTTTGCTTCAGACTGATGACTAAGCTGTATTTTAATATTTTCGCCAACAAGAACGGTTTATTTGCTGAGAGCAATTTAGGAGGTTTCATATCCAGCCAAACCAGTCATTTCTCCAAATGTCTTCAAAGGCTCTTGTTCCCCACGGAGGCATGAAACCTTGAGAAATTAGCCACCAACTGAGAATCCACTTCTTAGAACCCCCCGTTCTTCCGGAGTGGTGCTGCTCACCTCTTGATTCTTTTTATGCAGCTGGGTTTAGTTCTCAAGCCTCTAAAAAAAAAAATGCTCACATCCACCCGACTACCCGGTTACCATTCTCCATAGTAGCTGGAGAATGCAACGGGAGCTTCCAAGCGCTGCGGCAGACAGTGCTAAGCGGAGAATGGTTAACACCACTGAAACAATAAAGATAATGGCATCTATGGATTTAATTATGATGCTAATGCACGGGGGGCGGGGGGGGAGGTGGGAATAGCCACTTCTCAGAAAAGTGAATAGAAGAGAGGGGAGCTATTCGACCTGTAGCACCTGTGGGTCTCTTATCTGCTGAAGTTGAGGGAGGCCCTGCAAGCCACGCTGTACAACTTCATCGGATTTGCACTATACTTACCCACAACATCGTGCTTTGATTTTTTCTGTCTATGCAACAAGTCTGCACCCAAACTAAGCTTTTAGTGCCATTTTTTCTTCTTTTAGCTCGGCAGAGCCAACACAGCTAAGAAAACGAGCTTGTTTCCTTCTCAGGCACCATCTGTGGAAGTGTTTGCTAAATCCCTTCACAGTTACATCTGTGTTAAGGCAACAGGGTTGCAGAGAGGTATCAGTGAGGGGACAGCTGGAAGGAGGCTGGTGCAACAGTGTAACCGAGAGCAGAACGTGGCCTGCAGACCCATCATCATAGGCGATTGTGTGCAAGGAGGAAAGATCTCCAAGACCAAGTTAAGTTTTCAAGGCTGCCGATTAGAAAATCAGAGACATTAAACACGGAGTCACTGAGAGAAAATACATCGTTGGACACCATGATGCCCTATTACCGTCACTTTTTCAGAGCAGAACTGCACTTCAGGTCTATATAGACTCAGCACATTCACAGGACAACACGACAGGAAGATTCACTTGAGCAGCAGGAGCTGAACTTTTTGAGAAGAGGCTTCATTTTATTGCCGTTTTTAAAACCAATACAGAATTAACCATTTTGCAGAAGTTCTTCATTCCACACATGGTGCCTGCTTGGCAACATTGAGGAAGTGAACAGGGTTTGACTTCCCAAACTGAGTCACCGCTGTAAGCCCCAGGGGCAGTATTTATAGGTTTGGGTGAAAATTTCCAGGAAACATCACTTACTGGCACACACAAAAATAGCAAAGAAACTCTTCAATTACTAAACTTTAAGAGGTGTCTTTTTTCTTCTTCTTTGCTACACGGTGACAGTGAAACAGTGAAAGATGCTTTTGTTGTGAACGGGTACCGGTTAACATTGTTCCTTCAGCTCCTGATAGTAGCAGACACCAGTCCTAAACTATGAATTCTGGACAGCAGCAAGGTGCTATTTTTTCACTGATTATTTCTAGGATAAGCATTCTAGTCTTAGAAAACTTTGGCAGCTCTCTCCCAGTGAGCACACAGATATTAATAGCTGACTGGGGCACTTCAGCCTGTTTGCTCCATCCACACAGTACGGAATCTTGTTCTAAATGACTGTTTCCGCGCTTTCCACGAAAGGAACGGACAATCAGATCGACAGCCTCCAAGAGCCATGTTCTGATTTCCGCTACAGTGCTCTAAATCTGGAGTCACCCCATTGACTTCAGGGTAGGGATTTATGTTCTCACTTATCCAAGCCAAGCACATGAACTGTCCTAAAAATTGCTCCTTCTCTTTACCGTCTTGTATTGCAGAGGGGGCCGCATTCCAGTGGTGGGCAAAGAGAGTCACAATGTATCGGTAAAGCATTTTGGGAACCCTCCCTTTAAGCATGCCACACACACATATAAGATCTTATTATCTTATTGGGCCATCCTGGTTATCACTACAAAAGTTTTTTTTCCCCCCTGCTGATAATAGCCCACCTGAATTGATTAGTCCCGTTACAGTGGGTATGGCAACACCCATTGTTTCATGTTCTCTGTGTATATATATCTTCCTACTGTATTTTCCACTGCATGCATCCGATGAAGTGGGTGTTAGCCCACAAAAGCTTATGCCCAAATAAATGTGTTAGTCTCTAAGGTACCACAAGTACTCCTCGGTTGTTGTTTTTTTAATCTTACTGTGAGTGACACATAAATCCCTCATTTGATTATTATGATCATCATTCCAGGCTCCCGTCGCCTACTCTAGTTACCCAGAGATTGAATTAAAAAATATTATATGTACATTGGATCCAGATTCTGATCTCAGTTACAACCAGTAAAAATCCAAAGTAGCTCCATTAAAGCCAACTGCATTGGGTGGCCGGGGATAACATGGCTACAACGTGTACTAAAATGCTAAATGAGATGGTCACATCACCCTATGCACTCACCCATATTTATATCTTCATTCTTGTCCATTGACCAGCCATCATATAAGCCAAACTACCCATCCAATAAAACTGTCCACTAAAGTTTGTGTTTTCCATGTCTGTGCTAACAACCAAGCTTCATTCCCCACCCCCACCCCAAAAAAAGAAAAAAAAGCTTAGATCCGCCATGTCAACCCCAAGAGTCTTAATTTCAGGCTTTAATTTTATCTAGGGTCATCCCAGGCATCCTTAGAAATTTTGTGCCAAATTTTCCAGTCTCTAATCTCCTGTGCCCAGGAACTTGTTTTCACAAGTGCCAAAGGCAATTAGAGCAAGGCTGCTCAGCACTTCTGGAAATCAGACCCTATGTGTCTAAGGTTGGGCACTGAAAAATGAAGGCACCAAAAATTAGGGAACTATGTTTCAAAAGAGGCTTTTCTTTCTTTTCTTCTGCTTAAATGTATTCAGAGTGATGGGCCAGATAGACAGCCCAGCAGAATTGTCCATAGAACAAGCACAGTACAAGGCCTTGGCAAGGGGCCTTCACTTCTGACTTGGAAGGGGACTAAGGATGAGAGGGCCATTTGACCTCCATGACTCAGTCTTTATGCTCTTTGTCGAGTTGTGAACAAGAGTGCCAAATTAATGCTGAATAAGATGGGTGACTTTAATGATGTGAATACCTGTTGTCTGGACTGGAGACCAGCCAAACTGATTTCACACAGGCCACCAAGCAGCCATCAGATAGAACAACTACTCTTGGCTTGTACTGGCGTGGGACAGATTCAAACCAGTGGTCTAGAACCAGAAGCCTTTATATATCTCCTTTATATCTATTTATATAGCCTTCACTATTCCCCTGAGCTGTTCAGCTCCCCCTTCCCCACGGGGCACCATTAAACATCATGTAAAACTTTTATTAACTTTTATTTTTCTTTCAAACCTTTTTTTTGTGGGTTTCCGAGGGGTTTTTGCCATTTTTCTGAACCTAATTAAAAAAAAAGTTTACCAGGAAGAAGGTAAAAACCTGATATCATTGGAACTAACAGATAAAAGAATTATGTCCCTGAGCACTTGTCAGAAGACTTTCAGAACATTTCATCTTTCTACTTCCCTGGCTGGATAGTCGGTTTGAGTAATTTTCTCTTTCTCCTGGGGTTGGTTGCTAAGAGACGCACTATTACTTCTCTTTCTCTTATGACCCGATTACTGTGATCAGCAAAGACAGTGTGCAGACAACACACTGACACGGCTCATACACGAATGCTGAGCTCCTTACAAAATGATGGACTGCATTAACACACTGTGACCCCTTCACTCGGATGCAGCCTTTGCAGATTCTTGTGGGACAACTGGGGGCTTTTACTTCTCTGTCTACTGAAGTGTGTTCTCAAACATTTTAAATCACAGCACTGGAAAGGGGAAAGAAAGGACTTTTACCTCCTATGTCTCATTGCTTGTCAACCAGAGCGGTGTTAACAGGCCTTTTTGAGAAATGCTCCTTTTCTTCCCTCCCAGGCAACTGGCTTAGGAACTATTACTACCCCTTTTCTCTCTCTCCCACACATAAAAAAGTTTGCAAATGCAACTACTTTGGGCCAGCGTATTTCCTTAGCAGTCAGTGAAGTTTGTCCCTGACACTTACGGGACTGACAATCTGGCAAAGGGCTGAGCACCAAAGCCATAATAAAGAAAAGCATAAGAATGGCGATACTGGTCCATCTAGCCCAGGATCCTGTCTCCCTGCAGTGGCCAGTGCCAGGTGCTTCAAAGGGAATGGACAGAACAGGGCAATTATTGAGTGATCCATCCCCTGTATTCCAGTCCCAACATCTGGCAGTCAGACATTTAGGGATACCTAGAGCATGGGGTTGTGTCCCTGACCATTTTGTATAACAGCCATTGATGGACCTATCCTCCATGAACTTATCTAGTTCTTTTTTAAACCCAGTTATACTTCTGACCTTCACAACATCCCCTGGCAAGGAGTTCCACAGGTTGACAGTGCGTTGTGCAAAGAAATACTTCCTTTTGTTTTATACCTGCTGCCTATTAATTCCGTTGGGTGATCCCTGGTTCTTATGTTATGTGAAGGGGTAAATAACACCCCCTTATTCACTTTCTCCACGTCACTAATTATGTTATAGACTTCTATCATATCCACCTTAGTCTTCTCTTTTTCTAAGCTGAACAGTCCCAGTCTTATTAATCTCTCCTCATATGGAAGCTGTTGCATATCCCTAATCATTTTAGTTGCTTTTTTCTGTACTTTTTCCAATTCTAATATACCTTTTTTGAGATGGGGCAGACAGAACTGCACACAGTATCCATGGATTTATATAGTGGCATTATGATAATTTCTCTTATTATCTATCCTTTTCCTAATGGTTTCCTAGCATTGTTCGCTTTTTTGACTGCTTCCGCACATTGAGCAGATGTTTTCAGAGAACTATCCACAATGACTAAGAGCTCTTTCTTGAGTGGTAACAGCTAATTTAGACCCCATCATTTTGTATGTGTAGCTGGAATTATGTTTTCTAATGTGCATTACTTTGCATTTATCAACACTAAATTTCATCTGCCATTTTCTTGCCCAGTCACCCAGTTTTGTGAGATTCCTTTGTAACTTTTTGCAGTCAACTTTGGACTTAACTGTCCTGAATAATTTTGTATCATCTGCAAACTTTGCTACTTCACTATTTACCCCCTTTTCCAGATCATTTAAGAGTACGTTGAACTGCACTGGTCCCAGTACAGACCCTTGGGGGATCCAGCTATGCACTTCTCCGCACCGTGAAAACTGACCATTTACTCCTAACTTTTGCTTCCGATCTTTTAACCAGTTACCAATCCATGAGAGGACCTTCCCTCTTATCCCATGACAGCTTACTTTGCAAAAGAGCCTTTGGTGAGGGACCTTGTCAAAGGCTTTCTGAAAGTCCAAGGACGCTATACCCACTGAATCACTGTGGTCAGCATCTTTGTTGACCCCCTCAAGAAATTCTAGTAGATTGGTGAGGCACGACTTCCCTTTATAAAAACCATGTTGACTCTTCCTCAACAAATCATGTACATCCATGTGTCTGATAATTCAGTTCTTTATTATAGTTTCAACCAATCTGCCTGGCTTTGAAGTTGGGCTTACTGGCCTGTAGTTGCCAGGATCACCTCTGGAGCCCTTTAAAAAAAAAATAATAATCAGCATCACATTAGCTGTCTGCCAGTCATCTGATACAGAGGCTGATTTAAGCAATCGGTTACACATCAATGTTCCCTCTGATTTTTTACATCCATGTGTGGAAAGAATTTTGTTATGTGCACCAACATGAAGGTGATGTGTGGTGGGGCTGGGGCCGAGGGGTTTGGAGTGTGGGAGGGGGCTCAGGGCTGGAGCAGAGCGTTGCAATACAGGGCTGGTGAGGGCTCTGGCTGGGAGTGCGGGCTCTGGGGTTGGGCAGGGGATGAGGGGTTTGGGGTGCAGGAGGGGGCTCAGGGCTGGGGCAGAGGGTTGGGGTGTAAGGAATGAGGGCTCTGGGGTGGGGCTGGAATGCAAGGTTCAGGGTGCGGGAGGGACCTCAGGGCTGGGGCACAGGGTTGGGGTTCGAGCTCCGGCAGGGGTGCAAGTTCTGGGATGGGGCCGGGGATGAGGGGTTTGGGGTACAGGCTGCCCCAAACTGCAGCGAGAAGAGAGGACTCTCCCACCCCTCAGCTGCTGCAGCAGCCCAGGGCTGGGGGCGGGGTGCCTCTCCCCGCTGCGGCAGTACTGGGGCTGGGTGAGAGATGCCTCTCCCTGGCCATGGCAGCTCCGGGCCTGGGGCGGGGGGAAAGGCACCTCTCCAGTTCAGGCCCCTATGGGTGCGCACCTGCATGGCTCTTGATAGTCTGCTGCTGCTAGAGGGAACTTAGATACACACCACAGTTAGTAGCTCTGCAATTTCATATTTGAGTTCCTTCAGAACACTTGGGTGAACACCATCTGCTCCTGGAGACTTATTACTGTTTAGTTTGTCAGTTTGTTCCAAAACCTCCTCTAATGGCACCTAAATCTAGGATAGTTCCTCAGATATGTCACCTAAAAAGGAAGACTGCGGCGTGGGAATCTCCTTCACATCTTCTGCAGTGTTGATCAGTGCAAAGAATTAGTGTCGCTTCTCCACAATGGCCTTGTCTTCCTTGCATGCTCCTTGACCAGCAGCCCCACTGACTGTTTGAAAGATTTCCTGCTTCTAATGTACTTTTAAAAATTGCTGTTATTTTTTGGGTCTTTTGCTAATTGCTCTTCAAATTCTCTTTTGGCCTGCCTGATTATACTTTACACTTGACTTGCAGGAGTTTATGGTCCTTCCTATTTTTGTCAGTAGGATTTGAATTCCAATTTTCAAAAGGTATCTTTTTGTCTCTAACCACCTTTCCTACCCTGTGGTCAAGCCAGGTTAGCAGTTTTTTGGTCCTCTTACTTCTTTATTAATTCTTTATTTGGGGTACACACATAGTCTGAGCCTCCATTTTGGTGTTTTAAAGAAGCTTCCATGCAGCTTGTAGGCATTTCATTCTTACGTTCTGTTTAACTATCCTCCTCCTTTCTGTGTAGTTCCCGTTTTTGAAGTTAAATGTCACCGTGGTGGGTTTCTTCGGTGTTATCCCCCCGGCAAGGATCTTAAACTTAATTACATTATGGTCACTATTTGCAAGCAGTTCACTTATATTCGCCTCCTGAACCAGATCCAGAGCTCCACTTAGGACTAAATCAAGAATGGCTTCTCCCTTTGTGGGTTCCAAGATTAGCTGCTCATAACTAGCTGTCGTTGATAGTGTCTAGAAATTTTATCTCTGCATCCCATCCTGACATGCTCCCAGCAATATGGGGATGGTTGAAATCCCCCATTATTATTGCGTTTTCTGTTTTTGTAGCCTAATTCCCCTGAACATTTCACAATCACTGTCACCACCCTGATTAGGTGGTCGGTAGAATATTCCTACTGCTAGACTCTTATTGTTCAAGCATGGAATATCTATCCACAGAGATTGTATGGTAGGTTGATTTACTTAAGGTTTTGACTATATTTGATTCTGTGCTTTCTGTCAATATGGCTCCCCGACCAGTGCAGCCTACTCTCATTCCTATATATTTTGTGCCCTGGTATTACTGTGCCCCACTGGTTCTCATCATTCCACCAAGTTTCTGTGATGCCTCTTAGATCAATATCCTCATCTAATACCAGGCACAAAAGTTCACCCATCTTAGTATTTAGACTTCTTGCCTTTGTATATAAGCACTTATAAAATCTGTCAAAATTTAGTTGTCTGCTTTCATGTGCTGTAACTGAATGGGACTCTTCCATTTGACTGTTTCTCTTCAGTTCCTACCTGTACTTTACCAATGTCTATCCTCTCCTCTTTACTAGGATATAGAGTATCCCCTTTAATAAATCCTACTCTGATATGTAATGGTTCTCACTGCTAGGGAACTCTTCCGGATATTCAGCCTGCTTCTTCCTTTGTAAATCTGAACTTGTTACACTTAATTACACCCTTTCTAGTCACCTCTCCACCTCTTTATTTCTCTCGAAAAAAAAATTAAACACCCTCCAAATAGTCACAGAGGGTATCGTAATACTCACCAGTCAGCACTCACCATTTGGATCGATCTGAGAATAGACTTCAGGATTAGCCACTACACCCACGGTGCCAGCAGAGACCAGGAGAAATCAGCGGCAAGACTTCCACTAATTTCAGTGGGTGCGTCAGGATTTCACCTCTGATGCTGAGAAGTAGATCTACACTCACCTAGCTCTGATCTAGGCTTAGACCTACTACAATGAACTGAGCCCTGAGCAGACCTCTCCCTCTTTAGCTCACTCTTTGGCTTTTGGCCCAGTGGCCTCTCCAATGCTCACCCGTGCAAACCACCACTCCGACTGTATGGGTGAATCTCTACGGCCCACTCAAACCTTTATTAGACCAACTATAACATAACCCTACAGACATTTGCTGGTTGCCCTGCCTTACCATACTCTTTGGCAACATAAAAAAGCCTAAGGCAGGGAAGGGAAACTATATCTATTATATACATATATAATCTTTTATTATAACTGTTAATTTACATGGTTTACAAAGGTGCATTTAGTGAACAACGGAAAAAACAAAGGAAGTTTTACTTGCTTGTTAATTGTCACATAACAATTGCTATTCTTTAACTCACTAGCAACATATTCAATCTTTTAGATTAAAAACAAAGGGGACAAGTGCTGCCGGCTTGAATTAAAGCTATTTCAGCACTAATGCTGCTCTTTTGCCTCGATTAGGCACAATAGCCTTTATAAATGTGGAGAGCAAACTTTATCTTTCTACAAGTAGATTTAATATAATAAATGCCAGATGTTTGCAATTTGAGTTATAAAAAGATGGTTTGTTTCCATTCCAGAGCGTGTCAGATCATCCCATTCCCCCCCGCCCCAACCTCCTCCTTTCTTTTTTCTACCCAAACTATTGTGGTTCATGGAACAGGCCACTGCATAGATGAATCACTAGTCAAAGCTCGAAATAATGATGTGGAAAAATTAAATATAGCATTTTGAAAGAAAACAGAGACAGACAGCCATAGGAAAAGAGAAAGAAAAGAGAAAACACACCTTGGAAAAAGTCTACCTGTCAAAAAGTATAATGCTGGCTTTATTAAACCAAACAAAGAAAAGTGCAATTCTGTTCACCAAAGTGAAAAACAAGGCTAGATATTAATTCAAGTCACTCCCAAGGAAATGATTATGTATCCCAAAGCCTTGGGAAGTTCCCTATTTGTAATTCTAACAGACTGTAGTAAAAATCGTTAATAAACTCAGGTTGCTTGACTGGACATTTTGTGAACTAGAGTTAAGTACATTGGTTCTGCAGTAGTTTTTAGGCACCTGTTTGATGGTACTGAATACCATAACCCACGGTGACATTTCAAAGAAGAAAATTTCAACCTGAAAGCAAAGCAAATGCATTAGACCTACCCATTGATCTAGATCTAATGGCCATACGCTGATCCCATCACTCAGACTCGGTAATATCCTACTCTGATATCACCACAAGGAGACCAATGGAACTACTTATGGAGTAGGGTTCTTATTTCCAGGAGCCACATTCAAGGACCAAGACCCCACTGTGCTAGGAGCTGTACAAACACAGAATAAAAAGAGGGTCCCTCCCCAAATCACTGACAATCTAGGTATAAGACCAAAGACAACAGGTGGAGCAAAAGAGAACGACGAGACAATGCTACTCAGCACAAGAGACAGGGGTCTCAACACATCAGCAGCCAACCCGTTGTCAACGTTTTCACAGGCCTCATGGCAAAGGTGCTACTCCATATGAGGAAGGGCACCAGAATCTGGCCTCAGGCTTACTCAGTATAGCTCCAGTTACTAAAGACTGACTTAAAAACCACTACTGTGCAAGTGAGAACAACCACTAATCACCAAATCGTTTCATTTGGTTCTCAACCGATAGGGAAGAGGATGTTATTAGAGAAAAATCAATGGGAGACTTCCGGAGGGGTTGCTCAGAACTGGTGTTGAACGAGCCCCCAGTGAGGAAACCTCCTGCCCCTCCCTTCAACCACCACTTCTTGATGATTACTCCGGCTTTTTTTAAAACTCGAATGCAGATGGTGGCAGAGCCGCCGCAAAGGGAACTGGAGGTTTGATTCATTGTTAATTTTGTGGGCTTTATTTTGCAATAATCCCTAGATGATGCAGCTGTGACAATGACTAATACATGAATAGGTTGCATTTGTTCAGTTTCCTTCGTCGTTAGGAGAATTACAGGGTAAAGAGTTAATATTTCTTCCATAACACAATTCCTTTTCGAAAGGCTTACACACTTTAAAAGGCAAGAGCTAATTTGGGGGTTTGCTTAAGTGTAGTGAGAATGAAATACGTTAGCAGGGTGTGATTAGCATCAGCAGGAGCAGCAATAATATCTCACATTTCTATTTTTCCATCCATATGAGCCCAAAGTATTTTACAGATCATGGACCCAATCCTGGAAGATAATGAGAATATGATGGGAGTGACAAGTGCTCAGCATCTCACAGGTGCTGGCCCAAAATAGATTCATCAGTTTCATCACTGAGATGCTGCCCCCTCTGGGGTGAAACACAGCAGCTGTTTTAACAGCTTGTATCGCTTCACAACAGTTTGAGACAGGAAGGAAAGAATACCGTACCTGGTTTGAAACTACTGGGGAGTTGTAGGGAGGCAGAATGGACAGGATATGATGGGAAACATTCCTGCTCTTGCAAAGCGATTGCACAGCTGATCAGGAATTCCTATTTATGTCTCATGCAAAAGACAGCACCAGCAGAGCTTCCCCGTCACGCTAGATGATCACCATGGTCCCTTCTGGATTTCTAATCTATTACATCTAAAAATCTATAACCTGTCCCCATGCTGAAGTATGGTTCAAATCAAACACACAGGAGTTGAGTAGAACCCAGTGGATCACGAATACCACGCTGGATTTTTCCTTTTCAGCGTCCCAGCCAAGTATAGAACAGACGCTTGCCCGCTTTAGCTTCTATGAGCTGCCAGTACCAGAGGGGTAGGTGGAATCATATACTCCAGTAAACCCATATGCGGGCTTCAAAAATTAGACAGAGATGCTGACAGTAGCTCCTGCACACAAGATTCAATACGTTTCTTTGGGTACAAGTAAAGGGGAGCCTGACAGTTCACATTCCGAGTCCCTAGCAGGCACAGAAGAACATTAGCAGTCTCTACTCAAGAGTCTCCATGCACCAGAACACAGGGAGTGTGCTGCAGGTCAAGAGCAGGTGGACCAGTGGCAGCAGGGATGAAGCTTTCACAGAGACAGCACCCACTATCTCTGGCTTGAAGCCAGCATGGTATTGAGGCTCTCCTCAAAAGTAACAAATGTACCCTCTCCCCTGGGCAACAAAAAAAAAAAGTTAAATGGAAGGGGATGAGCAAAAAATTGCACATATTCATCCTGCTAGTACTGACTCCAAAAGAGACACCCAAAAGAAAAGCTAGTCAAAAAAAGAAAGAGAAAGAGAAAGAAAAGGAAAAGAAACGTCTGCTTTGGTTCTCGTTCCTTCATTTCATTTCGATTATTAAATTCCCCTATTAACTGCTCCCGCTCTTGCTGGTATTATATTCACCCAGGGTGCCAGAATACAAGGAAAAGACATTGACAGCAGTAATTATAAGATTTCCAGTGATGTGCCGCCATGAGCGAAGGTAGCAAATTTTGTGAAGCAAGTCCACAGAGCCTCTGACAGAGAAAATACGGCACTGGATTGTACACTGGGAGAGGGGTACCCATCTCTAATTTGGAGGTCCAGGGAATAAACCATACAATCAGATGGCACCACAACGGTCTCGCACACCTGCCATCCATAACAGAGAGGATGAAACTACAACACAGAGGGGCTACACAGGCAAATTGCCGGAACCCCACGAGTTCTGCTACATTTGCATTTGTAGAGTGTTGCCAACTATTGGGATTTTATCACGAGTCCTGTGAGATTGGTCTTTTTCCCCAGCCTCTGGAGTCATGAGAATTTGAGTTTTCTTTTTTTCTGAAATCTAGCCCAGCCATGGATTTTTTGAGGCAAGTCATTTAATCTCTTTGTGCCTCAATTCTCTATCTGCAAAATGGTGAGGGAAGGAAAGAGTACATAGCAGTATTTGTGAAGTAATTTAAAGTCACCCCAAGTCTCCGTCCTGTACTGAAATTGGAGCAGAGACCACAGCGCTGATTACAGAACAGTGAAAGGAATGAGACCACAGCAGGAGGAAAATATTCTTCATTCGTTTCTATCCTTGAGATCTATTGCCGGTGCTCTTCTTTCGACACAAACGCAGTGAGTCCCCTTCCCCTGATCACTGTTACGTTACACACACAGTATTGCACGTATAAACAGGGAGCTTTCTGAGTATATTCAGAGAATACAGACCTGTTCCTGTTGAAGTCCATGGGGGTTATGCCTCTGACTTCAATGAAAGCAGGATTAAGTCGTTTTTCTCCTAAAAGCACATGTTATTCTGGGCAGAATTTTGTCTATGAAGACAGAGAGAATATTATTCTATACCTACTACTAAGGAGGCCTGATGGAGTCCTCTGGTTCTGAGCATAAAGCTGGAACCCGAGGAATGAGGTGTGGAATGATTCACAGAATATGAGTGGCACAGGAAAAAGGGCCCACCCCTGCAGCTCTCATTGACTTCAATACTCACACCTCTCAGGATCAGGCCCACTTGGAACAAGAATATTTATGCCCTCGGGCTAAGCTTATTAAAATGCCAGGCACTGCTACAGAATCTTATAAAGTGAAATGAGAACACGGTGTAATAAGGTATCAGGGAAAATGATTTATGGTGTGTTCCTGGATACAGTTAAGAATAAGAAAATTCAATCCACTCCTCTAGTTTTCATGGACAAAATTTAGGTAAAGAACCACAATCAGCAGCTATAAGGACACAGGAACATGTAATCTGAACACATATGGGCAGACCGCAGGCCCTGGTCTAAGCTGGGGAAATTTACATAAAGAAACGGCCATCGGTTACCCTGACCTGGAGTTAGTCCCGGTTGGGGCCCCTGCAGCTTCTGGCATGTCTAATACACACACCTGCGAAGCAGGTCTGACTGCATGAGCACCGCTCATGTTATGGCTCCCCCTCATGTTAACACCAGTGGGATTTTGTTTGTTTGGTAAATGTTCACAGTACAGATAATTCTGGTAGGAAACCGATCGCTACAATGTAGCAGACTTGGGTCTTGGCTCCAGCCTCCCATACGCTCACTTCATCTTCTTCCTGCCTTGGGTCAACAAGGCTCCTCTTACACAACACCCTTGTGTGCAGACTTGTACCTCAGCAACCTCTTGATGATTCGTTAAGTGCCATGTAGCCAGAGCATAAAAACAGGGATAAAAGTAGCAGCAAGATAGCAACGGAAAGAGCAGCTGGTCGGATGTGCAGCCTAACCTTGGCAACAAGGGTGAAGAAAACCTCAAGTGGCGAAATGAAGAGGAACAATCAGAAGCTGGTTCCATTAAAGAAAGTCTGAAGATCACTGAGCCTTCCTGCTAAGATCCTGCTTTGAACAGTGCATGGATGTGCTGAACAGGACAAAGAAAAAGGCCATTTGGAGGCACAAGTGCATGGGGAAAGCATTACCGAAAAGAACATGCCATGACATGGTGACTTTTGTTCATGTTTTCCAGACCTTAAAATAGGTAACACTGAACAAGAAAAGTCTTGACCTACATCGATAACAGCTGCCACTCCACCACTGAGAAACTAAACACAACAGAACAAAAAACCAGCAGCAACTGAGGGCCAGATTTTCCAAAAAACTCAGCTCCCAGTTAGGCTGAACAAAAGTGCTCAGTACTTTGGCCGTTGGCCCCCCTGTTGGAAATCAGGACGTAAGTGTCACAATGGGGAAAGCTGGAGCTGGAAATCTTAGAAAATCTGGCCCCATAGGATGGGAGTTTAGTGCTTAAAAATCTGGCCCGGTGTCTGTGAGCCCTATAGAAACACGACAGCATGCAACTTCTGCAAGGTTTCAGAGTAACAGCTGTGTTAGTCTGTATTCACAAAAAGAAAAGGAGTATTTGTGGCACCTTAGAGACTAACCAATTTATTTGAGCATAAGCTTTCGTGAGCTACAGCTCAAAGTGAGTTGTAGCTCACGAAAGCTCATGCTCAAATAAATTGGTTAGTCTCTAAGGTGCCACAAGTCCTCCTTTTCTTTTTGCATCTTCTGCTAGCGACACAGCAGAACCTGAACAAGCACAGGAATCAGAACTGTGGTTTTGTCTCTTCTTCTGTTTCTAATGGTACCCGGAGGCACCAGGTAGGCTCAGAGTCCCACTGCAACAGGAAGACCCACTCTGTCCCAATGAGCTACCAAATCTAGTTGAAAACCAGACGAGTCAGTATCATAACCCGTATCAAGGAAGGTAGAGTGTTACAACCACCCACTTACATAGTCTAAAACACTAAAATGGTATTTTTAAAACAGGGTTATCCTGCTATTTTGGTTTAGCTTTTGTTTCCCTTTTTAATCATTTACCTACTTCCAATCCTTTTTATAGATAATTTTAAAATGATATCTATTTCTGCTTAATATATTTTATTAGCTTCCCCTGACACCCCCACTTTTTATAACTGGGGGCAGGAGAGTTAGGTGTGAGGGAAAGGCCGAGCTCAGGTCAGGCAGCACAGCGTAGTAGAAAAAGGATATAACAGTAAACGTCAACAAAAAGTATCCAAGTGCAAGTGGAGGGGCCAAAGGTTTGATTGGGAGGCAACATGGTTCATGTCACTGCCACTTTCCATGTCATGCAAAGAGGGCTCTGCTCTGGCAACTTTCATCAGCACTTTCAATTCACTCAAGAAAAAGACAGGCCGATCAGCCGAAGAAGGTACAGGCTGTACAAGTGACACGTCTTAAACGAGATGTTAGCCCAGAGGACGTGGCTTCCCCAATGCTACAAGTGACAATCTGGAGAAACTAGTGAAGAACACGTGCTGGCCTCCATGAGAAATTCGCTGATATTGCGTCTGCAGCTGCTTTTAAATGGGCAATTGATTTTAATGATACTGATCTGGCAGCAGCTGCTGTGCCAGGGCATGATTTGTGCGGCTACGTCTGTACCCCTACAGCCTTGGGATACTGTTCTGCAATATTCTGCTTGCGCTATACCCCTTTGCTTTCAGTCACCTTTAGCAGAATGACTTTGTAAACTGTGCACCTCTTCTCAAGCCTTAAGGAAACTAAACACCCCTCTGAAGTTACTTGGGGGCAGGGAGTGAGAGACTGAAATATACCAGTGTCCAAACGGGAACCACAGCTCTTGAGTTTCCAGTTTCACAGCTAAGTAGAAAGAGGCACGTATGAGAATGGAAGAACAAATTCAGGCAAGATGACTGGGCGGGCTTCTTTGCACAGGCAGCCATCAGCCAGCCCCCCAGTGCCTCCCAGGCTAGATTGTTGAAACAAAAACAAATCCAGGTCATTGAGGAAATAATTAGGGAGCATTGCTGAGACAATGAAGCGATAAAAAGGGAATGAAGCATGATGGGCTAAATATTCTCTAACGGCCCCGCTTTCTCTCTGGGATCCCAGAACCCTAGCATTCTTAAATTCATATACAGTCGAGAGAATAGGTTTGGACGGGCTGGCTGTTGGCAGGACTTCAGCAAGCTGCATATCACACCACATCCCTGAATAGCTCTTTCTCATCACCATTAGTCTGCCAGGCTCCTCGAATGACCATGTGATCTCCAAGACAAGACATGGGCCCGATGCTGAAAAATGCCGAGTGCCTCCTACAAGGTGCTGTATACACTTATCTCAGTGGCTTCAAAGGGACTGACTTGCGAGTTTCACCTCTTGGAGGGCTGGGTCCAATGGGAAGTGATATTCCACAGGGAAAGAGTCGTGTCACGTGTCTCCAATCTGAGCGTTAATCACAGGAAGCTTCCCTCCCCTGTGCTGTTCAATTATTATCAATTCCTCCCTCCCCAAGAGCCGCATGGTACAAAAAAGACATGAGAGAAGAAGATAATATCTCCCTCCCATCCAATCACCTCCACAGCAACTCTAGGGGAAAACTTCTTCTCACTTGAGCCATGTAGCCCACAGCCATGAAAAAAAAAATTATCATCAGAGCAGGTGAGCATTTTTCAACTAAATTTTTTCCACCACAAAAATGAATTTTGACATTGGGAAAAAAGGTTTTCTATTAAACCTTTCAATCTTAAGGGGGAAATCTCTAACATAAAATAAGGATTTTCATTTCGTTTCTGTTTGAAATTTTCATTTAATTTTAGTTTTCAAAAATCGAAATGTTTTTGAAATTACAAGTATCAGAGGGGTAGCCGTGTTAGTCCGTATCCACAAAAACAACGAGGAGTCCGGTGGCACCTTAAAGACTAACCCATTTATTTGAGCATAAGCTTTCGTGGGTAAAAAACCTACTTCTTCAGATGCAGAAAGCTTATGCCCAAATAAATGGGTTAGTCTTTAACGCTCCACCGGACTCCTCGTTGTTTTTGAAATTACAGATTTTTGTTCTTCCCTCCCTCTCTCACCCATGTCTTGTCAATGAATGCAACAGAATGAGTGAAGTCTACAGGTTGAGGGATTCTTTTTCACTTTTTACACTCTCTTTTTTAGTTTTCCTTTTCCACTCTGCAACTTTTAAAAACTTCTCCAACTTTTGAAAAGTTAGAGTGTCAAAACTCTGCTGTTCCAACTTTTCAAAAGCTAGGGATGTTTTTAAAAAGTTCCAGAGTGGCAGAGCTTCTGAGCTTAATTTGTTTGTTTGTTTTGGTTGGGTTTATTTTTTTTTTTTGGTTTTTGGTTTTTTTAGCTGCTCCATAACTTTTCCAAAACTGGAGAAATTTTGAAAACTTGCAGGGGCGGAAAAAAGGGAAAAACTGACTCATGAACCATACCCCTCCCTGTCCAAGACATGATTTATTTTATTGCACTCTTGAGGAAGACCGAAAGGAAAGGGGATCCAGAAAATGCAAAACCCGAAAATTAAAAACTGAAGTTTTCCGGTTTTCAAAAACGGAATCAAAATGAAATTTGTGTTTCCTTCTGAGGTTTTCAACCAGCTGTGATCATCATCTATTTTTGTTATTCTTGTGCAAACAGAACTCCCGTCATATGCCAACAAGTCAGGAGTCCCATCTCTCACAAATTACAATCAAGATGACCTGAAGAAGAGCTTTGTGTATCTCAGAAGCCTGTCTCTTTCAGCAGCAGAAGTTGGTCCAGAAAAAGATATCACCTCCCACACCTTGTCTCTCTATTACGATCAATGGAAGAAGCCTTGCCACTGACCCTCCTGGACCGATTCAGAACACTGGAGGAGCTTCTCTGGGCGAGTGATGGGAGCTGAGCCCCAGAGGCACTCTCAGTTGAGTGTCCCTCACTTTGGAACTTAATCGTTCTGCTGGTTGGGTCCACAAGACACTCAACTTCAGAGCATCACGATTCAGCATGCGGCCCAAGTATCTGATTGAGTGTGTTAAATGTAGGGTGTTTATAAAGTTTTGTCCTGTCAAGCCATGTGAGTTCAGGTTTTGTTTTAATTATATAACATGTCCAGATGCTGTTGCAACGGTCATATAAATATCCACATAAATAATTATTCATTTAAAATATTAATTCTTAAGAATTTGGGATACTAGGGGAGCCGTAATGCTGAATTCATCCAACTGGCTGGACAGCAGTTCTGCCAACAACTTGCCCTATCATCCTGCCACATCCCCAGACTTAGTACTTTGCATGGTACTTCCCACTGAGCCAGCGCAAAAGCCCTAACCCTCCCCATGCTACGGAGCATGTCGTCTTTGGAAAAGGAATGGCCTTAGAAAGTGGATGTTGGCATCAACTGTTAAGAAAATAAGATGGGGCCCACAATGATTTTTTTATCTTTTTTAAATAATGTGAGGATAGCTAGAAGGAACACGCTCAAAAGCTACCCCAAGATTTTCATTTGAACTGCTCTGTAATCAGGTAACCTCAAACAAGGTGTCAGTAACGTAGAGTAACTCATCAGCATCTAGCAGAAGGGGGCTGATTCCCCTAAATCAGATATAAATCAGCTGTGAACCAGCTGAGCAGCGAACAGCACAGCAGCTAACAGAAGGAGTTTGCCTGAGATCTTCCTGAGAGGAGGTACGCTAAGGGCTGCATTAAGGAGGCTGTGTTGGTGAGTATCTGAGTGTTTGTTGTGAGGACAGTTTGACTGTGTGCTTGATTGGTTGTTTGAAAAGGGCGAGAACTGGGAGTGCTTTGTTCCAGGTGAGCCATAAGTGGGCCTGACTGTATAAAAAGCTAGTCAGCTGCGAACCAGCTGAGCAGCGAACAGCACGGCAGCTAACAGAAGGAGTTTGCCTGGGGAGAGCCCACTGAGGCTTACATCTTGCCGGATTCTCCGCGTAATTACTACAACTCCTGAGGAAGCTCATAGTAGGAAGGTAATATGGATGGGGGGTGTTCAGCTGTTGTGACCTGCACTGGATGTGCTGTGTTTGTCTTTCTTCCACAGGACAGAAGCGACTTTGTCTGTACAAAGTGCAAGCTGGTCTCCATATTGGAAGAGAAGGTTCAAGGTCTGGAGCAACAGGTATCGACCCTGCGTTGCATAAGAGAAACTGAAGATTTCCTGGACAGACGTCAGGATATGCTTCTACAGACACAACATTCTGAAGATTCAGAGCAGGCTGCGCAGCGGGGACAGGAAGACGGTGAAGAAATTTGGCAGCATGTGACCTCCAGAAGAAAAAAGGGGAACGTCCATGTACCAGCAACGCCGGTACAGGTAAGTAACCGTTTTCATGTTCTCTCCACAGGTAATAATGCGGAGAGGGGACCAGATGATACGTCTGAGGGAAGGGAGCAGAAGGAAACTCCACCGATTGGAAGGCATGAGATGCACTGTCCTAGGGTTGGGGGTTCCACGACCACCACTCCCAAGCGAAGGAGGCGGGTGGTGGTGGTCGGGGACTCTCTCCTCAGGGGGACTGAGTCATCTACCTGCCACCCCAACTGGGAAAACCGAGAAGCCTGCTGCTTGCCAGGGGCTAAGATTCGCGATGTGACGGAGAAACTGCCGAGACTCATCAAGCCCTCGGACTGCTACCCCTTCCTACTTCTCCACGTGGGCACCAATGATACTGCCAAGAATGACCTTGAGTGGATCACTGCAGACTACGTGGCTCTGGGAAGAAGGATAAAGGAGTTGGAGGCGCAAGTGGTCTTCTCGTCCATCCTCCCCGTGGAAGGAAAAGGCCGGGGTAGGGACCATGGAATCGTGGAAGTCAACGAATGGCTACGCAGGTGGTGTCGGAGAGAAGGCTTTGGATTCTTTGACCATGGGATGGTGTTCCAAGAAGGAGGAGTGCTAGGCAGAGACAAGCTCCACCTAACGAAGAGAAGGAAGAGCATCTTCGCAAGCAGGCTGGCTAACCTAGTGAGGAGGGCTTTAAACTAGGTTCACCAGGGGAAGGAGACCAAAGCCCAGAGGTAAGTGGGGAACTGGGATACCGGGAGGAAGCACGAGCAGGAGTGCGTGAGAGGGGAGGGCTCCTGCCTCATACTGAGAAAGAAGGGCGATCAGCGGGTTATCTCAAGTGCCTATACACAAATGCATGAAGCCTGGGAAACAAGCAGGGAGAACTCAAAGTCCTGACCCAGGCAAGGAATTATGATGTGACTGGAATAACAGAGACTTGGTGGGATAACTCACATGACTGGAGTACTGTCATGGATGGATATAAGCTGTTCAGGAAGGACAGGCAGGGCAGAAAAGGTGGGGGAGTTGCACTGTATGTAAGGGAGCAGTATGACTGCTCAGAGCTCAAGTATGAAACTGCAGAAAAACCTGAGAGTCTTGGATTAAGTTTAGAAGTATGAGCAACTAGGGTGATGTCGTGGTGGGAGTCTACTATAGACCACCGGACCAGGGGGATGAGGTGGACGAGGCTTTCTTCCGGCAACTCGCAGAAGTTACTAGATCGCACGCCCTGGTTCTCATGGGAGACTTCAATCATCCTGATATCTGCTGGGAGAGCAATACAGCGGTGCACAGACAATCCAGGAAGTTTTTGGAAAGTGTAGGGGACAATTTCCTGGTGCAAGTGCTGGAGGAACCAACTAGGGGCAGAGCTCTTCTTGACCTGCTGCTCACAAACCGGGAAGAATTAGTAGGGGAAGCAAAAGTGGATGGGAATCTGGGAGGCAGTGACCATGAGATGGTTGAGTTCAGGATCCTGACACAAGGAAGAAAGGAAAGCAGCAGAATACGGACCCTGGACTTCAGAAAAGCAGACTTTGACTCCCTCAGGGAGCTGATGGGCAAGATACCCTGGGAGAATAACATGAGGGGGAAAGGAGTCCAGGAGAGCTGGCTGTATTTTAAAGAATCCTTATTGAGGTTACAGGGACAAACCATCCCGATGTGTAGAAAGAATAGTAAATATGGCAGGCGACCGGCTTGGCTTAACAGTGAAATCCTTGCTGATCTTAAATACAAAAAAGAAGCTTACAAGAAGTGGAAGACTGGACAAATGACCAGGGAAGAGTATAAAAATATTGCTCGGGCTTGCAGGAGTGAAATCAGGAAGGCCAAATCACACCTGGAGTTGCAGCTAGCAAGAGATGTTAGGAGTAACAAGAAGGGTTTCTTCAGGTATGTTAGCAACAAGAAGAAAGCCAAGGGAAGTGTGGGCCCCTTACTGAATGAGGGAGGCAACCTAGTGACAGAGGATGTGGAAAAAGCTAATGTACTCAATGCTTTTTTTGCCTCTGTCTTCACAAACAAGGTCAGCTCCCAGACTACTGCACTGGGCAGAACAGCATGGGGAGGAGGTGACCAGCCCTCTGTGGAGAAAGAAGTGGCTCAGGACTATTTAGAAAAGCTGGACGAGCACAAGTCCATGGGGCCGGATGCGTTGCATCCGAGAGTGCTAAAGGAGTTGGCGGATGTGATTGCAGAGCCATTGGCCATTATCTTGGAAAACTCATGGCGATCGGGGGAGGTCCCGGACGACTGGAAAAATGCTAATGTAGTGCCCATCTTTAAAAAAGGGAAGGAGGAGGATCCTGGGAACTACAGGCCAGTCAGCCTCACCTCAGTCCCTGGAAAAATCATGGAGCAGGTCCTCAAGGAATCAATTCTGAAGCACTTAGAGGGGAGGAAAGTGATCAGGAACAGTCAGCACGGATTCACCAAGGGCAAGTCATGCCTGACTAATCTAATTGCCTTCTAAGATGAGATAACTGGCTCTGTGGATGAAGGGAAAGCAGTGGACGTGTTGTTCCTTGACTTTAGCAAAGCTTTTGACACTGTCTCCCACAGTATTCTTGCCAGCAAGTTAAAGAAGTATGGGCTGGATGAATGGACGATAAGGTGGATAGAAAGCTGGCTAGATTGTCGGGCTCAATGGGTAGTGATCAATGGCTCCATGTCTAGTTGGCAGCTGGTATCAAGTGGAGTGCCCCAAGGGTCGGTCCTGGGGCCGGTTTTGTTCAATATCTTCATAAATGATCTGGAGGATGGTGTGGATTGCACCCTCAGCAAATTTGCAGATGACACTAAACTGGGACGAGAGGTAAATACGCTGGAGGGTAGGGATAGGATACAGAGGGACCTAGACAAATTGGAGGATTGGGCCAAAAGAAATCTGATGAGGTTCAACAAGGACAAGTGCAGAGTCCTGCACTTAGGACGGAAGAATCCAATGCACCGCTACAGACTAGGGACCGAATGGCTAGGCAGCAGTTCTGCAGAAAAGGACCTAGGGGTGACAGTGGACGAGAAGCTGGATATGAGTCAACGGTGTGCCCTTGTTGCCAAGAAGGCCAATGGCATTTTGGGATGTATAAGTAGGGGCATTGCCAGCAGATCGAGGGACGTGATCATTCCCCTCTATTCGACATTGGTGAGGCTTCATCTGGAGTACTGTGTCCAGTTTTAGGCCCCACACTACAAGAAGGATGTGGAAAAATTGGAGAGAGTCCAGCGGAGGGCCACAAAAATGATTAGGGGACTGGAACACATGACTTATGAGGAGAGGCTGAGGGAACTGGGGATGTTTAATCTACGGAAGAGAAGAATGAGGGGGGATTTGATAGCTGCTTTCAACTACCTGAAAGGGGGTTCCAAAGAGGATGGCTCTAGGTTCTCAGTGGTAGCAGAGGACAGAACAAGGAGTAATGGTCTCAAGTTGCAGTAGGGGAGATTTAGGTTGGATGTTAGGAAAAACTTTCACTAGGAGGGTGGTGAAACACTGGAAAGCATTACCTAGGGAGGTGGTGGAATTTCCTTCCTTAGAAGTTTTTAAGGTCAGGCTTGACAAAGCCCTGGCTGGGATGATTTAATTGGGGATTGGTCCTGCTTTAAGCACGGGGTGGGACTAGATGACCTCCTGAGGTCCCTTCCAACCCTGATATTCTATGATTCTATATACAATGGATGAAATTCACTCCCATGCAGACACACACAACGCGTGCAGGACTTGGCGGTGAAAACACAGTGTGCTGGCTCACAGCACAGGGGTCAGTTTCACCCAGTAAACACCCATGTATTTAGCAGAGATCGCATGGAGAACTTGCCATGCCACCACACTCCTTTTCAAAGGTTTCTTACCATCACTCCCCGGCTGTTTGTATGGATTGTACTTTGGCTTTGGAGCAACAACAGGTGCAAACTTCTTTGGCATCTGCTGCGTGGACACAGAGATGCTGGGGGTCCCAAAAGCGTGCGTGGTCTCCATTCTCGCAGTGACGTGACCAACGGGTTCATTGGTGTTCTTTGGCGGCAGCCATGATGGGTGGGACATGGTTCAGATCTGGGGAAGGATGAGGGGAAAAAAGAACACATGCACATTAGGTTTTTAAATTGGAGGGGAAAAAAACCTAGGAACTTCTTTTTATTTATTTGTAAAATACAAATACACAAAAACCTTGGTGTATGTGAAGGTTTCTCTTTATGGCTTGACATATGAATTTTCCTATTTATCCCTACAACAGTATGTCAGAGGCAGCAGCTTTGCCCTCTCAGCAAAGCGAGCTAGAATTGAGCTGAATTCCCCCACCACTATTCTTACAGATAGGCCCCCTCCCCAGATCAAAGCTGAAGCATGCTAGCAGGACCAGTGGGGAGGAATTGGCTCCACCTCCCTCTGGAGTTTCAAACAGGGGTTCTCAGCAGAATGGTTGCTTCCGATTCCACAGCCCGTTCAAATCTTAGCCTCCAGAGCAAGGCTGCCACAAAGAGGGACCACTAATGAAACTGTGTGGATGATTTCCCTGCTGTGAAGGAGGGCGGGTGGCACCTTGGAAAATCTCTGCGTGCCTCAGTAAAACGGGGATAAAACTGGCCTAGCTTTGCAAGGATGCTGTGAGAATATATTCCGCAGTGTCCGTGAGGTGCTCAGATACTATGGTGAAGAGTGCCCATGCAGACTGACAGGGGCTTTTGAAAATTTCACCTTAAGTCACCTAAAGAGCCTTACTCCCCTATTCAAAGCGCATTCAGGTACTTAGCAGCCACAATCCCATTGAGTCTCAAGGAAACTTCTAAGGCCGATATTTTCAAAAGCAACTGATTTGGATGCCTCCAGTTTTGACATCCAACTCAGGACACCATAAAGCATGCAGATTTTCAGAAAGCACTGGACACCAACCCTCTAATAATCAGGCTCCTTTCAGAGCCTTGAGTTGGACACGTGAAAACTGAGGCAAACAAACTCACTAGTTATTTATGTAATTCTTGGCTTTAAGCATCTAAATCACTTCTGAAAACCAGATTTTAGATGCTTTGGAAAATTTGACCCAGAAACATCTGTCCACTGGGGACTCCACCAAAACCAACCAATGCATTTCCACACAGGCCATCAAACAGCCATCCGATGTCAATGACTTTCAGTCATTATCTATCTAAGATGAATATGAACAATGGCAAGGCGGCAAAGGTCACATATTCCTTTACTAGTCCCCTGTGGCATCCACTCTCCCAGTACTGAAGGGGTTAATTAATTTTGCATCCATTGCGTGCCCTCACTTCAGCCCCCCCATACTCTTGTTTAGGTTAGGAGAATTCCACAAGGCAACAAAACCCAACAGGCTCTGGAGACTGGATTTGGAGAGGTTTCCTTTGATCAGCTAAAGCAGAAAGCATGGGAAGAATCAGCGCAGGAAGAAGACAGAGCCAGGGACAACATTCTCTGATCACCGTGGTGAGAAAACATCTCCAGCTGTGATCGGGGAGAGAAGCCAGTCTCTGGCAGGATTTGCAAAGAGAGCTGCTCTCCCACCACAGTTGCAATTGCATTCCAGCGGGGCTGGTGCGTGAGGGAAGTTCCAGCTCCCCAGAGAGGAGCACATTAATTGGTGAGAACTGTCCACTGAGCGGGGCTGGGTGAATGCTGCCAGGTGTACAAGCCCGTAGAGAGAAATCATTACTGAACTCCGCAGGGCTGCAGCGCTCTAACCACTGACACAGCTCTGCGGTCGCAGGCACAGAAATCTATTTGAATGTCTCTCACGGAGGGGTTTTCTTAAGCCAGGAGTGGCAGTCACAAATCACCTGTTGAAGGTCAGCAGCTAGAATCTGAAGAAAAACAGGCAGCTACCAGCTCCGCTGGAGACCAAACATCTCCTCACGGACTCCGCTGCAGAGCCCAGCTGCCGTACCACAGGCCCTGCGGACGCAGGCGCACGCTTGGGGCTGTGAAGCAAACGCTTCCATCACGTGCGCCTCACTTGGCTCTACGGAAGGTGTTCCAGCAGCATGGTGATACACTTGGACACATATTGAAGCCTGTCCTAACTTGGTCATCTAGAGTTCACTCTGCAGAATATATTTCTAAAGATTAGAAAAACAGGGACCAGGTGTGCCAAGCTTTAGGACCCTGGGTGGGGGGGATGCGGAGTTACTCTGCTGACTCACCGTGACAGGCAGAACAGCTGCGTCTCACTATTTCCCCCGAGAAGCATAAGAAGCAGAGTCCACCTAAGAGGCAATAGGTGATAGAGGGGGATTCCTAAAAATACAGCACTGAAAGAAGCCCAGGCTTGTCCTGTGTTTGGAAGTACAGTCCAGTCTCAGGGGTTTGCTGTTTGAGAATACACTCAAGTCTGTGGAAGGGGGTGAAGTTTTGCACCATACCTTATTGCATGTGTCTTTGCAGTGGTGGGCAATAAAAGGGGCACCGGCCTATTCACACCAGTGCCTTTCTAAAATTAATTTAATTAGAATTGTATTTGTTACTGCCACGGATTATTTATTCCAGACAGCAACAACTCCCTATGTGAGGAGTTAATTCCACGGAAAGACTGGTTGGTAAGGATAATCTTGTAGTCAAAGCACAGGATAGAGTTGGGGATCTGAGTTCTACCCCTGCTTCGACCATAAACCCCTGTGGGACCTGCACCAATCCATTTCACCGCTGTGCACCTCATTTTCCTCATCTTGGATCTAAACGTTCAGTCCACAGTTTCCGTCCTAGCCAAGGGCTCGCACCCAACTTAATTCACCCAACACAGAAACCACCCCCACTAAGAGGAGACCAACCACTGAGGGAGAAATAAAACGTCACAGGCCAGCTGGTGTCAAGTGCTGCCCCAGAGAAGTCAATGGTGCTGAGCACCTGGCGGGAACCAGGCAGCTCTAAAAGAAGACAGCAGAAGCGCCTCAGGGTGCCTCTGAACTGGACTCTGAATTTTATGCTCCCTAGTGGAGCTGCTGCGATGCAGCACCCAACACAATTCACACCAGCAACAACTCTCCGGTGGCAGAGCCCCAGCAAACCGAGTGACCACCGCCCAACCCTGCTGCTTGGTCTCATATTACCAGACGACAGCGTCATTCTGAAAGCAAGAAATGGGAAGGCCAAGTCCACCCGCAAGGCCAGAGAGGAAATTCCACTCACTGCTCCGCCCTGCCCTGCTACCTGCTGTTCCCAGCGCCAGGCTTTATGGAACCAAAACCAAGTTATCACCGAAACAAAGAAGATCCCCCTCCTCTTCCCATGTCCCCACAAGCTCCAGATCAAAGTGACCAAACCACGCTAACAGCCTGGGGGCAAAGAAGGGACAGCCATGAAGCCCCTCAAACCGGAGGGCCAGAGGAATAATCATGCCGCACTGCACCCAGCAAGCACTGTTGAAGGTGCCCTGGAATTTAGGTCCAACTGGGCTGGGCGGGGAATGCCCAGCATGTACATGGCATCTGAAAGATGGCACATCACACAGCACAGCGCCCCCTAGCACCACACTGGGGCATTATCTCACTACAGACTCCGCAACAAGTGTGCCTACAAAGCTGTTCAAGCTACATCCTGCAACTCCTGGTTGGTCTCCCACCCACACAGTGACATGGCCCAGGGAGCCTGTGCCACCTGAGAGATTCGCAACACCAGGTAGCCTGGGCTGAAGGGCCAAATTAGTAATGCCAATCTCAGCAGCAGCAATGCAGTGCAGCGACAGAACCTTGCAATTAATGAGACGAGAACATATTAATGGCCAATTTGGGAGCATAGCAACCGCACTGCTGTATCTGAGCCGGCGCCTGACCCTGGCTCTCCTATTCTCTAAAGCATTTTTTCTGATACTTTTATTATTTCCCCTTTAGTCTTTTCTGTTCCTCCTTTGTCTCTCGCTCATCTTCTCCTGTGTATTTTGTTCTCTCTTCTCTCTATCTGTGCCCGTTAAGATGTCCCAAACAAGTTCCCTTTTCCCTTACATGTCCCCAGCCCTGTTTCCCTGACACAAGCAAAATTCATCCACTCACGTTGCAAGTCTCACAAAATACAAAAAGGAAAATGACTGACAATTTTTTTTAAGCAGGTAAAGACAAACTTTGCTTTTTTAAATGCAGATGTTAGTGTGACTGGTTAGATGGGCAACAAGAGGACAGGTGCAGTGCAGGATAAGCAGACAGCTCCAGCTCTCGCTCAGTGCTTCTCAATCTTGACCTATAAAACTTCTACTAGTCCAGGCACAGACCCTACGTGAACACTGTAGACGCACCACAATCCTACTCTGCCACACCCCTGTCAATGATGTCGACCACGCAGCCATTTCACAATGGAGACCAAAAACCAAAAAGGCACCACTTGGGTTTATAACTTAATGCTGATAATGTAAACCCCAGCAAATCCATAACCCTATCCAAATCTGAGTTGGATCAGCTCATTAAGCCCACCAACGCATCTCATGAACATGAAACTAGGCCCTACATTCAGCTCAGACCTTCTCACACCTACCCACCAGATTTGATTTTTTCCCAGGAAGTGATAATATACACCCCAGAGAATGTGAGATTAGCATCAATGTCTAACTATGAGGTTAGCAATTCATGCTTCCTACAGATGCATCTCCAAACACTTCACTGAATTAGTAATAGTTACAGAAGTGATTTTTTTTTGCCTGCTGTAGTTTTATGCAAACTGCATGTTTTTTAATAGCTCACTACTAGGTACAGGACTTCACAAGGGGATGAAGAAGAAATCAGTGGTGAAGGAAGTGAGACACTAAGAGAAGGAGAGAGAGGGGGCCCGGTGTACGACAGGAGGGAGGAGGTTACAGGGGCAGAGGGAGGCAAGGCACTGGAACGGGGGAATGGGGCAAAAGGAGCATCAGGATGGATGGCGTGGCAGAGCGGGAGCAGTGGCATGACAGCAGACATGCAGGCAGACGGACAGCTGTGGAGAGCTGAGGCAGCGAGGGCAGGGAGCACGGACCTGATGTTGGAGACAGGAAATCAGCGAAGGGATTCAAAGAGGGGGTGACAGGGTAGAAATGGAAAGGAAGGATGTTGACAATCATTATTGTCCGTGCCACACCCCAGGCAGCTTTACACACTCCTAAAGTGAAATACGTCGTGTTCCTCCTTCCAGGCTACCGTCATTTTCAGTGAACCACCATCAGACTCGCTGTGAAGTCCTGTGGCTCTCCACTACACGTCCGCCACCCGGGGAAAACTAATGGCTCTCAAGCACCCTCGGCCTCTCGCTGTCTGAGACCGTTATTGCTAACCCACACGGGACGACTTCATGGATTGAGGGTCTGCTGCTGCTACCACTAAGGTCAACGGCTGGATCGAAAGCTCGTACTGAAAAGCAAAGCTGCAGATTACATCTCCTGCATCCCCGTCAATTCTTCGCCAAGAAAATCATTCCGGATTTGTCAGCCAGTTTCCCTCCAATGAGTCCCTCCTGACAAACCTGAATAAACCAATCCATCCCAAACTTGCCACGTTCTGTCTCCAATTATCCCCCCAACAGCGAGACCCTAACCCCTCTGACTCCTTCCACAGACTCCCCCTTGGCCAGCATTTCAAGTACAAACTCGTTGCTCCCACATTCGGTGCACTACAAAATCCTGTCTCAGCCTGTATCTACCTTCCTCCTATCTCACGCATGCACAGGCCCACCATTCTGACAACAATGCTCCAATTATTTCCTTCTAGGCTCCTAACTCTGTACCTTCTCCCATGGCGTTCTCCATCCATGGAACCCCCCCTCAGTAATGCCAGTTTCCCAAACCGCTACCTTCTCCTCAATCAATTCCCTCCTAAAACCCTGAATCTTCCATTGATTCTAAGGCCAGATGAGACCATTATGAGCATTTACACTTTGGTAAAGCAGGCCATAAAATCTCACCCAGTAATTTTTGCATCAAGCCCATAACTTGTGTTTAACTTCAGATAAAGATTTGACTTATTACAATGGAGAATCCACCACACCGCTAGGTAAGTTCATCCAACAGTTAATTACCCTCACTGACAAAAGTACACCTTGTTTCTAGTCTGAATTTGTCTAGCTTCACCTTCCAACCACTGGATCTCGTTATGCCTTTTTCAGCTCAATTATTTAAAGCGCTGTCTATTATCAGAAATCTCTTCTCCACGTAGGTATTTGTAGACTACAATCAAAGCACCTCAAACTTCCCTGGGATAAATTAAATAAACTGAGCTTCTTTAGTCTCTCACTCCACGGCAGGCTTTCCTGACCTTGAATTATTCTTGTAGCTCTTTGCTGAAACCTTTTCTAATTTTTCAACTTCCTTTCTGTAGTGTGGACACTGGAACCCAACACAGTATTCCAGGACTGGTCACTTAAAATTAAACGGGAAAAACGGTCAAGTACATTGCAAGCGAAAAAATACTGCCAATAAGGTGCTGCTTTGTTACAGGGCCAGCTGCCTCTTGAGTGCCCCCTCAGAAGTCTGTCTGTCACTCTGAGACAACCTGCCTCTGTCTCTTTGGGGACTTCTTAAAAAACTGCACACCCCCAGTCCAAGGGTAATTTAAAACATTCTCCTCTTGGGGTTCAGTTTATTTAGTTTTTCTACAGTCTGGCCCTCCAGGGCCCACCCCCAGTCCAGCATCTGTCTCTCTTCCCCTAAGGTAGGGAGTCCTCAACTCTCCTTCCCGGGGCTGGGTCCCAATTCAGTCACCACTCCCAGGCTTCACCTGGCTGAAGCTCAGCCTTCTGGCTCTAACTTGCAAACTCCCCTGGTGTCAGGGTCCTCCTCCTGCCTTAGCAGGCGACTACTCCCAGCCCGCCTAGCTGGGGCAAGTTCCCCTGGTCTCAGGGTCTTCCCTAAAGGAGCCTTTCCGCAGTCTCTGCTACAGCTTTCCCCTTCTCCCTGCAGGTTCCCGCTGCTCCTTGAGGTGGAATAACTTCTGGTGGGCCTCTTCAGCAATCAGGGTTGGCTAGCTCCAGGCCCCTCAGAGCCTTAAGGGGCAAGTCACCTGTAACAGCACTCTGTGAAGCTTGGTTGCCCTTACCTTGAAGCATTCGGTATCAGGCCACTGCTGAAGGTGGGGAAGTCAGACTGGATGGGCCAATGGTCTGATCCAATATGGCACTAACCTTAAGTACCAACGATCAGTAACATTAAGAGGAATGTGCAGAATCAAGCTGTATAGATAAGGAAACTAATTGGCTCCTGTCCTGTCATTCAGACAATCTTAAAGCCATAATTCAGAGAATTCTAGCTATAAAAGAATGTAGCACAACAGGGACCTGGAATTCATCAATCCCAAAACGAGACCACATTATCTCCAAATGTCAGCCCAGGTATATCAAAGAGCATAACACTAAACAACAACAAAAGCCTGGCAAAGTCTGTTTTGCTTTTAATTACTGGATGCCATTCAGCGCTGAAAGAAAGCAAAGGGCTAACATGAAGAGGATCCAAACTCAATTTACCCTCAGATCAGATAAGCAATGGAAGGCTAGAGTACCAATTTGCCTCCACTCGAAAACGTCAGCGGGTTCGTCTCCAATGGAATTGAGACAGACTGACTCTTCCGTAACGAGACTCTACCCAAATAAATCTTAATTTCACCTTTCCTTTTGCAACACAGTCCAAATGCTCCTCGGGAGTTGCTGGAGCTGTGGGGGTGTAACAGAACGAAGGATTTGTCCTTATAGTACGTAAACTGTTTATGGAAGCCATGGGTGGCAGCTCATGGGGAGAAATGTTTTGTTTAAACCAATGTGTATTTCTAGACAGCCAGCTCCATCCTTCATCTAGACTCTCATCTCCTTCTATGCCTGTGCCTCTAATTACCACTCCGTCCTTAAAATCCACCAACACCACGGAAGTGGAACCTCCCGTCAGCTGACTTATCACAGGGCTTGATACAGAGCTGTAATTTTCCGTACAAGTACAAGGCTTTCTTTGGACTATGTGTGTATAACTTACACTGTAAGCTCCCGCAGGCAGGGACTGCCTTACTGGTAAACTCCAGGTGCAGCCAGAAAACCCCACTGTGGTTTGGCTCTGCTAGCAACCAGGGATGGAGTCCTGCAAAGATATGGCCCTGCTGGGTGAACTAACACTCCAAGCGTCCCCACTCCCCTGTTCACCTAAGTGCCCGCAGCCACGTCGCTGTTGCCCTACGGGCAGGTGCACCAGCGCAGCAGGGGTCACCCACACACCCTTCCCAACCCTCGTGCAACACAACTACACAGGAAGAGGCATATTCTGCCCTTACTCCCTCTTCCAGATCATTCACGGAAACAAGTCCTAGCGTCGAGTCACATGGACGCCTCTCCCAACTCAATACGGTGCCATGTATGGTTACCCTGTATGTACAGGCTTGTAGCCTGTTAGTCCATAGGACGGGGTTCCTGTTGAAGCCAAACTGAGTTTGTTTTTCATCTGAGAGGCCAAGGGAGACTAGATCTAAATCCAACTCTCTACTTGGTCCCCCTCATCCACTAATTCTGCCAAATGCAGAAATCAAGACTGACCAGGGAGATTTGTTCTTTATAAATGCTCAAAGCTGCTTATTTCTCCTGGCCCCATTCCCCTCCAGACATTAAGTGAGTTTATTTCTCCACTTGTAGCCAGCAAACTCTAGGAGTGGGGCTTTTACATTTCTCATGGCCGCCAAACAGGGATATGAGGTCAAAATTCCAGTCTCATCTGGGGGCTTTAACCAACCCTCGGAAGTGCTGTGGTTACTTAGAAAAGCACCTCAAGCTCTCCTGTGATAGATTTACCATAAGGTATTTCCCCTCATCAATTTCACATCAGTAGCTGCCATTTGAAAAGCCAAACCGTGATTGCTTTTGACTCCTTAATCAATGTTGAACTGCACAATAAACCATCACTGATTTTTTTCTGTTTTAAAATGTAGAGGATCCCAGTTAAAAAGTAATTAGACTATGCAGGGTTCCATGTTTAATCCTCTCTCAATAATTTCCAGGTCAAGTTTGCAGAGCTAACAAGTCAAGAAACTTCCCCCTGTCCAATGATATGGGTTCTCTGTGCTCCTCACACATCTTAGCAGCAACAAGGATTCTGCAAGGAGAACTTTGATGGTTTGGATAACAACACACAAGACTAAATCAAGCTGGTTCAGCCTCCAGTACCTGGACTGGGTCTGTAGACCTAACATGAGTCCAAGTGACTCCAAGACACACTGCATATCTCTCCCCTGCAGCTGGGAGTAAGCCTGCGTAGACACTCACGCTAGCCCACGGAAGGAAGCAGTGTGGACACTGCGGCTCACTCAGCAGCTCGGTTTCTCAAGCTCTCCTGACTGACCGGGTCTACGCTCAGGTGGCTAGCCCGAGCGTGCACCAGAGCTGCAACGTCCACACTGCTTTTTTTGTGCACTATGTCGAACCTCGCTAGCGTGAATCTGTCTGCCAGCCGCGGTGTAAACATACCAGATGAGCTGGATAAGAAGGTGCTGGTTTTGCAGCCACTTTTTTGAGTGCACATGAACTTTAACACATACTTACTCCTAGACCCCTTGCTAGTTCAGAGACACCTTTATAGGAACCATCGCCAGCGCTAAGAGACACCAAATCTCAAAGCCGTCTGACAACAGATTTGTTACCAAGGGGGACACGATTTTCATTTCCCCAAACCCCAGTCCCACAATACAAAGCAAAAGGAAAGTCCTCGATGTGATCAAAAGTCCATTCCTTATTCAGGCCACTGAAGCCCATTGCCAGTGTCAGCAAAGCGGAGGCCACAGCCACAGGGACAAATGTGTTTTTTTCAGATGCAACAAATGCAAAATACAGCCTCGTGGCAAAGACCTCCATGCTGCTTTGTTATATCGGGAAGATGGCTCTTTAAATAAAGATCTTCTGTTGCAGAAGTGTAGGAAAATGAGCAAAGATGAATACATGTTTCAGAAAAAGGACCAGGATGCCACAGGTCAGGTGTAAACCCCCTGGGTCCTTTATTATTTTTATTTAATACAGACCACAGGTTCCACTACTACCGTGACTACAATCTGGTGACTAAAGCACAGGCCTGGGAGTTGAGCTCCGGACTCTTTCCTGGCTCTGCAGCTAGCTTTCTGTGTTACCTTGGGCAAGCCGACTCCCCGTTCACCTGAGTCTGTCCATCTGTATCTTGGGGATAACAACACTTGTGTGGGTTTTTAAGCTAACCAGTTCAGGAATGGTAGTACAGCACTTTCAGATCCTCTGATGGTCAGTGCCGTAGAGACACGCTGTATTATGAAACGTCAGATAGCTGGACCAAGTTACATATGTTCTTGTCCCCTTTAGTAGCTCAACATAAATTTGTTAGTCTCTAAGGTGCCACAAGTACTCCTGTTCTTTTTGCGGATACAGACTAACACGGTTGCTATTCTGAAACCTTTCATTATGTAGCTCGGGTCTTGAATAATGAAGTAATGCAGGTGGGTGCCATCTATATACTCTTCTAAAAACTAGTTATGAGCTAGATAGGTTCACAGAACGGCAACGAAATAACTGCTACGCTGGTCCAAAGACGCGAGTCCCTTGTTGTGGGATATGCTGCAAAGTTCATCATTTTCACCACACCTTTTCAAAATGGGAGTGGGAGGAGGACGTTGTATGCATGGGGAATAGGAAGACAGATTTGAGCACGGTGAGCTGTCTGGTTTGCTAACAGAGGCTATATTGAATTGTAATATTGCATTTTAGTTAGGTCTGGTTCTTAGCTGTGTTCTGTTTTTAAGTTACATCTATGGCACGAGAGCACACAGCTAGTATGCGTAAAACTAAATAAAGGAATTAATTGCTCAGCACAAAGATAGCTGCCATATATTAATATGTGGGGGTTGGCTTTGATCCATCAGTAGTGTCTGCAAAGCATAGAGATGTCTCAGTGCTCTCTACAGATACAGTATTTATTCTTCAAAAATAATACATTTACCAGGACCTGACAGTCCTTTCAATCCCAAAGATCTGTAACTGCTTCATGAACATATGTGCAGGAACCCCACTGCCAGCAAAATGGGATCACCTGTGGGGCAGACAATTACTGCCAATTTTTCAAAATTAGCCCCTGATTTCAAGTGTCCAGCTTGAGACCTGTTCAGGCCTGAGGTGCACAAGTCCCGGGCATCTGCTGCTGTGACCAGAGCTGTGGGCAGGATCTGCGCAAAGCCGGCCCTGAGTCAGACATCCAGAAATCAGTGGTCGCTTTTGAAAATGTCACCCATGGCACAGTAGGATAACTAGGGGGGACAGGGGCAAGACAGAACCTTTTGGGTCAGAATACTGGGTGTACAAAGTACTGAGAAATCTTTAGTATGTACTCAAATTGAACAGGGTCTCAGTTCTTGAGGTTGCCTCAAGAAAACTCGTGCAGACCAATCCACCTCAGACATATAAAGGGCAAAGGTGGCCCAGCCAAGAATCAAAACCTGTGACTTCAGAGAGTCAAGGTGTTTCGAGGCCGATGTATAGACCACTTTAGCCACTGCCTCTTATTTATGCTTTGCAAAGGGACACTGTTGAGTTAGTCAGAGAGCTAGCCCCCAAAAATTAATTAAACATTTTCAAAGCCATTGCTGTCCTGCAAGTTACAGAAAGGAATGATTTCCTGTTCGCTTGAATTTTTATCAAAAATTGTCAGATTTTGAAACTGTCCTTTTTTGTTTCTCCTCTTCCATTCATTTCCTCCCTCATATCCTTTTTCCCTTTTGCCACTGAAAAAGAAGGGAGCACAGAGCACACCTACACAATTAAAAAGTGGCTAATTTTTTTTTCATTTGTATCAAAAATGTAACATTTCCAAAAAAGAAAAATTCTGAGTTTGAAAAATGTCCATTTTTCAACAACAAAATGTTCAAAAAAAGGTCACCTGCTGCAGTTAGCTGATGTAGAAAGAAACTTACTCCTCAGGCAGGGGACTTTTCCAGAGATGCTATAAAGAAGTCTCACTTTCTTCATTATTCTTTACACCCACTTTTTTTTTATGCTGAAAAAATAATTGAACTGCCAACGCCAAGTCAAAAGCCTCAGATCAGCTGGGGGCTGGCAGTCCAATCAAAGCAGAGGTCTGGGTTATCCTTTTGTTTTTACAGGCAATTCAAATAATAAGGGGGATATTTCCAGGCTCTCTCTATCAGGCTCCCTCTAGATGGCAGTAAATAAGACTTCCCAAAAGGGAACCACTGCCAAAGGCAGGCCAACTTTTTAAGGCTAAAAGAAAAGGAGTACTTGTGGCACCTTAGAGACTAACCAATTTATCTGAGCATCCGGATGCATCTGATGAAGTGAGCTGTAGCTCACGAAAGCTTATGCTCAAATAAATTGGTTAGTCTCTAAGGTGCCATAAGTACTCCTTTTCTTTTTGCGAATACAGACTAACACGGCTGTTACTCTGAAACCTGTTTTTAAGGCTAGCAACCTCAGTGCGATTCCTTACTGCTGTCATGTTGCCAGGGACTAGCTTTAGTCTGAACTGATAGCCAACTGGGCCGACCAGTCCTCTAGATTCTGCTCCTACAGTTCATTGCTCTGCTCGGCTTCCTATTGCTGCTACGAGCTAGTAGCTCAAAATGGTGCAGTGAAGTTGCTTAATCAAGCACAAAGAAAAACACGTGCACGTGTCACTGTGGTGCTGCATCATTTGCACATTGAACAGATATAGGGGAAAGAGAATAATTAGAGAAACCAGAGGCCACTCACATGGATCAATACTTCCAGGCACCCCTTTTTGGTATGTCATCTCACTCATACTTGTGGTTTCAACATATGATTTGCATTAGGTCCCCTGCCTGCCATTTGATGGCTCTGCTTAACAGATGTGAATTTATTTAGTCACAGAGCCCGCTCTTTTGACTCTCTTTGTAGAACAGATGGGCTTTTTTTTTTCTCCCTTCAGCGACATTCAAATAATAATCAAACTCTCCACACAGGTTTGCCTAAGTATTGCATACGAGAAGGAACACACAAACAGAGACACGATCTCGCAATAACTCTTATTAGCAGTCGGGTCACACCATCAGCATAAGCAACCTGATGTGACAGCAGCTGATCGAGAACTACAGTCTATGGTACTAGTTAACTCAGTCTACATTAATAGGCTACAGAGTTGCATACATCGCTGGTTTGGTTATTACTCAGAGAATCAAGTTGTTAACATCCGACGGCTAGATGGTAGCATAGGCAGGGGACAGGGCACAGAGGTGGGGAATTTCACCAAGGGCAAGTCATGCCTGACCAACCTGATTGCCTTCTATGAGGAGATAATTGGCTCTGTGGACATGGGGAAAACTGTGCACGCGATATACCTTGACTTTAGCAAAGCTTTTGATATGGTCTCCCACAGTATACTTGCCAGCAAGTTAACGAAGTATGGATTGGATGAATGGACTATAAGATAGTTAGAAAGCTGGCTAGACTGTTGGGCTCAATGGGTAGTGATCAACGGCTCGATGTCTAGTTGGCAGGCGGTATCAAGCGAAGTGCCCCAGGGGTCGGTTTTGTTCAACATCTTCATTAATGATCTGGATGATGGGATGGATTTCACCCTCAGCAAGTTCGCAGGTGACACTAAGCTGTGGGGAGAGGTAGATATGCTGGAGGGTAGGGATAGGGTCCAGAGTGATCTAGACAAATTGGAGGATTGGGCCAAAAGAAATCTGATGAGGTTCAACAAGGACAAATGCAGTGTCCTGCACTTAGGACGGAAGAATCCCATGTACCGCTACAGACTGGGGACTGACCGGCTAAGCGACAGTTCTGCAGAAAAGGACCTGGGGATTACAGTGAATGAGTAGCTGGATATGAGTCAGCAGCATGCTCTTGTTGCCAAGAAGGGAAACAGCATATTGGGCTGCATTAGTAGGAGCACTGCCAGAAATCTAGGAAAGTAATTATTCCCCCCGATTCAACACTGGTGAGGCCACATCCGGAGTACTGTGTCCAGTTTTGGGGCCCCCAGGACAGAAAGGATGTGGACAAATTTGAGACAGTCCAGCGGAGGACAATGAAAATGATTAGGGGGCTGGGGCACATGACTTATGAGGCGAGACTGAGGGAACTGGGTTTATTTAGTTTTCAGAGAGAAGAATGAGGGGGGATTTGATAGCAGCCTTCAACTACCTGAAAGGGGGTTCCAAAGAGGATGGAGTTCAGCTGTTCTCAGTGGTAGCAGATGACAGAACAAGGAGCAATGGTCTCAAGTTGCAGTAGGGGAGGTCTAGGTTGGATATTAGGAAAATCTTTTTCATTAGGAGGGTGAAGCAGCACTGGAATGGGTTACCTAGGGAGGTGGTGGAATCTCCATCCTTAAGAGGTTTTTAAGGCCCAGCTTGACAAAGCCCTGGCTGGGATGATTTAGTTGGGATTGGTCCTGCTTTGAGCAGGGGGTTGAACTAGATGACCTCCTGAGGCCTCTTCCAACCCTAATCTTGTACAATTCTATGATTTTGCACTGCCACTCTCTCAATGCAAACTAGGTACTTGCATAACCTTGATAGCTGAGCCACCTCACAAGCAATAATGAGTTGATCTTCACAAACTTCCCTATGAGGTACGGAAGCATCATTATCCCCATTTTATAGATGGGAAACTGAGGCCCAGAGAAACTCAGTCCCAGATTTTTAAAAGTTTCATTTTCAAAAGGGAAGTAGGCACTTTAGGAGTCTAAGTCCCATTGGCTTTAAATGAGATTTGGCTCCTGCGTGCTAAGACACTTTTGAAAATCAGATTTACTTGTTGCACTGGTGAGTGGAGCAATGCCTAAACACCTTTAAAACTCTAAGTGATTTGCCTGAAGTCAGACAGGAAGTCAGTGGTGGAGCAGGAAACTGAACCCAATCTCCTAAATCCCAGGACCGTAGCCACAAACCCATCCTGAGCTCTCCCTGTCCTGGGGATGGACACAGGAGTTTGGTTTCCAGAAGAGTCAGTCTGGCACCAGGTCTAAAGTCACATGGATTTTTTTTTTTTTTTAAAGAAGTTATGTTAAAAAAGTGGACTTGACTGGAGAACAGGACCCTGAGCGTGTCTCCTAAGAACACATTTCTTTATGGCAGTGCTGCAGGTTGCCTGTGTTTGAGCTTTTGAAATAGGGGAAGTGGTGCCTGAGAAATTTATTCGTTTGCACATTGAACTAGGGATTTTATTAAACAGCCAAAAAAGAGAAATAGCAAACAGGACCTTGCATGGGGAACCTTTGGGGGAAGAGCAGTTGCGGGTACACCAATATTTGGCCTGTCTTTAACCACAAACATGGAGCATTCTGCTCAGTGTTCCTTCATAGTTCTTAAGAGGCAGAGATGCACAAGGTCAAATAGAAACCAAATACAAGTGACTATATCCTGAAAATACCATTATTGGTAACTGTGCACATCTATCAGCTGCTGTATTGAAGCAATGTTCTTAGACAATAGCTAATGCAATAAAGGCAAGAACAGCCTGAGACGGTATCTCAGCTTCTCCATCTATGAGATACGGGGTCCAATGCTGTCAGCTCTTCAAGTGGTGGGGCTCCAGCTCAAATGGAATTCCCCATGCAAAAGACATCCAGTATAAGTCCCTTAGTCCCCTTCTTATGGTCAGAATGGCATATTTACAAGACCCAAAACCCCCAAAAGTCACAGACAGTAAGCAAAATGATAAAGCTGGCAGATACCAGGCAGTAAAACATTTTCAAATAGGAAGGAACTCTGGACCCGCAGAAGACACTCAGGTCTTTGTGAGGCCAAGGAAACTTCAAGCTGCAAAGCACACCATGCTTTTTGAAAGCATATGCCATTTTTCTTGCACGGCACTGAGGGCTGCTGTGTAATTTTCATTTCAGTACCAGCATCTGACAACTTTACAGAGCTTCACTAACCCCGAAATATGGAAGCAAGGTCTGGTACAATAATATGTCACCAAATTAGGTAGCTTCTGTTCTTTCTTTTTTAACTAACAGAAAAAAGGGGATATTTTCACAGGCACAAAACAGAGCTAGACACCCAATTTGCAGAGGATGCACATCCAATTCTACTTTGGAAAAATCTCTCCATGGAGTAATCAACACATTCTCTTTAATCCATTTAAGCAAGGTAAAACTCTTGCATTTTAACTAACTGTTCTACCAATGCAAAACCGGAAGGTACAGGAGTGCTTTTGTCAGGACGAAAAGGCCTTGTGGTTAAACCACTACTCCAGGAGGAATTCTGTGCCACTGTGCAATGCAGAATTTTGCAGAAATTAATGTTGTGCATGCAGAATTTTTTTCCCCCACAGAACTGGGCTGCCATGCTGCTGGTCGCCACTAGGGGCCCTGCATAGCCCAGTTCGCACACAGAAGACACTGCCGGGGAGGGGGGGTAAGTGGGGGGAGGAGGGGAAGAGTAGAGTTCCTAGCAGCTGCAGTTCCCAGAAAAACAGGAACTGGGTTGTCATAGGGGTTTCTTTAACTCTCTGCTCCTCAGGGAATTTTTGTGAGAGTCTGTAACAATTGCTCACAGGTATTTTGAAACAAAATTACCAAAATAATTGAAACTGGAGTGATTATGTAGTGTTATTTTGACAAATTTAAAATCTGCAGAATTTTAAAACATTGTGTGCAGAATTTTTAAATTTTTTGGCACAGAATTCCCCCAGGAGTAAAGCACAGGACTGTGAGGCGGGAGATCAGGGTTCTAGCCCCAACTCTCTGCCCCGTGCTGAGGAACCTGTGCAACCTTTTTGTACATCACTGTCTCATTTGTAAAATGGCGGATAATATTTACGCACTTCTGCCTTGCCCTTTGAGATCTATAGATGAAAAGTGCTTTATAAGCACAATGTATTCACAGTTGAAAGGAATCTAAAACGTGATGTACATACAAACTGATTCTAAGTGAGACAGGACAAGAAGGCGAGAGAACAAGTTATTCCAGCTGACAAAGGAACATGATTCATAGTTAGCCCTGTGGTGGGGATCCATAGCTCTTACTAAGACCATCATAAATGGCTCTGGAAAAAAATTAAGCAAACATTAAAGCCCACATCCTTATATGGAAGGAATAGGTCAGAGGCCTGGCTGATACACAGAGATTTTTTGGTATCTCTGAATGATAGCGCTTTGGTTTTATGACCTGCAGCTGCTTCACTCAAGAATTCACTTGAACAATTTTACGGCTTTGCTCAGTTAAGAATTTTTGTAAATGCTAATCAGTTCTGATCACATTAGCCCTCCTTTGGTTCCTTCCCCCTGCATGTGCACACACGCAATACACAGAGGCAAACGGCAGGAATAAATGAGCAGCATCAACTGCAACTACAGCAGATCAACCAAAGCTAATTTTTTTTTCACCCCCTGTATGCTTGATTTCCGGGCACCCATCAGCATGCCTATTGGTGGAAAACTGGGAATCCATTTTACCTCCCAGCCCGATACAGCCCAGATGTGGACGTTCAGACGCTACCACCCCAACTTAAATAAGAAAAGAAATAATACAGACACTCCAGTGAGAGGTACCACATAAATGCATTAATTAAGCCTCATTAACACAAACTCCTGATAATTGCCTCAGTATTAGCCCATTTTCCAGATGGATAAATAGCAGGCCAGAAAGGTTAAGTGACTGAATTAAGTTCACGCAGCAAAGTCAGTGATGGAGCAAAGTCAGTGACAGAGCCCAAAGATAGGATCATAGAATCGTAGGACTGGAAGGGATCTCGAGAGGCCATCTAGTCCAGTCCCCTGCACTCATGGCAGGACTAAGTATTATCTAGAACAGGGGTCGCAACCTTTCAGAAGTGGTGTGCTGAGTCTTCATTTATTCACTTTAATTTAAGGTTTTGCGTGCCAGTAATACATTTTAACATTTTTTAAAAGGTCTCTCTGTATAAGTCTCTATATTACATAAGTAAACTATTGTCTTATGTAAAGTAAACAAGGTTTTCAAAATGTTTAAGAAGCTTCATTTAAAATTAAATTAAAACGCTCATCTTACGCTGCCAGCCCGGGGTTCCGTTCACCTAGGCCGGCAGCAGGCTGAATGAGGCCTGTGGCCGGGACCCCGGCTGGCAAGGGGCTGGCAGCCAGAACCCCAGACCGGCTGTGGGCTGAGCGGGGCCGGCAGCCGGGACCCTGGCTGGCAAGGGGCCGGCAGCCAGAACCCCAGACCAGCAGTGGGCTGAGCGGGGCCGGCGGCTGGGACCCCAGACCGGCTGTGGGCTGAGCGGAGCCGGCAGCCGGGACCCTGGCTGGCAAGGGGCCGGCAGCCAGAACCCCAGACCAGCAGTGGGCTGAGCGGAGCCAGCGGCTGGGACCCCAGACCGGCTGTGGGCTGAGCGGGGCCGGCAGCCGGGACCCTGGCTGGCAAGGGGCCGGCAGCCAGAACCCCAGACCGGCAGTGGGCTGAGCGGGGCCGGTGGCTGGGACCGCAGACCGGCAGTGGGCTGAACAGCTCTGGGGTTCCATCCGCCGGCTCCTGCCAGCCAGGGTCCCAGCTGCCAGCCCCGCTCAGACTGCTGCCGGTCTGGGATCCCGGCCCTGCCCACATAGAGTGGGTACCTACCTTCTCTCTGGTTCTAGCCCATTCTCTTCCTCTCTCTGCACTGAGCTGAGGGTGGGAGTGCACTGAGCACAGGGCTGGGGGTGAAGGAGCAGGCTGGGGGTTGGGGTGTAGGATCTGGCCAGGAGCTAGAATGAGGAAGGGGGCTCAGGGTTGGGGTTTGGGTGTGGAGTGCATACCTGGACAGCTCCCATTTGGTGCGAGGGGTGCAGGTGGGAATGTGGGGGTGGGGGTGCAGGAGCTCCCATTTGGTGCTCAGGGTGGGGGTGGGAATGTGGGGGGGTGCAAGAGTCAGGACATGTGGTGTGGGGGGGGCTGAGTATGTGTGGGGGGTACTGGAGTCAGGGCTGGGGTCGTGGAGGGTGCAGGGGTCAGGGCAGAGGGCTGGGTGGGTGTGTGGGGAGTGCAGGAGTCAGGGAAGAGGGCTGGGTGTGTGTGAGGGGGGTGCAGAGCTCAGGGCAGGGGGCGGGAGGTGGGGGGCGGAGAAGAGCGGGCCGGGGCGGACAGGACTTTTAATGGCTCGCTGCTGCCTGCTCTGGGGTCCCAGCCTGGGTTCAACAGCGGGCTGAGCGGGGCCGGCAGCTGGAACCCGGCAGGCAGAAGCGTGCCATTAAAATTGCCAGGATCACAATGGATTAGTAGTTCAACTCCATTCATAGCCCAAGATAATTATTGGTTATTTATTATCTGTATCATGGTAGTTACCAATTCAGAACAGGGCCCCAGTGTGTAGGCCACTGTCAAACAGAGTAACAGAAAGCCCCTGCCCCAAACATCATTGCTATCTAGGCACTTCAAGAAAAAAATGCATTTAGTCAAAAAACCTAATTTTCCATCAGAACAGTTTTAACATAAAATTTTCAACCAGCCTATCAATGGAACTTACACGATAAAGATCCAGATTTTTAAAGGTATTTAGGTGTTGACTGTCGATGGGTTTTTGGCATTTGGTTAGATGTGGACTAAAGTGCCTAAATTCCGTTGATGGTCAACACCTAAATACCTTTAAAAATCTACCCAAATCCCTTTTGAAAGCGAGACTTAGGTGTTGCAGTAACATCTAAATACCTTTGAAAATCTGGGCCTACATGCTTTGCCGCTTTCCAATATTGAAAGGTTTTCCTTTCTTGAGATCTTAGGTTCCAGAGTGGGAGCAATGCTTTTTGGAAATCTAGCCCAGCCTTTAAATTTTGTTACCTTCCTGTCAAGACTCAGGCACAAGGAGGTGGGCAAACTAAACCATGTCTGTGTTGGATAATCTTGTGGCCAACCTTAATATTACTCAATTACCAAGTGAGTGATTTGGTAGTAAACAACCTTTTGCTTGTGCGCAAACATTTTTAATTTCATGCCCTGCTAATCACACATCTGTTAGAGTTCTTTTTCCACCCGTTGTAATAATGATACAAGGGAAAAATCACTGCACTAACAACTGAAACGTGGCTTGTGTAAAATATTTGAATAAGAATCACTTTGCCTGTGTGGAATGAGCAGCACAGCAAGCAACGCAACAGACTTAATGAAGTTGACAGAAATCTTATTTTTAAAAATGATAATATAGGATCCAGAATTTGCCATGAGCAAATTCGCCCCAAGAACTGGCTGTCTGCAGCCTGTCGGCCAATGCCGTCAGCTGTTTATCCATGCCTTTCTATACGTCTCTGCAACAGAGCCAGGTATGCTGCCACCATGACTCCACCTTTGCTGCTGAAATTCTCCAGGCCTTCACGTCTACTCTGCTGAACAATGCCGTTATCTTCAGTATGTCACCCCCACGTCCCAGCTCCCAAGCCTACAGAATGCCCCACCCCACCCACAGGGAATGCAACCACACCTCTCCTTCTCCTCACCCAGCTCCAGTGCCACCTCATTCATTTTCATCTACAGCCCCAAACGGCTCTACAGTGCTTCCCAAAGCCTTGAGTGCCATCTCTCTGGGGCTGCCATTCATCCCGCACTGGCCTCCTCTCTAGCTCTTCATGCAATCCCACCATTGAAGAAGTAGCCAGAGCTTTCTCCTCTCTGATTCCTACCCCCTAGAACAGCCTTCTCTCGTTTTCTTCACCTCATCTATCAGCTAAAAAGATAGCCTTTCCCCCTTCCACACCAGTGCAAAGTAGGTGCCAATTACAACCATTCTGAGTTAGCTTTTGCACTCACTTCCTACTAGTGTAAATGACAAGATGAAGCAGGGCAATGGAGAACCGAGCCCATAGTTTATGGGATGTTTTAAAATAAAACTCTCTGAATGTGCTCAGCATATGCACAACCATCAATTAGCTGTTTACCTGCATCCAGTTTGTGAATGCATTGCAATAACAAATGAACTTAGCCCCTGGATGTTTCAAGCATCGAATCAGAGTGTATTCAGTCAGATAACTGTACCAGGGATTAGCAGTGGAAAGGGGTGGAGGGGGGAACCCTAGATGAGCAAAAGTGCTGCAAGCCACATTTGATGTAACAGTCATATGATTATTCTGTCATATCAAACTTTTCTGCAAAGTAGGAACACTCTGATGCTTCATATTTTTAAAACTGACATTTTGATTCATTACTGTAAATAGCACGTTGTATTAAATATTGTGACAAGGAGCAGAGCATATTTTTCAAGCTCTAACATTTAGGAATCACTTTTTTTTTCCTTTACATTTGAAGCTGTTACCACAGAGCTCAGAGGAGGTTTCTGTGAAGATCCGATTGCTTTTGCCTGGATTCCCAGTGATGCTGAGAATTGCAGCACAGATAGATGTGAACGATACTGCTGGCATACTAAAGCAGGGAACTGTCTCAAGGACACACAGTAGCTAAAGTAAATAACGTACAATAAATTTACAACAGATCACCCAGAAATTGGGGGGAGGGAGGGGCAGAACAGATGCTAAGGCACTGGACTGGTTCTCAGAAGATCTGAGTGCAATTCCCACCTCTGCCACAGACATATTCTCACTAGGCCTCAGTTCCCCACCTGCAAAATTAAGAGTAATAAACTTGCTCTCTCCTTGCCTGTCTCTGTCATGTCTATTTAAATGGTGTACCCTTCAGGACAGCTGTTGTCTCTTACTGTGTGGACAGCACCTGGCATCATGAACCTCCATCTCAGTATAAAAACCTAGATAGATAGCTACCGCACATCCCCGAGCTGCAAACTGAGCTCTCGGTGCAATCCACTGAATCAAGGGGATTTGTAGCCACAAACATGACCCTTACATTTGGCCTGCAGCTTACAGTCAGAAGTGGTGTGGCTGCAATATATGAGGAATAGGGATCAGAATGTTATTTAAACGTGGGTTCAATGCAATCGGCTGTGTTCCCGCAAGAACAGTTACACACCACTCATCATATGCTACCTCCGGAAATCTCGTAGAAGGATTAGCGTGCCAACAAGTAGAGTACTGGTCTAGCCAGACATCTAAAGCATATTGGCACCACTTAAATTTGTCCATTCACCAATATGTTTTCCTAAAAATGCCCATATGCTTTGCCTGTAGCTCCCATATGCTTTTGTAAAGGAAAACAAAAACAATTTTGTTAGTTGTGAGTGATTGATCATTCTGTATTTCACAAGAGTCAGATTTAAAACAAGAAATAAAACCATTCAGCTGCAGGGTTTTTGCTTTTTTTCAAGGCTTTTTCCTCCAGCTCACTGATGAAATCATGGTGACCAAAAATGCACAGAGAAACACCAGGACATTGCAGTATACTTAGTGGGTATGTCACACACTATCAGATGCCTCAGGAAATACGGGCAGAATCGACATTACTGGAGAAACAGTTAGGGTCCAACCAAATTCACGGTCCATTCTGGTCAAGTTCATGGGCACAGGATTTGAAAATTAATCAATTTAAGGTTTTCAGATGTTTACATTTGAAATTTCACGGTGTTGTAACCGTGGGGGTCCCGACCCAAAAGGGAGTTGGGGGAGGGGCAGAGGGGGGTATCACAAAGCTGTTGTAGGGGGTTTGTGGGATTGCCATCCTCACTTCTGTGCTGCCTTCAGAGCAGCTGGGGTAGGTACCCAGAGGTGGGTCTCATCTCCCCCACCCCTCCACCCCGAGCGAGGCTGTGCAGGGGAAGAGCAAGTCCCGTCCCTCCTCAGCCCAGAGGGGAGTAGCAGCAAGAGCCAGGGGCATGGCTAGAAGCCCCTGCCCTACCCTCCCCCTCCAACAGCTAGATTTCATGGTCCGTGACACATTTTTCTTGGCTGTGAATAGAAATAATGGTCAGTGATTTCGAGGCCAATGCAATCTCCAGCTATAATTGGGATTAGACACTTAAGAGATGGTGATTCCGCTCTCCAATGCATGGACTTTGCAACCTTAATGTTTTTTGTATCTACCAGTACTGCACACACACTTTGTGTGTGTGTGTCACTGGGCAACTGATCCCTTTATGGGAAATCGGGGTTACCTTTATTGAGTCCAAGTGCTCATTTACTAATGAACCATTAATGAGCCAGCCAGAACAGTTAGTTGCAAGGAGGAGGTGATGGTAACCGGCATGATCGAATTTTGCGTTCCCAGCTCTGCCACTGTTAATTCCTCTGCAGTTCTAATGGATCTTTGCCCAGGGAAACATAGCTGTTCAGCAGGGTCATTTGGATACAGATGATGCTGGAGGGAAAGCATCTAGCCTGGAGAACCACAGCTTTGGTCCATTTCTGGTCACATTTTGAAGCCGTGTTGCTCTTTGGTGAATTATAGATTTCTAGGGCCAAATTCACCATGTCTTATGGTGGCAAGTATCTGTTAATTGCTATAATTATTCCATTACCCAAAACAAAGACAGCTTTCATTTGAAAAAGTGTTTCCTACCCAGTTCAGTGGGGAGAGGCACTCCCATGGACACAGGCAGCTCCTGAGGAGAGAGCTCCCAGAAGGCCTGATCAGGAGGGCTCCTAGAGCAGAGGGCCTAGATGGTGCGTGCCTGGGGACACAGAGCTCTCCAGGGAGCCCACTGGAGCAGGAGTCTGGAAGGTCACTCCTGGAGATGGGAGATTCGCAGAGAGACAGCTGCAGTTGGCAAGCATCCAAGAGGACCTGATCTCTGCCAAGGGGTCTCCCAGACAGTGGCAGGAAACCCCAACGTGACAGGAACCACGCACTGCAGCGGATGGATCTCCACAGACACCTGCTTCCAGAAGAGGATCCTCTCAGGCAGCAGCAAGAGACCTGATCCCAGGGGCAGAGACCTGAACCGAAAGAATCCTGGATGAAGAACCAGGACGGAGGCAAGCAGGGGACTCGGGTGCGAGACAGATGGACTGGGACTCCAGCTAGAACTCTGGGACAAAGGTTTTGCTCATATGTTTTGCTGGTCTTTTCTGCTAAATAAATGAGCCCCTCTGAAAAGTGGACCCTCCTAAAGCCTGCCTGGACTTGTACTCCAGATGATGGGGGGGGGGGGGGGGACATAATGGCAGGGTTCACACACACCTGACTACAAAGGGGTGTCACTGTAGCCTGCATTGTTACAATATCTACCAAATAAAGCCTGCCCAGGCTGCAGTGCAACGCTCTCTAGGTCTGACTGAATTTGCTCTCAGCAAGGATAGATTTCTGACAATGATCCAATCTGATGCAGGGCCTAATTACAGGCCAGATGCAAGAGGTAAGAGCCCCATTTTCCTCAGGAGCAACGCTGAACAAATGGTCAAGAGAGAAGAAATAATTCTTTTGCTATGGGGCACCCGGTAATGGACAATTTGTTGGAGCACAGCGACAGGATCAATTTCACGTGTCACCATTATACAATGTTTTCCCTGGGGAAAACTAACTGGACACCAAACTCTCCTGGATGCACTTTACTTCCCTTTTCATCACCTGTCTATCGGTGGCAAACAGCTCTTGCTTGTCGTGGGACAGAAATTGCTATTCCAAACCTCCCAGCTATGAATCTATATTCCTTCATTCTCAGTTTTTCCATGGCTTACCCATGCCTTGTTCTATGCCAATTACCACGACTCAAGAGCACCTCTAACATCTATTTTACCCCCCAGGCTGCTGTCACGGTTCATTAAAGACTGAGAATGGACCTACCCTGACAATGTTCCCTTTCGAACGTTCTTACCTACAGGAGCCCCTTCACTGGAATTTAATGATCATACCTTGGGATAGAAGTGAAGAGCAAGCTAAGGGGTGCTTCATATAATTCAACGAGGGGCCGTTGCTGAAGGTTCAGAATTGTATCTCAGGCCAAGCTTTGGATTCCTGCTAAATACCTTCAGTCACTTTAAAAGAATTTGGATCCTGAAGAATGAACAAACTAGCTCAGCAGCATATATATTTCTATTTAGGTCCTTCTAATTATTGAGACATGCTCTTTTCTTTACTGCTGGGCACTGAAGTTATGTGAGATTTAAGCCAATCTGGATACAACCTGGAAGATGCTGGGGTGACCACAGCTGCCAGCAAATCAGGTCCCTAAATTCCCCATATCAATCCTAAAATGAGCAGTTTACCAAGCATAGGGACCCCATTGCCCTCTCACCTCAAATGAGGAGGTGCCCTCCAAGCCCAGGGCGAGACGTACTTACAGGAACGCTGAAGGGTCTCTGTGGGGGAAGCAGATAAAGATGTTTCCAGATTAGAATCAAACCCTTGAACCTCATAACTCCCGTAAGTAGATCAAGCTGATACATCGCTTCAGCAAAAAACAAATGGGTTAATAAGCCCTCAGACCTTCTCTAACAATCACAGAGCAAGCCTTTTCCCTTACTACAAGTCCCATGTCCGTCTGTCCCTTTTTTCCTCCACATAAGGGCTTTTCACCCTCTCTCTGGAGAGATTAAATCTGAACTAGCGCTAGAGTAAGATGGGGTTTATTTGAGGGAGAAGCTATTTGTTTTAAATCGATTTAGAGATGGTGAAAGGCAGTGGCTTGGCTAACAAAGTCCTCTCTTTAACTCCCAAACAGACAGCCTTTTGCCAACAACCCTTAACATGCCTCCTCTCCCTGAGCCGGTGGGGACTCCCTTCAGGTGGGGAGGCGATGGGGGGAAGAGAACGAGACGAAAAAGCTACTGCTTCTCCATCTAGTCCTTAGCTTCCCTTCTAGAACCTTCAACTAATGCCATATGTGGTGGTAAGTTTGCCACAGGGACACCAACAAGAACTAAAATTGAGATCAAACTCATTTCACATAGGCCACCGAACAGCCACCAAATGTGACAGATTAAGTCACCACAAACGTGAGCTGTTTTTCAACCAGTGGTCTTCGATGCTGGTAACCTGTTGACCACCCTCCACACCAAGCTAGTGTTTTTCAGGCTGCCCTGTTATGAACGTTAGCTGTTACCTTCTTCTCTAGAACAACTTGATACTGGTGAAAGGTTTTGCATAAATGCAACAATAGCGCTTCTTTTCCCCAAGCCATCCCTCGCCATTATATTTGCTGACGTGCAAGGATAAGCAGATCTCTAGAGACGAACATCATGCAGCCAAGGGTGACTGGAATCTAACATGGTACCAGTAGGACATGACTCCATTTAACATGGATTGATGCAGACCTCTAGGGCCTTTCAAGTCTCAGTATCTGGGCTCAAATTTTCTACAAAGTCAAAAAAAAAAAAGGAGTACTTGTGGCATCTTAGAGACTAACCAGTTTATTTGAGCATAAGCTTTCGTGAGCTACAGCTCACTTCATCGGATGCATAAAGTGGAAAATACAGTCAAGAGATTTATATACACACAGACCATGAAAAAATGGGTGTTTATCATACACATTGTAACAAGAGTGATCACTTAAGATGAGCTATTACCAGCAGGAGAGTGGGGTGGGGGGAGAGAAAACCTTTTGAAGTGATAATCAAGGTGGGCCATTTCTAGCACATTTCCAGGAGTTAACAAGAACGTCTCCCAAGAACTGTGAGAGTGATGGGTCGTCCTTCAGGATAGGTTGTAGATCCTTAATAGTGCGTTGGAGAGGTTTTAGTTGGGGGCTGAAGGTAACAGCTAGTGGCATTCTGTTATTTTCTTTGTTGGGCCTCTCCTGTAGTAGGTGACTTCTGGGTACTCTTCTGGCTCTCTCGATCCATTTCTTCACTTCAGCAGGTGGGTATTGTAGTTGTAAGAATGCTTGATAGAGATCTCGTAGGTTTTGTCTCTGTCTGAGGGGTTGGAGCAAATGCGGTTGTATCATAGAGCTTGGCTGTAGACAATGGATCGTGTGGTGTGGTCTGGATGAAAGCTGGAGGCATGTAGGTAGGAATAGCGGTCAGTAGGTTTCCGGTATAGGGTGGTGTTTATGTGACCATCGCTTATTAGCACTGTAGTGTCCAGGAAGTGGATCTCTTGTGTGGACTGGTCCAGGCTGAGGTTGATGGTGGGATGGAAATTGTTGAAATCATGGTGGAATTCCATGTAGAGTACTTGCGCTATATTGATGACATCTTTATCATCTGGACCCATGGAAAAGAAGCCCTTGAGGAATTCCACCATGTTTTCAACAATTTCCATCCCACCAACAACCTCAGCCTGGACCAGTCCACACAAGAGATCCACTAAAACCACTCCAACGCATTATCAAGGATCTACAACCTATCCTGAAGGATGACCCATCACTCTCACAGATCTTGGGAGACAGGCCAGTCCTTGCCCACAGACAGCCCTCCAACCTGAAGCAAATACTCACCAGCAACCACACACCACACAACAGAACCACTAACCCAGGAACCTATCCTTGCAACAAAGCCCATTGCCAACTGTGCCCACATATCTATTCAGGGGACACTGTCACAGGGCCTAATCACATCAGCCACACTATCAGAGGCTCGTTCACCTGCACATCTACCAATGTGATATATGCCATCATGTGCCAGCACTGGTCAAACTGGACAGTCTCTACTGTTCCTCAGACATTCTTGTTAACTCCTGGAAATGTGCTGGAAATGGCCCACCTTGATTATCACTTCAAAAGGTTTTCTCTCCCCCCACCCCACTCTCCTGCTGGTAATAGCTCATCTTAAGTGATCACTCTCCTTACAATGTGTATGATAAACACCCATTTTTTCATGGTTTGTGTGTATATAAATCTCCTGACTGTATTTTCCACTTTATGCATCCAATGAAGTGAGCTGTAGCTCACGAAAGCTTACGCTCAAATAAATTGGTTAGTCTCTAAGGTGCCACAAGTCCTCCTTTTCTTTTTGCGAATACAGACTAACACGGCTGCTACTCTGAAATCTACAAAGTCAGAAATAGAGGTGCCTTTGCTGGAGTCTCTCCTCACAATCCTTGAGCCAGAAATGAAGATAACTAAGATGAGATGCCAACAAAGTTCTTGAGCCAGCATTTGCTCACATTACGTAGAACCACTAGACAATTGGTATACATGCTTTGCTCAGAAGAGCCCCCATATTGGAATGGCACAAGGTGCCACCAAGAATGGGATGATTTAGTTGGGGATCGGTCCTGCTCTGAGCAGGGGGTGGGACTAGATGACCTCCTGAGGTCCCTTCCAACCCTGATATTCTATGATTCTATGAAGAATGAGGTTCACCCTGAGCAAGGGAGGAAGGGGTGTGAAAACAACTAAAACAGCAGTTGGTTGCATCAGGTCAGGACTGAAGAATATAATGCAAGGAGGAAAAGGAAAAGGCCTAGGTAGGGAGCGTCGAATCGTGGAAGTCAACGAATGGCTACGCAGGTGGTGTCGGAGAGAAGGCTTTGGATTCTTCGACCATGGGATGGTGTTCCAAGAAGGAGTGCTAGGCAGAGACGGGCTCCACTTAACGAAGAGAGGGAAGAGCATCTTCGCGAGCAGGCTGGCTAACCTAGTGAGGAGGGCTTTAAACTAGGTTCACCAGGGGAAGGAGACCAAAGCCCTGAGGTAAGTGGGAAAGCGGGATACCGGGAGGAAGCACAGGCAGGAATGTCTGTGAGGGGAGGGCTCCTGCCTCATACTGGGAATGAGGGGCGATCAACAGGTTATCTCAAGTGCTTATATACAAATGCACAAAGCCTTGGAAACAAGCAGGGAGAACTGGAGGTCCTGGTGATGTCAAAGAACTATGACGTGATCGGAATAACAGAGACTTGGTGGGATAACTCACATGACTGGAGTACTGTCATGGATGGTTATAAACTGTTCAGGAAGGACAGGCAGGGCAGAAAAGGTGGGGGAGTAGCACTGTATGTAAGGGAGCAGTATGACTGCTCAGAGCTCCGGTACGAAACTGCAGAAAAACCTGAGTGTCTCTGGATTAAGTTTAGAAGTGTGTGCAACAAGAGTGATGTAGTGGTGGGAGTCTGCTATAGACCACCGGACCAGGGGGATGAGGTAGATGAGGCTTTCTTCCGGCAGCTCACGGAAGCTACTGGATCGCATGCCCTGATTCTCATGGGTGACTTTAATTTTCCTGATATCTGCTGGGAGAGCAATACAGCGGTGCATAGACAATCCAGGAAGTTTTTGGAAAGCGTAGGGGACAATTTCCTGGCGCAAGTGCTAGAGGAGCCAACTAGGGGGGGCGCTTTTCTTGACCTGCTGCTCACAAACCGGGTAGAATTAGTGGGGGAAGCAAAAGTGGATGGGAATCTGGGAGGCAGTGACCATGAGTTGGTTGAGTTCAGGATCCTGACACAGGGAAGAAAGGTAAGCAGCACGATACGGACCCTGGACTTCAGGAAAGCAGACTTCGACTCCCTCAGGGAACGGATGGCCAGGATCCCCTGGGGGACTAACTTGAAGGGGAAAGGAGTCCAGGAGAGCTGGCTGTATTTCAAGGAATCCCTGTTGAGGTTACAGGGACAAACCATCCCGATGAGTCGAAAGAATAGTAAATATGGCAGGCGACCAGCTTGGCTTAATGGTGAAATCTTAGCGGATCTTAAACATAAAAAAGAAGCTTACAAGAAGTGGAAGGTTGGACATATGACCAGGGAAGAGTATAAAAATATTGCTCGGGCATGTAGGAATGTTATCAGGAGGGCCAAATCGCACCTGGAGCTGCAGCTAGCCAGAGATGTCAAGAGTAACAAGAAGGGTTTCTTCAGGTATGTTGGCAACAAGAAGAAAGCCAAGGAATGTGTGGGCCCCTTACTGAATGAGGGAGGCAAACTAGTGCCAGAGGATGTGGAAAAAGCTAATGTACTCAATGCTTTTTTTGCCTCTGTTTTCACTAACAAGGCCAGCTCCCAGACTGCTACGCTGGGCATCACAAAATGGGGAAGAGATGGCCAGCCCTCTGTGGAGAAAGAGGTGGTTAGGGACTATTTAGAAAAGCTGGACGTGCACAAGTCCATGGGGCCGGACGAGTTGCATCCGATAGTGCTGAAGGAACTGGAGGCTGTGACTGCAGAGCCATTGGCCATTATCTTTGAAAACTCGTGGCGAACCGGGGAAGTCCCGGATGACTGGAAAAAGGCTAATGTAGTGCCAATCTTTAAAAAAGGGAAGAAGGAGGATCCTGGGAACTACAGGCCAGTCAGCCTCACTTCAGTCCCTGGAAAAATCATGGAGCAGGTCCTCAAAGAATCAATCCTGAAGCACTTGCATGAGAGGAAAGTGATCAGGAACAGCCAGCATGGATTCACCAAGGGAAGGTCATGCCTGACTAATCTAATCGCCTTTTATGATGAGATTACTGGTTCTGTGGATGAAGGGAAAGCAGTGGATGTATTGTTTCTTGACTTTAGCAAAGCTTTTGACACGGTCTCCCACAGTATTCTTGTCAGCAAGTTAAGGAAGTATGGGCTGGATGAATGCACTACAAGGTGGGTAGAAAGCTGGCTAGATTGTCGGGCTCAACGGGTAGTGATCAATGGCTCCATATCTAGTTGGCAGCCGGTATCAAGTGGAGTACCCCAAGGGTCGGTCCTGGGGCCGGTTTTGTTCAATATCTTCATAAATGATCTGGAGGATGGTGTGGATTGCACTCTCAGCAAATTTGCGGATGATACTAAACTGGGAGGAGTGGTAGATACGCTGGAGGGGAGGGATAGGATACAGAAAGACCTAGACAAATTGGAGGATTGGGCCAAAAGAAATCTGATGAGGTTCAATAAGGATAAGTGCAGGGTCCTGCACTTAGGACGGAAGAACCCAATGCACAGCTACAGACTAGGGACCGAATGGCTAGGCAGCAGTTCTGCGGAAAAGGACCTAGGGGTGACAGTGGACGAGAAGCTGGATATGAGTCAGCAGTGTGCCCTTGTTGCCAAGAAGGCCAATGGCATTTTGGGATGTATAAGTAGGGGCATAGCGAGCAGATCGAGGGACGTGATCGTTCCCCTCTATTCGACATTGGTGAGGCCTCATCTGGAGTACTGTGTCCAGTTTTGGGCCCCACACTTCAAGAAGGATGTGGATAAATTGGAGAGAGTCCAGCGAAGGGCAACAAAAATGATTAGGGGACTGGAACACATGAGTTATGAGGAGAGGCTGAGGGAGTTGGGATTGTTTAGCCTGCAGAAGAGAAGAATGAGGGGGGATTTGATAGCTGCTTTCAACTACCTGAAAGGGGGTTCCAAAGAGGATGGCTCTAGACTGTTCTCAATTGTAGCAGATGACAGAACGAGGAGCAATGGTCTCAAGTTGCAGTGGGGGAGGTTTAGATTGGATATTAGGAAAAACTTTTTCACTAAGAGGGTGGTGAAACACTGGAATGCGTTACCTAGGGAGGTGGTAGAATCTCCTTCCTTAGAGGTTTTTAAGGTCAGGCTTGACAAAGCCCTGGCTGGGATGATTTAACTGGGAATTGGTCCTGCTTTGAGCAGGGGGTTGGACTAGATGACCTTCTGGGGTCCCTTCCAACCCTGATATTCTATGATTCTATGAGGAAACTTGCTCAGGATCTGGCTCATGAGCAAAAAGTGTACATTAACATTTTAAAGACAATATAAACCTGGATAAAGTAACAGCAGAGAAGCAGATAAACATAACCGCAGAGCAGGCAGCAAGTGCTCACAGGTTGGTTGGTTTTTGTTTTTATTGGGGAAATGAATGCAGAGGACTTTTCTGTGCCTGTTACATTGTCTGCTCACCATCTGATGTAGCATGCAGACTGAAGACTTCAAAGGCTCAGTCTTGCTTACATATTGAGACTGCTCTAAACTAATGCCCCTACTGTGACCAAACACGAATGCCTGATGTATCATTCATACCGCACACAGCGGGGCTAGTGAGCACCAGGCCTCGTCTCATGTGTGCTGTACTGTACGCATCTGCTTTTGGAGAAAGGAAATTCAAGTCCTCACGGGGTTACAAGCTCATTGCTCTGCATCAGCAGCTTTGCATTCATCTTGGCTGGAATGTGAAAGTAAAGTGAAAGCTGCAGATCTACAATTTAACTATGAACAGCCAATGGAGTTAAGCAAAAATCCACTGGCACTGGTGGCAAATTACACAAATGCACGTGCCCATTTGCCCAGCCTGTCTGTGGAAAGTTTCAGAGGATAAACTGCATTTTCATTATTAGTCCTAATCCAAGGAGTCTTTTAGAGGGGTCTGAAAAAAGGGGAGAGAGTGGCCCAAATCAAAAGCCCAGATCCTAAAACTTTGTGGAGAGCTCGGATCTAGTGCTGAACTTCATTGCTGGCATCACCTCTGCATCGGACCAAATCAAACAACCCTAAACTCTGCAGAAGTTTAGATCTGCATCTGGATGCACTGGCCTGAGCCTAAACTGGATTCAACTGATATAGCTCCACTGAAGTTGATGAAGTTAGGCTGATTTAGACCAGCCCCTTACTGAATGAGGGAGGCAACCTAGTGACAGAGGATGTGGAAAAAGCTAATGTACTTTTTTGCCTCTGTCTTCACAAACAAGGTCAGCTCCCAGACTACTGCACTGGGCAGAACAGCATGGGGAGGAAGTGACCAGCCCTCTGTAGAGAAAGAAGTGGTTTCGGGACTATTTAGAAAAGCTGGGCGAGCACAAGTCCATGGGGCCGGATGCGCTGCATCCGAGAGTAATAAAGGAGTTGGCGGATGTGATTGCAGAGCCATTGGCCATTATCTTTGAAAACTTGTGGCGAACGGGGGAAATCCCGGATGACTGGAAAAAAGCTGATGTAGTGCCCATCTTTAAAAAAGGGAAGGAGGAGAATCCTGGGAACCACAGGCCAGTCAGCCTCACCTCAGTCCCTGGAAAAATCATGGAGCAGGTCCTCAAGGAATCAATTCTGAAGCACTTAGAGGAGAGGAAAGTGATCAGGAACAGTCAGCATGGATTCACCAAGGGCAAGTCATGCCTGACTAACCTAATTGCCTTCTTTGACGAGATAACTGGCTCTGTGGATGTGGGGAAAGCAATGGACGTGTTGTTCCTTGACTTTAGCAAAGCTTTTGACACGGTCTCCCACAGTATTCTTGCCAGCAAGTTAAATAAGTATGGGCTGGATGAATGGACTATAAGGTGGATAGAAAGTTGGCTAGCTTTTCGGGCTCAACGGGTAGTGATCAATGGCTCCATGTCTAGTTGGCAGCCGGTATCAAGTGGAGTGCCCCTTGGAGTGCCCGTTCCTCGGGCTGGTTTTGTTCAATATCTTCATAAATGATCTGGAGGATGATGTGGATTGCACCCTCAGCTGCTTTCAACTACCTGAAAGGGGGTTTCAAAGAGGATGGATCTAGACTGTTCTCAGTGGTGGAAGAGGACAGGACAAGGAGTAATGGTCTCAAGTTGCAGTGGGGGAGGTTTAGGTTGGATATTAGGAAAAACTTTTTCACTAAGAGGGTGGTGAAACACTGGAATGTGTTACCTAGGGAGGTGGTGGAACCTCCTTCCCTAGAAGTTTTTAAGGTCAGGCTTGACAAAACCCTGGCTGGGATGATTTAATTGGGGATCAGTCCTGCTTTGAACAGGGGGTGGGACTAGATGACCTCCTGAGGCCCCTTCCTACCCTGATATTCTATGATTCTATGAACTTAGGATCTGGCCTATCAACTTTTCAGCTCAGCTCAGCCCATCCCCTCCCCCCAGTTAAATATCTCCTACCAAAGACCAGGATCTTTGCCATATTAGTTTGGATAATTTATTTAAATCATGCTTGAAGATTCACCAACATCTTTGGGTTATGTTTGTATTTAAAAATAAAATCCCAATAGCTTTGAACACTTGAAAGCACGTGTTAATATTTCACCAGATTTGTGAGGACATGCAGTTGTGCTTTCAGCTTTAAATCTGTGAACTGGCTAAAGGGAGAACCCTGCAACATGGTGTGGGCAGCAAAGAGAACACAAAAAATAAAACTGAGTTATGAGTGCCTGCTGGGCAAGAAGATAATAGTTGTTCTTTTCAGAGGCCCGAGATATCGTTCACCAAGGATAGTTTTGGGTTGGGAATGGAGAAAGGCTGCAGAAAAAGGGACCAGGGGAGGAGAAAGGCACTCTGATACTATGGCAAAGAGATTGGTTTAAAACTCAAGTTAAGGCAGACAAAACAGATCAGAAAAGGAAGCCAAATTTGGATTAAACATTTTACATGTATTTTCATCCAAAAGGATCTTCAAAAGCTTTACAGATTATGGGTAAAGAGGCCTTCATCCATTGGCAAAATGCAACCACTTGTGGAGCAGACTGTGATACTTATTTAACAGCACACAGCAACAGTACAGAACAATTTTAAAGACAGGGAAAATGAAGAACTCTGTATCCAAATGAAGCTGCAGGGGAAAATGAGATAGGACAGAATTTAATTAGTCAAACTGTTGTTGGCCCAGTTGGCCAAGATTTAAACGCTTGCTCTTGCAAAAATATGGAAAGCAGGGAAATGACAGGGTGTGGAGATTGAACAATTGATTAGGATCATAAAACCATGGACTTTAGACATCGAAAAGTCATTGCAGATTAGCTGACTTCATCCTCATGCAAATGCAAGAGAGCATCTCAAGAGAGATGATATTAACAAGATGCTATGCTACGTGTTTAGCCATACGGCCCAGGAAAAATGGCACCGTTGGAAAAGAGCAGGGAAACCTCTTGGGCAAAGCTGGATACGTACAGAGTTAATAAGAGATGTAGTCTTGAGACAAATAAACTGAAAAAAAATACATTCCATCCTCTCCTCCTCTTATACCTCATTAAATGGCTATATATACTCACTTCCCCCGGTCCGTAGTATTTTCTTGTCCATTTTTCTCAATAACCACTGGATACAGTTTAAATGTCGGTCTATCGCCATACTTTTACTATCCTCATCACCATATCGTCTGTGCAGCTTCACCAACATTAATGTGCTCATGCTGACCATACCATTGTGAAGAATATCTCATTTTACCAATCCCTATCTGGGAAAGAGAGAGGCTAAGTGACTTTTCTAAGGTCACACAGGAAGTCTGTAGCAGAGCTAGCAACTGAGCCCAGGTCTTGAGTTCCAGCCCAGTACCCTGAGTCTCAAGCTCATCCTTCATCCCCAAAGGAAGACATTTGATCACCAAGAGGACTGTCTCCTTTCTAACCAGCCTGCACCTCATAAGCAATGTGAAATATTCTAGGCATGTTACACTGCAAAACAAGCTTTACATCAGACCCTTCAAATGTGCACATCTAGGCCCCGCCTCCTCACATGAAGTCCCTCCCACAGTATCCTGGGGCTGACCCACAAGAAAATTAAAATGGGCCAACCAGCTCACATCGCAATGAAAGCACTCCATGACACGCGTGTGCGCCCTGTGAGAGAAGGCATTGGAAAAGGACCCCTATGGGCAGCACAAATTCCTCTTTACATCAGTAAGCATTCTGATTTCAGTCAATAAAATAGTGGGGGGATGGGTAGCATTTGAGCCATTTTCCTGTCTGATTTTAATTTCCTTGCATATCAGCATTTGCCAGGAGTATCGTCAACACAAGGGATCATTTGACATCCTCGCTGATTGCATGCAAATTAATTGGGTTCTTTGGGTTTATTTTGCTTGCAGGTCATTTTCGCCTTGAATGAAGAGGCTTCACCAAGAAATATTTTGACAAAGGAGGGGGTATTTTCAGGTCCCGATGTTGGATGCATTGCAGACACCTTTGCACACAGATCTTTGTTTCGCAGCAATCCATCTGCTGTACTGGGGGTAACGACTGTGATGGACAGGAGCACTGGCTTCGACCAATGTCAAGATCAGTATGCTGCTAGCAGCTATGTCCATTTGCCTCCCTTTGTGCTCTATGGAGCTCCGAGTCCATTTGGTCTGTGCAGACCAGAGCTTTGTACTGGGGCACACACTCACACATATGTGTGTGAACACTCACTCACAATCCCAAAAAAGCCCATTCTCTTTGCTGTGCGCACAATGGAGAAAGCCTCAAATGTTTTGCTCAACATACTAATTCCAGGTGGGTTCAAAAGAGAGGAGTGGGTGAATTCAGTGCCAATCAGATGGAAAGGGGATAAGAGGAATCATCATCATTATTACAGGGGAAAAAATTATTGTCATGCTTTTATAAGTGATTAACAGCCTACCACTGTTGTTGGCTAACAGAGTTGCCTCTGGAGCTAAAATTGTAGAGATCTTTGCTATAATGCTGAAGATGCTAAGGCTGAAGCCCGGCTCACCTACATACATGTTTTCTCTTGAGTACATCTATGCTTTGGTCATACCCCACAAGGCTATGGTCATTGTAACTCAAAACTCTACCCAATTGTTAGCACAGTTTATCTAAAAATCTGAGTATGGCAACATGGCCTAGGGGCAGAGTTCACGCTCTGAACTAAGCTGCAGTCCACACAGGGGAGTGAAGCACTATGCAGTTCTGCTTTGTGCAGGAGGAGAGGGAGAAGAAACTGACCTAAGGAGACATATTGCAACAAATACTCACCCATGTCCAGTCCTGCCCCAGATCCCACCACAGATATTACGGTGGTGGAAGCCATATTTGTAATCGGTTTATATCACAGCAGTGCCCAGAGGCCCTGAGTGAGATCGGTCTGTACAGACTCACTAAGCTCTTCAGGACAGGTCTCTTGCTACATGGATAGTTAAGACAGACAGAGGAAACTGAGGCAGAGGGAGGGGAAGTGATTTGGCCAATGTCACCCAGCAGGTTGGTAGCAGAGCCGGGAACAGACCACAGATCTCCTGACTCACTGTCCTATACCCTACCACTGCCTCTCCACCATGATTGGTAGCTCAATGCCAGCATGCGGATGAGGCGGACCTCATCCCACTTTCTACTGAATCTGAGGATCCCCTTTACAGCCATGGAGGGGGACGGCAGGATTTTGCCAGGGCGTCCAGCATGAGCACAGCCCCCGGTGCACTTGGACCTACAAGCCACGTATTCAATACTCAAGCTACAAAGCTACGTCTTAGCAAAAGTGCAATTGAACTCCATGTACTTGTTACATTTCTAAATATACTCCCGGTTGTCAAGACAACAAAGAGACTGATGGATCTCTGAAGCATACTGTATCTATTTAATTGTCAGCATTTCAAACTGACTTGGAAGAAAAATGCTGCATGATAAGTCTAATCGCCATGGTTACCGCTGGCTAAACCCATAATAAAAAAATATTTTAGCGATGCGCATGGTGCCACATGAGGAGCAGATGGGAGACGATCTTGTTACTGTGACAACCCCTGCTGCAAAACTAAATTTGAGGGAAAATGCGAGAGACTCTTTTTGAGATCTCAGACACAACAGGCATCGGGGGCTAAATCTTCTCAGACGTTGGATGCCAGGGAATCAAGCTTTGGCGCTATCTTCACCCAGCAGGTGCTCCCAATCCGGTGGCCAAACGAGTCATTCTACGACGGCAAAAACTATCATTTGGGCATCCATGGAAGTGATGGATAAAATGATCACAGAATCATAGGACTGTAAGGGACCTTCAGAGGTCATCTAGTCCTATGGTTCTCAACCAGGGTTACACGTACCCCTGGGGGTACACAGAGGTCTTCCAGGGGGTACATCAACTCACCTAGAGATTTGCCTAGTTTTACAACAGGCTCCATAAAAAGCACTAGCAAAGTCAGGACAAACTAAAATTTCATATGGACAATGACTTGTTTATACTGCTCTATATACTATACACTGAAATGCAAGTACAATATTTATATTCCAGTTGATTTATAGTTATATGGCAAAAATGAGAAAGTCAGCAATTTTTCAGTGACAGTGGGCTGTGACACTTTTGTATTTTTATGCCTGATTTTGTAAGCAAGTAGTTTTTACGTGAGGTGAAACTCAGAATCATAGAAGATTAGGGTTGGAACAGACCTCAGGAGGTCATCTAGTCCAATTCTCTGCTCAAAGCAGGACCAATCCCCAACTAAATCATCCCAGCCAGGACTTTGTCAAGCTGGGCCTTAAAAACCTCTAAGGATGGAGATTCCACCACCATCTCCCTAGATAACGCATTCCAGTGCTTCACCACCCTCTTAGTGAAATAGTGTTTCCTAATATCCAACCTAAACCTCCCCCACTGCAACTTGAGACCATTGCTCCTTGTTCTGTCACCTGCTACCACTGAGAACAGCCGAGCTCCATCCTCTTTGGAACCCCCCTTCAGGTAGTTGAAAGCTGCTATCAAATCCCCCCTCACTCTTCTCTTCTGCAGGCTAAACAAGCCCAGTTCTCTAAGCCTCTCCTCCTAAGTCTTGTGCCCCAGCCCCCTGATCATTTTCGTTGCCCTCTGATGGACTCTCTCCAATTTGTCCACTTCCTTTCTGTCCTTGGGGGGCCCAAAACTGGACACAATACTCCGGATGTGGCCTCACCAGTGCTCAATAGAGGAGAATAAATCACTTCCCTTGATCTGCTGGCAATGCTCCGACTAATGCAGCCCAATATGCCGTTAGCCTTCTTTGCAACAAGGGCACACTGCTGACTCATATCCAGCTTCTCATCCACTGTAATCCTCAGGTCCTTTTCTGCAGAACTGCTGCTTAGCCAGTCAGTCCCCAGCCTGTAGCAATACATGGGATTCTTCCATCCTAAGTGAAGGACTCTGCACCTGTCCTTGTTGAACCTCATCAGATTTCTTTTGGCCCAATCCTCCAATTTGTCTAGATCACTCTGGACCCTATCCCTACCCTCCAGCATATCTATCTCTCCCCTTAGCTTAGTGTCGTCATCTGCGAACTTGCTGAGGGTGCAATCCATCAGATCATTAATAAAGATGTTGTACAAAACTTGGGGGGAGTCCTAATGTCCAACATAAACCGCCCTTGCTGCAATTTAAACCCATTGTTTCTTGTCCTATCCTCAGAGTTTAAGGAGAACAATTTTTCTCCTTGTTGTAACAACCTTTTATGTACTTGAAAACTGTTAGGTCATTCCCCCAGCCCCCCACGCTCCCCTCACAGTCCTCTCTTCTCCTGACTAAACAAACCCAATTTTTTCAATCTTCTCTCACAGGTCATGTTTTCCAGCCTAGAACATAGGAGAACAGGGTTCAATTCCCAACTTCGTCCAGATTCCCTGTGATGGACAAATCATTCAGGTTATGTCTACACTGAAAAAAAAAAACCCCCACCTCCCTTGCCAGGTTTCAGAGCCAGAGCTCAAGCAGGAACATCTACACTGCCCTTTTAAGCCCCATAGCCTCAGGAAGGTCTGAGACTCGCTGCAATGGGGTTTTTCTTCAGTTGGTTTTGGTTTGGTTTTTTTTGTTTTTGTTTTTTTTGCAGTGTAGACATCTACATCTGTACATTGGGATTATAGCACTGCCCTACCTCCCAGGGGTGCTGCAAGGATAAAGACTGTGAGGCACTTACATGCTGCAGTGAAAAGGGCCATTGTAAGTATTTATGACAGATAGACGCATAACTGGAAAAGGTCACACATGAAAAAGCCACATACCACAGATATTTGCCTAGTTTTCACACTCACATTTCTTACATACTCACATTCTCCTATTTGCTTTTGCACGTTGTACTGTGCAGATCCTCTCTGGGTTTAGGTCTATAACATACACATTACGGTGCTGTAACATGAGAGCAAGTATGGTGGCCCAAGGATTGACTGGGTATGCTGGAATAGCGGCACCGTACTTTCTACCCTGATGTGTTACCCTCTGGTTAGATTTGCAAACGGCAGACAGTAAAGAAATCAAGTATGTGAACAAAAGAACCACCTGGCTTTTGTCTCTGCAATTCTAGGTGTTGGTGCTGTTTGCACCCACTAGGCGTTTTCAAAGGGGCTCATACAGTCCCGGAGCCTGGAAGTTCCACCTGTCCCCGCAGGAAAGTCGTGTCCCTTTCATAGGATCTCAGTGTCACTCAATAGGGCAGGTGAACTCTTAATGCTGCAGGACTACAGCCAATCAACAAGCTCTCCCCTGCCTACAATTGCGCCTGGCAGGAAGCGGCATGACTGGAATAAACCCCTGCAGGGGAATTCCTAAGGGGGTGCACGCCTGAGCACAAGTGAGCCCTGCCGCCCGAAACGTCTGCGACACGACTGTACGTGCGAACGCCTTGGAAGCTTGGTGCCACCCCAGCCCAGCTGCTCTGCACATTGACCCCCGCAGATCACCTGTTCACAAACTGAAAAGGAGGACTTGTGGCACCTTAGAGACTAACCAATTTATTTGAGCATGAGCTTTCGTGAGCCACAGCTCACTTCATCAGATGTCCACGGTACACATCTGATGAAGTGAGCTGTGGCTCACGAAAGCTCATGCTCAAATAAATTGGTTAGTCTCTAAGGTGCCACAAGTCCTCCTTTTCTTTTTGCGAATACAGACTAACACGGCTGTTCCTCTGAAACCTGTTCACAAACTGCAGCCACTCCTGTGGCACCAGCCTATGGCTGCTTGGCACTGCTGGTCCAACATTTAGCCATGCAGCACTGGGGGCTGCCTCCAGCTTAGAAGAGACTGGAGGGGAAAGGGAGGAGCCAGTCCTCTAGCCCCATGAATGCCATGGAGCCTGCCCACACAAGAGACTTACAGGGCACGAGCTACCCATTTCCCCTTGCCCAGAGGAGAAGATCTGGGAAAGGTCGAAAGTGGGACACACGGCAGTACATCCAGATTCTGCTCTCAGCCCACAGAACTCCAAACACAATGTTGCAGTGCTAAAAGTTCAGCTGTGGGTGTTGGGTGGGAGGGTAGGTGTTGGAAGTGCTGCTTTTTTGAGCAATGACTCCAAAAGTGCTGACTCCGCTGTGCGGTCCCAGCTAGGAGGTTTCAGGTTTTATTTCCTTTATATAAAAATCTCAGAAAGACCTAAAACTTGACTTCTTTAGCAGTAAGTTTCAGGCCCTTCCCTCCTGGAAATCTCATCCATCCACCTATGATCAATCTTTGTTCATCCTCCTTACCTAACGTAAAGCGTCACTGGCTGAGAGAATGCAGGAATTTCATCTGGACACAGAAGGCAACGGGAGACACTCAATGTTAATCTGATCATTGTCGATGTTAATTAGTGATCAGGTTTCCAATTAGTCTGAAACGCCATTGACATTCTTTGAACAAAACCTCCCATTCCCTCCAGCGTCATGCCCCAAACAGCCTTAATCGTTTACGTAGACAGAATTTCTGTGCACCCAGTGTCAGATGTTGTTGTTATAAATCATAGAATATAGGACTGGAAGGGACCGTGAGAGGTCATCTAGAGTTCCCTGCACTCATGGCAGGACTAAATATTATCTAGACCATTCCTGACAGATGTTTGTCTAACCTGCTCTTAAAAATCTCCAATGATGGAGATTCCACAAGCTCCCTAAGCAATTTATTCCAGTGCTTAACCACCCTGACAGTTAGGAAGTTTTTCCTACTGTCCAACCTAAACCTCCCTTGCTGCAATTTAAGCCCCTTGCTTCTTGTCCTATCCTCAGAACAATTCTTCTCTCTCCTCCCTGTAACAACCTTTTATGTACTTGAAAACTGTTACGTCCTCCCTCAGTCTTCTCTTCTCCAGAGTAAAAGAAATTTCTTTTCAATCTTCCCTCAGAGGTCATGTTTTCTAGACCTTTAATCATTTTTGTTGCTCTTCTCTGGACTCTCTCCACTTCATCCACATCTTTCCTGAAATGTGGCACCCAGAACTGGCCACAATACTCCAGTTGAGGCCTAATCAGCGAGGAGTAGAGTGAAAGAATTACTTCTCATGTCTTGCTTACAACATTCCAGTGAATGACGTTCGCTCTTTTTGCAACAGCGTTCACTGTTCACTCATATTTAGCTTGTGATCCACTATGACCCCTAGATCCCTTTCCACAGTATTCCTTCCTAGGCAGTCATTTCCCATTTTGTATGTGTGCAACTGATTGTTCCTTCCTAAATGGAGTACTTTGCATTTGTCCCTATTGAATTTCATCCTATTTATTTCAGACCATTTCTTCAGTTTGTCCAGATCATTTTGAATTTTAATCCTGTTCTCCAAAGCACTTGCAACCCTTCCCAGCTTGGTATCATCCACAAACTTTATAAGTATACTCTCTGTACCTAAATCACTGATGAAGATGCCGAACAGCACCAGACCCAGAACTGATCCTTGCGGGACCCCACTCATTATGTCCTGCCAGCATGACTGTGAACCACTGATAACTCCTCTCTGGGAACAGTTTTCCAACCAATTTTCCAACCAACATATAGTAGCTTCATCTAGGTTGTATTTCCCATGTCATAAGACATGGATCTTGAAGAGCACCCATAATGGAGACACGCCAAAAACAAATCCCTCTTAATGAGAGATGGTTGGAGAACATTCACTGAAAAAAAAAAAAAAAAACTATAATCTCCCCCATTGTTTTTGAAGCAAAATTTCAGAGTTTCCAAAATTGTCATCAAAACTTGGATTTTTTTTTCCAACTGCCCCTTTTGTCAACATAAGCAAGTTTTCAGATCCCAGCACTGCAGAGGAGCTGTTTGGCAGCACAGAATGACTCCACATTTCCCAGCACAGTCACTGCACCACCAGGAGCTAACTTACTGCTTCCTAAAGCACTCTGGCCATGGGACAGTGAACACGCCAGCAAGGCTAAGACCAAAGGGATACTGGATGGATTTGTGTGAGATACAACTGCCAAGCTATCCTGCAGTGGGTCAAGAGCATGAGTACTAACCTCAGGGGAGACGGTTAAAGGGATAGGGCACAAACCCCAAATTGGCTGAGTTCTATACTTAGATTTCACCCACCAACTGTCAAATGTAAACTCTTCAGGCCTAACACCACAGAGTCACAGACAGTCCCCTTGGCTACTCCAGTCTAGGCAAGCTTGCCTTTGTGATGGATGGTCCCTTACACCAAAAATCACAGCAATATTCAGTCGGGGTGTAAAGGTTAACCAGTTAACCAATAAGCATCAGTCTTGTCGGTAAGGTATTCCGGATCATATTTAAACTCTGCTGTGGGACTCCGTTGCCTCCCCCCCCCCCCCGCACCCCGGGTCCCGGCAGCCGTCCCCCCCGCACCCCGGCAGCCGTCCCCCCCACACACCCCGGGTCCCGGCAGCCGTCACGCGGGGTGGCAGCTGGGACCCCGGGCACATGGGGCAGCAGCCGAGCCTAGCAGTTAAACATTTAACCAGTAAAACTGTAATAGTTTAAACATTTACTTTTTTTAAAAGCTATTTACATCCCTAATATTCAGGTTACTCCCAGTCCCAAAGGGGACCAATCACTTACCCCACCTTAGATCTCACACCAAAGACAACACATGGAGCCAATCCTACTGAAAGATGTATTAACCAGGGAAAGGAAGGAAGAGTTATTTAGAAGGTGACAGTAGGTAAAAATACACGCATAAATGAGTTACAGTCTTAATTTTCAAAAGATACTAGGCGTTTATATAATACGCAAGCTCTGTATGTCCCACTCAGGGCTAACCCAGGCTAAGCAGCGGGGATCCCTTGCTTAGGTCTAGAAATCTTGCCCTACAGAGTCAAAGCAGCACAGAGTTTTCAGGAATTTTAATGCCCTTTCCCCCCTCTTCTGAGCTGCCAGCTCAGCTGATGGGATGTATTTATTTGTATATCTCCTCTTTTTTGGTGGGGGGGGGCGAGAAGAGAGGGCATAGGTGCTGGAACTACGGGTGTAAGGGGTGCTGCAGCACCCCCTGACTGGAAGTGGATTCCATTATGTATAATGTTTACAGTCTGGTTCAATGGCTTTCAGCACCCCCTGCTATACAAACTGTTCCAGCACCTCTGGGAAGGGGAGCAATCAGCAAAGTCTTTTGTCCTCTTTGATCATAGAATCATAGAATATCAGGGTTGGAAGGGACCTCAGGAGGTCATCTAGTCCCACCCCCCTGCTCAAACCAGGACCAATCCCCAGTTTTTGCCCCAGATCCCTAAATGGCCCCCTCAAGAGTTGAACTCACAACCCTGGGTTTAGCAGGCCAATGCTCAAACCACTTCACAAAGCTAGTGAAGACATGCCCTTACCATGCAAACACTAATATTACCACCTTACAACATGGGACACACACACTGTAAGTGAGATTAACACATGTAGCAATTGACAAGCATTCAATAATATCTAAACACTAAGCACATTTTTACAACTCTAATACCCATTTTAACAGTGCTAACACTCAAAAGTGGCATGGGCACTTAGACTTCTAAACACCAAGGAAAGTCAATGAGACTTAGGCTCCCAAGTCAGATGTTGCAACATCTGGATACCTTTAAGGAGCAACACGTAAATACTTTTTAAAAAATCTGGGCCCACTTGTCTTTTGAAAATGGGACTTCGGCTTTTTTGAAAATTTTACCCTCTAGCCTTAACTGAAGTTGAGATTTCAAAAACTAGGAACCTAAAATTAGGCTCCAAAATCCATATTTCCGGACGTGATTAACTTTTAATAATGAAGAGCACTTCACAGTTCCCATTGACTACAGTGGGAGGAGATGCATGCTCAGCACTTTTGAAAATCACACAGGTGCCAAAATATGGATTTTGGAGCCTAATGTTAGCCTGCCACTTTTGAAAATCTCGGCCTAAGCCGATAAGCTGTCACCGCTATGGGTTTGGGACAACTACAGATTCTGTTCTAACAAATCACATGTCCTCTTTAGATAATTCTCCAGTATGGCTCCTCTCCCTTGACACAAATGGATTCATTTGATTGAGATCAAAGGATGCTTTGCACATGTTCATTTGATATTTCTGGAGTCGGAACTGTTAATTTTGCTAAGCACGCAGCACTGTTGTGACTTCACCAGAGACTACATAAAACCGTCAAGTTACATTACTTAGGGCTTTATTTTCAAACAGGTATTTGGTAACTGTTTTCCCTACCCCTCTTCTCAACATCGGCATTTGAAGCATGGTCCCAAAAACAGACAGATAATGGTTATCTCCGCTCAATAAATCAAAGAGGTTTTTAGGGCATAAAAGTGTCCAGCAACGCATTCCTGAGCTCTCTCGGCAACAGAACGCATCCTCAGCAGATGTGCCAACATTCTTTTCCACACTACTGTGGATTGTGGCAGGCGGTTACAACTCTGCTAGCTAGTTCCTTCAACTCCCCATTGCACGTGGCCTAAGTCACAACAGAACTTGGGTTACTCTCGCACCTCTGAGACGAGAGGTCACATCAAGACAGGTTCCACTGCTGATTACAGTGCATATCACTGAAGCAGAGGGAGGCACCAGGGGTCACTGGTAACTGACAGGGTGACTCATCATGAAGGTAAGAAGCAGGAACCAAGGTTAATAGTCATAAAAGCATAACACATCAGCAACCACCTACGTACTAACGATGGGGAGCCGCTCTACTGCCGAAACATGGTTCTAGGCCAATGTAAAAGGTCTGCACTATAAGCTAAAAGGAAACCTTCAAAGATTCTATTCATAACAATTAACACAAGGATGGTACCTCAAGGGAATGCCTTCTTTAAATACAACGGTCCCAAATTATGGCAATCAGAGGCTGGCTCTGGCAGAATTCCTCCGGGGCTATGCACAGAACAGAGCCTCCCCGCCAGGTAGCACAAGTGGTTATGCTGGTCAGTTGCAGTCCCTGTTTTACAGGCCGTAATGTAAAACAAACACACAACAGAAAACCCTACCAATGTCTGTAAAATCCATCATAACAACACGGATAGCATACAAGCCTGATCACTAGAGCCAAGCGAAAGCCTCGTCGCTCATGTTCCATTCAGGACCTGTTCTCCACATAAGCAAAGTACAAGGGAGGGCTGTGATGAAAACAGGACTGGAAACCCAGGACTCCTGAGTTCTAAGCAAAGAGGTTTGTGATGGAGAAGGCCCATACGAGCATTTGCATCACCTCCCTGCCAAAGCAGGGCTCCTTGCCCTATTTAGAATTAGAAGCCTCAAGCAATTATGCTGATTTTCACCAGGGCCCCTTTACGGCGGGTTCCCAGTTTGTAAAACAGGGATCACAAATGCTTGCCTTCCAACCTCAAAGTGATGTTGTGAGCATTGCTTACTTCTCATTCATGAAGCGCGCTCAGGATTAAAAGTAGTATATGCTGGAGGAGCTACATATATTTGCACCGAGTAGGCCAAGACAGACTACGCTGAAACAGCATTTGCAGCCTGCAGCCATTATCCAACTAAATGCCCTCTCACAGCACACGGTCTGCCGACTCACCTTTATCCTGTCTCACCTGAATGCATGTAGGTGGAAGCATCGTTCATTTCATCTGACAGGAGTCAAGTTAGCTGGATTGTTCAAGTAAGCATGAGGACAAACACTTAGATATTAGCTCATGGTTTGGGACCTTTTAGGGACTATCACGGGGCAATTTGATTTCTTTCCATTTAAGACTAATTTCTGTCTCATCAAAAGTACTAACTGGGGGTGGATCTTTTCTCCAGGCTTTCAGTTTCCTGATGAGTCATAGAAGATCCACTACGATAAATTCAGTGCTTCAGTCAGACTGTTTCTTATCAAGGTATATTCAGCACATTACTAAGATGTTGAGTGTGCTATTTAAAGGGCTAATTTCAGACATCGTAAGTAACATGCCTTATCAGAATGTGTGCTCTGTCCTGACCTAGACAGATGTATCTAGCATCCCCTATCACAGGGTCCAAAAACAAAAACTTGCAGCTAAATGAATATGCCAAGGACAAAAAGAAGTATGATGTGATTGGTCCAGTGCGCATGACTCTCCTGCAAGCAGCCTTCTCTCCCATTTTGCTGTACCTTCCCCTTCCCTTTGGCATCAGAATTGTGTGTGTGACAATGGCATTTAGTAAAGAAAAAAAATATCTGCAGGCTATGCAGGTTGCAACAATTCTACAGTGCTACATTTTCCTCTTTCTTGGACCAAGAACCAAGCATTTATTTTTCTGCCCCCCGGGGCTCCTTTCCATCCCTGTATGAGAACCGCCCTAAATTCCCACACCACTCACTCACAAGATCCCATGCTATGTCAGGCAGGCAGGAAGCGAGCAATCTAAGTTCCTGGAGGCAACACTGGCTATGGGCACTGGCAGCTTCTCTTTGTTCTTTGTCAGTGCTTTTGATTTAACACAGGGCTAGATCTAGCTAAACATGCCCATTGTGCAACTAACCCTGTTGCAGGCATTGATTCTATTACTGCATGCTCCTTACACTGGCTCAGCCAGAGTTATTCTAGTGGATAAAGCCCTGTCCAAGCACAGGGTGCCATAAAGCATGCGGAAGACAATATGGTCACTGCCGCAAGAGGCCTACATTTTACACTGCAAGTCCTTTCACCTATTGAAGTTAACAGGAATTTTGCCTGAGTTACGGCCCTAAATTAGGCAAATACAGTTAAGAGAGAAAACTAAAAAAAGACCAGATGACTAGAAAGGATAAACCCCAAAGAGGTCCTGTCCGAATTTCTCTGTTTGGTAGATTACCACGAGAAGGTTTCACAGAAGAAATGGGCTGGAAGGAGGGATGTGAATGAGGAGAGAGTAGTGTACTGGAAACCAAGAGGAGGAGAAATTGTACCAAGAGTAACAGGCAGCATAGAACAAGGGACAAAGACAAGCGTGAGGTTGATTACATTATTATAGCAATACTTCATCCCATTCTCCATGTACCAGCTGGATAAAGACAGCGACCTGTACAGAAAATATTCTGTAAGGGAGGAAGGACAAACCAGTGATTAGGGTGCTACAGGAGACTTAGAAGATCAGGGTTCAAAGTCCTACTTCTGCAACAGATTCCCTGAATGGCCTTATACAAGTCACTTACACTCTCTGTGCCTCAATCCCCATCTATAAAAGGGATATAATGGCACTTCCCTACCTAAGAAGGGGTATTGTGAGGATGAATATGTTAAAGACCATGAGGTGATCAGCTACTATGGTGATGGAGGCCAGATAAGTACCTCAGATGGGGATGGATTCTGCAATGCCTGAAATGGAAACTAATGTACTGAAATACCTGCATCTGCTACAATGAACAGTCATTCTAAGGACGGTCACCTACATCCTTCTGTAGACACACGCATACACTAGTGGGTGTTACTGATGGCACAATAGGAGTCCAAAGCGAACAGTAGTGAGGTTTTGTAATCCCAGTTCCAAGCTTCTCCCAAGAAGCTAAATCAAAGAGTTATGGCAAGAGCCCACATGCAAAGTTTGCACAGCCACCACTGTATATTTGTAGGTGAGCAAATCTACTATCAGTTACTAAGGCTTCTTACAACGACTCCACTCTTCTGCTTGAAGATATTTATATACGACTCTAATTACAGCATCAGAAAAGAAGAATTCTTCAGTCACCGCAGAGAGAGTGATTTATATTATTAATATTGTGGTTGAAACGTTCAAAGGAATGCAGGGGAATTGGCCACACAGCTTCCATTAAAATTAATGGATGCTGCGTGGCTAGCTCCCCTGCACTGCTTTGAAATTCTCAGCCTCTGTGCTTATATAAATGTATATCCCCACATCTGAGGATCTCCAAGTGTTTTACAAACATTAAACTAGTTTCACCAAACCCCTGGGGAAGAAGGGGGAAAGGAAAGATGATTTTCTCTAATTTCCCAAGATCTTCTCACATGATGATGTTCAACTTGGAAGACCTAGAGAGGAAAAAAACAAAAATTTGTCAAGGATTCCATTTGTACAGCATTAGTAGCCCAGGTCACCCCAAACCAGGGGTACCTGACTTTTGCTCCTACCCCTTTATCCAGAGCAACAGACGAGGTACCCCTTTCAAAAGCAAAGTTCAATCCAGTTTTGTATATTTGTACGCGAGACACCATCGTTACCAGTTCCAGAGTGATGGGCTGCACTACGTCGGAGAGCACACATCCTACGATGCAGGTTACATGCATCCCAAATTTCTGTGCCCTTAGTATAACATTTCCCTTGGAGGTCTTGACACTTATTTTCTTAAGAACAGGTAGCAACTTTAAAATGAGTGGGCCTTTATTTGTTAAAATAACCCCACAGCTGGAATTTTAACAACCACATCTTTCTGTTTTTGAACAAGTTTGGACAGGATCAGCCACCATAACTTCTTAATAATGGCAACAGAAACGCACATGGCATGATAATCTCCGGAGGGTAATAACCAATTACTCTGAAGAAAATGAAGCACTCTCATTAGAAATTGGTATCTGGTTCCTAGATCTACAGCAAAGGTACTTTTTCACACAATGTACAATTGGCCTACGGGACTCATTGCCACAAGGTACAATTCAGGGCAAGACCGTAGCCAGATTCACGAAAGGAATGGACATTTACACGGGTAATGAGAAAATACACAATTAAGTTAATAAGGATTTTAAAATGCTTTGGAAGGACTACAAAGCCTCATATTTCACAGCAAAAGTTCTTGTGTCTTTCTCTCAAGTACCTGGTGCTAAGCAATGTCAAAGACAGAATAATGGGCAAGATGGACCCATTATCTGACCCAGACTGGCAATGCCCATGTTCCTATAATGATTAATTTTAGAGTTTTCCTACAACATTAAGTGGTTAAAATCTCCTGCCTTTCCCAAAGTCCACCCTGAAAGCCTCTCAAATCAGAAGGGGAATAATAATCTTGTTCAGCCCATGTCTCAATCTCCCTTTCCTCGTTAGTGCATAGTGACGGGGTAGTTCCAGCACAATAAAACACATTAATTTGCATACAAATCGCTCATCTGGTGAGCGAACAGAACAGCGCACAAGTGACGTTTTTCTGAGACGTAATGCAAACAGACATAGCTAAGAGAAGCAGTGAAAGTGAAGCACTGTGAAAAAACGCCAGCTCAGACAAACAAAGCTTTCCATCCCAGTGGATCGCAAAGTGCTTTACAAACTCTCAGAGGCAAGAATCATTTCACCCTACCACAGAGGAGTAACCATCTCTGGGCTGCTGTACAGCACCTGTTTAACAGCACAACAGTTTGGGACAGGAAGCAGGGAAGCACAACATTAAATTGAAACTGCAGGGGAATTTAGGAAGGCACATTATTAATCTGGGATTTGGCTAGCTCTTTACATTTGAAAATGGAAACTGTGCGCTTCTTTGAGTAATACCATTCAGAACGTCATTTCATAGGGCGGGCATACAAGCAACCAAAGATAAATACACGGAGTTGTGTTCTGAGTCAGCCATCTACAGAGGATCTACATCTATATATTATGTTAGTCACCCAACTCTGACTCTGAAGGTTGGAGAAAGTGATACAAAGGCAAAGGAGTGAACAGACCGAATATTTCTGGGATGGGGAAGGCAATCTTTAATTACGCACAGTTCAGTGACTAGAACAGGGAACTGGGAGTCAGGACTCCTGGGTTCTGTTCCTAGTTCAGCTGCTGTCTTGGCATGTAATGTTGGGGAAATCATTTATCCTCTATGTGGCTCAGCCCATCCATTCATAAAGAGGGAACAGTAATATTTAACCGCTATATGCAGTGCTTATGAAAGGCACTTGTGCAAGTGCAAGGTATTACTATCTAATGCTAGTGAAATAGCACCCTTTATAAAGAAGGTACTGCCTATCCGCCTCTTCGTGAAGTCCTTGGTGGGGCAACGGTTTGATCAAAACAGAGCAGAACTGAAATTAAAGCACTGAACACAAAACTACTTCGGACACTCAACTGCTACCTTTTAACCCTATTCTATCATGATGCTTATAGATAACCGCCAGTTATGTAGCAAGCTATGCTGCATGCACAGCTAATCTACAGGGAAACATGCCCGCGTTTCTGTTTATTCATGTTCCCTCCCTCTCCCCCATCCACTCTTTTGGGAAACTGACTGTCTTTTAAATGACAGGTTTCAGAGGAACAGCCGTGTTAGTCTGTATTCACAAAAAGAAAAGGAGTACTTGTGGCACCTTAGAGACTAACCAATTTATTTGAGCATGAGCTTTCGTGAGCTACAGCTCACAAGCTCATGCTCAAATAAATTGGTTAGTCTCTAAGGTGCCACAAGTACTCCTTTTATTTTTGTCTTTTAAATATATTATTGTCCAACTCCAGGTGTTACTGCCATGCCAATAACAACAAGTGGTAAATCCTTTAAGGAAGGAGCCCTGATCAAATGATCAGCAAATTTCCCATGCTAAATCTTTGCTTCTTCCCCTAATAGAATTCAGAGCCTGTCAGATTGTTTGGAATGTGTTCCTGGTTTATTTGAAATGGCAAATGAATGTTATCAAGATGTTGACTATTAAGAGATGGATTTATGAGCTGTGAGGAAATGCTGAGGGGAGACAATGAAAGAACCCCCCCCTTTTTTTTTTCTTGCACCGCTGATAAAGCCTCCCTGAAAAACTTATTTCATTTTATCACTGCATCAAATCTTATGGTGCAGCCATTCCGAACACACTGCAGATGGTTTGGGTCTGAGCTCCCTAAAATAAAAGCCAGCCTCCCTCTCCCAGTGGCCCAGCAATGGAGACACAAAGCCAATGCGTCCACACCTTTTCTGAGAGGCTGGATTTTATCTGGGCTCATTCAAGGCCTTTGGTGCCTTGGGACTGCATGACAATTCAAGGGAAAATTTCCTTAAAAGGAACATGCTCGGCAATATATTGATTTGGACAACTGCTATCAAGCCATTTCCCTGTGGAACTGACCTCCCTTCAACCATATAAGCATGTTCATGCCAGTTAGAGTCTCCCCTCATCCTGGCTCCAATAAAATGAATTAAATCTTTTAAAGTGGCTTCAACAAATCAATAAACAGGAAAGTTACTGAACATGATTTAAAGGTAAAGTGAATAGCTGGGGGAATTCAGCCAAAGATTCCTCACATCAAAAGAATCATTGAGGTGACATAAGCAAAAGCCACAGCTTTATCAAGAGAAATTCCCTCCTATTATTATTAGTTACTCTTGGAAGTGACCTTTTCTGCAAATCTCTAGGCCATTCTGAAGCGCATGAGCCATTAAGTAGCAAAAATAGTTCTTAACAGAAGTGAACTGCTTCAAAAACATGTTATTAAAAGGTTGTCTCCATCTTTCCTTCTCTTGGGTCTTTAGGACAAGCTGTCCATTCAAAGGAAAAAACACTTTTCACTTCTAGCCAAGAATCCCAAAGTCCTTTGCAAACATTTCAGCTTCACGTCCCCTCAAATCCCAGTAATTTTACTCCCACTTATTTGAAGGAGAAAGGGAGGGACAGAGAGGTTAAACAGTTTGTCCAAGGCCACACAGTAAAAGCAGTCAAAGAACCAAGCACTGAATTTAGGAATTCTGACTCTCTGCTGTTCTAAACACTGGATCCCACCTTCTTAATTATTTATGGTAGAGGCTATAACGTGCTAGGTGCTTTTCACACAAATAAGGCGGAGAAGTCATCACCCCTTGGAGCTCACAAGCTAAGCACTAAGGTGTCTGTTTGTTTAAGAGATGCCTACAGAAATTGTCCTTCTACAAATTGGAAAATTAAGGAATGCTAAATCACCAGGCCCAGATGCTGTACACAAAAGAGTTCTGAAGGAGCTTAAGTATTAAGTGGCTTAACTGCTCATAAAACATACAATCTTGTATTAAAATCGTAGACCTGGGGCAGGGGAGGGAGGTAAGCAAATACTGCACCTATTTTTAAAAGAAGGTGCTGGGTATGATCCAAGGAATTACAGCTCTGTGATGGGAGCAGGGGTCTGACTAAGCAGAGATCATCCAGAATACTGCCTGGAGAGTAGCTCATGGTGGGTGGTAGCTCCCTGGAGGTAACAGTCATTCTGCCTGACCTCAGAGCCTCCTGAGCCCGATTGGGAGGATGGGTTAAGAGCCGAAAGAGTGGCAGCCATGCCAGATAAACTGGTTGAAATAGCAACTGAGGTACAATTACAAAACACTGAGGTGACCACGGTAGGACAGGGACTAACCAGCATGGCTTCTGCAAAGGAAAATCATGCCTCACTAATACATTCAGGTTCTTTGAACCTGTCAGGTGTCCACCCATGCTGATCTGATTGTAGGACCAGGGACTCTGCACTTAGAAATGCTTGGTGGGGTGTACAAACACAGAGTGTTGCATCCACAAATCTTGGCATGTTTTCTAAGCCCAAATGAGGAGGCTTCTTGGAAAATTTGGCCCTAAAAAGGTCTAAATGACTGACTCAAAAAGTAGGCAAAGGATGTTCAGAAGTGACTAGCAATTCTGAAAACATCGTGTTTTTGGTTGCCAAATCCAACACACCTTAAAAAGCCTGATTTTCAGAAGGTAGGTGCTCAGAATTTTCTGAACATCAGGCCCTCTTACAAGGTGTCTCCAAGTGGGCATCCTAAAACAGAAGCACCAAAACTCACAAGTCACTTGCAAATATAGGCCTTACCCTCCAGGGTTAGAAATGTTCTGAAATAGCTGCTGAAAGATACCAGACATGGCTTTGGAAAATGTTCACTGGAATTGTAACACACTCAATATCAGAGGCACAATTCGGTGCATTAGGCAGGCCGTGCTAACCCATCGCTTTAAATAGCCTCTCTTTCTGTGGGTAGATTCTGGCCCTTAAAGTTACCAAAGTACTGGTCCTTTGTGTGTGTGTTCAAGAACATTTGGTGTCTATTCTCTTATCAAGAAAAAAAGCAATTATATCAATAATGAAAGAGAAGCGCTCCCTTTTACTTTCTGTGGTTTGCAGAGAGGTTCATGTTTCTATGCGATCACGGCTCTTGTTTTAGTGATGTGAAAGTGTGTGGTTTGCACAATACCCAGTTTCTTCTAATATTTGAGTTTCTGTTGTTATCTATCTACAATTTACAGTAAAATGTCTGCTTTTCTCACTCTGCCTCATCTCAAAATTAGACCAATTTTCATAACAAGATTCTATTACTCTGCACAGACCTTTAATGAACACCAAAGTGCTAGCTACCTACTTGAATCCAGTCCAGTGGGTAAATTCACAAATGCAACACGCTTTCCCAAAAGATCTGATTACTGTTAGTGATTCTGCTGGTGTGCCTTTATATACACGTCCATAAAAACCAATGGCAGTATACACTTACTGAGATTATGTGCTTTGGAGGACAACATTTTAGTTCTGTTTGTACAGCCCCTAGCACAGCAGTCCATGAATCTTGTTCCATGACTGGGGCTCCTAGACGCTATATAACACACATACATTTTTTAAACCCTGCTTACACATTGATCTACCCAGTGTGACCAGATTAAGCAATATTAAAAAAAAAAAAACCCACAGGTTTTGGAAGAGAGAGAAATTTTCCTGCTTCAGAGCAAGATTCAACCTCTAACTAAAGGGGGTTAGGAGGAAACTTTTCCTGGGGGTTGGTTATCCCATCACTGCTACAGCAGGGTTTCATGCTCCTACTTCCAAAGCAGCCAGACGCTGTCAGAGGCAGAATATCTCACTAACTGAACGTACTGTGTCTGAGCTGAGCAGCAATTCCTATGCTCTCATTACCAAGCCAAGTGACTCTACCGATTGCGCTTTGACAGATGAACTGCCCTCTCCATGAAGGATCTAGTACTGGACATCAAAGATGCTCTTGTGGCAGACATCCTTTAGTCACACAATCTACTCTCAAAGTCCTGGGCTGCTGCTCCTTTTCGGCTCACAGAGAATTGTGTCACGCTGAATTCATGTGAGGTTTCATAGATTTGTAGATGCCAAAACCAGAAGGGACCACTGTGATCACCTGGTCAGGCCTCCTGCATAACACAGGCCACAGAACTTTCCCCACAGAATTCCTAGAGCAGATCTTTCAGGAATCCCCTAGGTTGGGGGAAACAAGATGCATTCTTCTACCACAACACCCGTTTCATTCCAACAGTGCATTAGAAAAACCAAAATAGGAATATCTGCATTGGTTATTTTTAAAAAGAGAAAGGTAGGTTATTCAACCAGGTCCTCTCCACTGAATTCATGGCTTAAGCAGCAAGCTGGGTTCAAGTTCCCCATCCCCGCCCTGCACTCCACCATATACTGGGAATATCAGACCAATTCTCAGATATCACTTAGGAACAGGAGCCATTATCTCAGCTCAGACCACTGGCCTATCTCAGCAGTGACCAATACGCCTGGTGTTTCAGTGAGTGGAAGCATTTAGCCCAATGATTTGCATGGAGAGTGAGCACATGTGTGAAATATTCCTTCCCAATGCCTGCACACAATTAGCTTAAACCCTTAAGCAAGTAGTCTCATCACCCATAAGCCCTGATCCTGAGCAGTGCTGAGAACCTTCAATTCCCAAGTACTTTCATGGTCAGCACATCTCTGAACCAGGCTTTTACTCTGCACACAAATGTTCTTCACGGTCATAAAATTGTCATGCCCCTTTTGGCATTAATTTAGCACTGATGGCATAACAGTGCATTACCTAGTCATTCGGGCTGGCTGCAGCAAAATTAATTCAAGCAAGTCAAGTCACATATGTTTGAACTCCTTGATGCCCCCTGCACAAGGAAGACGTAGCTGTTAGCCGATCTACACAAGCCAGTGTTTGAAAGGCTCCTTAAAGGCTAAGCAAACGGGGTGAGAGCTATGTCCTGAACAGGACACGACGGGCATATAATCCTTCACCACGCAGGCCACCCTCCTTCCCCCGTGCGGGAGAAGTTTTATAATGGTAGACACCAGGAATGTTTAAGTGAACGCAGGAAAAGCCAGTATGACCACGATCATGGAAATTAAAAATGGCAGATGTAGAGTTTACCCTGCCCAATTAATGTTCAGTGATCGTACCTGGTTTTGTAACTGTCCGCACACAGAAGAGGACGTGTTTGAAAGCAACAGATAATGGGAGCTAAGAGAACATTGCTTATTTTGTATCAAGAGAACAGATGGGCCCGAATCAGCAAAGTGCTGAATGCCCTCAATTCTCACTTGTTTGGGCCCTTGTGTAAATATTGCAGCCAGGAAGCTAGCAGGCAGATGCCAGGCAAATTCAAGGTAGGTGCCATGCAAATTTCACACCCACCATTTCTGATAAGGCCCCACACTGCTCATCGGCAGCATGCTCTGCTGCAGAAGTCCCGGGCTTCTCTTGGGAAGAAGAGCTGTGTGTGGCTCGAAAGCTTGTCTCCCTCACCAACAGAAGTTGGGCCAATCAAAGATATTACCTGACCCACCTTGTCTCTCTAATATCCTGGGACCGACATGGCTACAAATACATTGCACAAGTCTCACAATGTAATTGTACACAGGGAGCTGCCATCGAATGGGCGTGTTACTAGTGGGTTCCCAAAAGGATTGGTTCTTGGCCCTCGCTATTTAACATTTTAATTAATGATCTGGAAGGAAACGCAAAATCATCACTGATACAATTACACAAAAATGAAGGGCGTGGTAAATAATGATGAGGATAAGTCACTAAAACACAGTGATCTGCATCGCTTGGTAAGCTGGGCACAAGTCAACAACATGCATTTTAATAAGGCTGAACATAAGTGTACACATCTAGGAGCAAAGAATGTAGGTCCTACTTACAGGAGGGGTGACTCTAACTTGGGAAGCAGTGATGCTGAAAAAGATTTGGGGGTTGTGATGGGTAATCAGATGCACGTGAGCTCTCAGTTAGATGCTGTGGCCAGAAGGGCTAATGCGATCCCTGATAAATAAACAAGGGAATCTCAAGTAGGAGTAGAGAGGTTATTTTACCTCTGTATTTGGCACTGGTGAACCGCTGCTGGAATCCTGAGTCCAGTTCTGGAGTCCACAATTCAAGAAGGATGTTGATAAATTGGAGAGGATTCACAGAAGCGCCACGAGAATGAAAACATGTCATACGGAAAGACTCAAGGAGCTCGATCTATTTAGCTTAACAAACAGAAGGCTCGGGTGACTTGATTACAATCTCTAAGTACCCGGGGGCGAAATATTTAACAATGGGTTCTTCACTCTAGTGGAAAAAGGTCTAACTCAATCCAATGGCTGGAAGTTGAAGCTAGACAAATTCACATTGGAAATAAAGCGTCCATTTTAAACAGTGAGAGTAATTAACCATTAGAACTTGGTAGATTCTCCATCGCTGATGTTTTTTAAACCAAGATGGGATGTTTTTCTAAAAGACCTGCTCTAGGAGTTATTTCAGGGAAGTTCTGTGGCCTGAGTTACACAGGAGGATAAACTAGATGATCACAATGGTCCCTTCTGGCCTTTCCCTTTATGAATCTATGAAAACACGACACAGGTCTGGCAGCAGCTCCAAGTGACCTTGGTGCAAACAATTCATGCCTCTTCTAGCAAGAATTTGGAAAATCAACTTTTATTAGACAAGTCTGCCTGGATGAGATTTGTGATCAGATACAACGCATGGTACAGCATGTGATCAGAGAAATATTATCACCAGCTCGGAGTGCAATTTCTTTCTTCGGTGTCCTTCATAAGCCTCAGAAGTTGGCCTTGCCAGCAGCAATAATGCAAGTACGACAACAAAGCACATTAATGATGGGGCCCACCGTGAACCATATTAATTATCGTATCCCGCAGTAAACTGTAGGTTATAAATTGTATTTTGATAATCCCATCCGCCCTCTCCTGACAAGCCAGCTCCAATGTTTAATGTTGCATTTAATCCCTGGATAATGCCACATCGCTTCTAAGTGTGCCAAGCAACAAATCAAAACGACCTTCAAAGGGTTGATCTCAGGCCCAGTTTATATATTCCCCCACCTGAAGTTAGCCGATTGCACGAGCTTGCTAATGAACAGGTCAGCCTCAGAAGCTGAGCTGGAGGACTAATGCTCTTCTAGACCGAAGAGCATGCTGGATTTAGAAGTGACCTCCAATATCACTCCGCTGTTGGGCAGGTAGAACTGGGGAGGGTGACCACAGCAAGCACACTCTTCAGTCATTCCTGTGCATATGCCTTGTTGTCAGCCTCAGAACGGTACGTTGTTGCTACTGCATAAAATACTGCTGTGAATACAGCTGTATTAAGAGGCTGGGTGAGCTCCCCCCTGTGAGCAAGACCCTGTGCATTACAGAGTGCAGTACTCACAGTTATCCAAAGGGAAAGAGACATGCCAAGGGGGAAACAGCACTCCAGAATGAAGTGGTGGGTGAAATGGGGCTTGGGAACAGCCTACTGCCCTAGCTAGCTCACGCTGGGTGAAAGTATTTCCACCACAGAGACAGCGGATGCCCGTGGGGGCATGGGGGGGGGGGGAAGGGAGCCCATGCCCTCACAAAGGAAATGCAGGCTGAAAATCCCAACCATGCAAATCCACGGTGCTGTCTGAAATGACTACGACCAAATGATTCACTGTACTTAATGGCTCTAATTAGGAAACCCTTGAGGTTAAATCTTCATTGAATAGATTTACATACATATTATTTACAGGGGAATCTTAACAATACAGTGCACCATTTACAAAGGACCAATCATGTTGTCAGACGTGGGAAAATGGAAAAGTGGCCCCAGGAGAGAAAACTGGGTTGTAAGCCTCTACATGATGATTTCTACCACTGCCCATCCTGTTGAGTAATATTGTCTCATTGTTTCCTCTCTCTGCCTGTATCCCTCTGCTGTCTCTTGTTTTACGCGAAGAGCGTAAGCTCTTTGGGGCAGGCACCAGCTCTGCTGTGTGTCTGTACAGCGCCTTGCGCAATGAGGTCCTGGTCCATGACTGGGGCTCAGAGGAACTACCACAAAACATATAAATAATACATTTGCTCTGCTAGTGCTTCAAAGCCCGAATCAAGATCAAGGCCCTCGTGTGATCAGTGCTGGATACGCATTGTAAGAGAGAGTCCCTGCCCCCAAAGAGCTCGCAGTCTAGACGTGCAAGACAAAGGGTGGGAGGGGAAACAGAGGCACGGAGCGGGAAAGTGACTGGCCTCTATTCACTCATCAGGTCAGCAGCAGAGTCAAGAATCTGACATTTGGCATCCCAGGCCAATGTTGTAGCCACTGAACCGAGCCACCTCTTTGGTCTGCGTAAGAGTGTAATATACATTAAAGGGCTTTTCGGAAATGTCACGTTGGCAACGATGGCTACAGAAAGCACTCAATTAAACAAAACAACCTAAGCTCCTTAGCAGACCCTCTCACATTCCTCAGAATTTAGGATATTAAGGTTTTTCCCCATCTGGGTTTAAGATATGTCTATACTGCATACAAAGCCCTGGTCAGTGGAACCTGGGCTCATGGACTGTTTCCAAGCCTCTGTTTGAGCATCCACACTGCATTGTAAATCTAACTTTATAGTTGCTGGATCTGGCTTTCCCAGCCATGCTAATGTATCCATACTGCACTAAGCAGCCCTGACAACTCTGGTCCGCAGCTTGAGATGAGCCCATGCTGCAAAATAACTGGCCCCAAGCCCTGGTGACCTTGGGCTGTGACTCACCCCTGAGCAGGGTCCGAGGAGCCAGGTCCTGAGTGCTTGCTGACCCAAGTCAGACTGATTTGTGTGCAGACAGAATGGGGGCCTGGTTCAAACCACAGTCAGAGCCCGGGCTTAGCATGCAGTGTAGACATACCTTAAATGGTCAATTAAAATCCTCCCCTAAAATACCATGCTCTCTTCTTTCCGTCCTTTTGTATTTATTTATTTTAATTCAATGACATTTAGCTAACAGAACTGCTGTTACAGGTCTTGGGGAGGTGGAATTAAATTTCCTATATAGAGAAAGAATTCTGAAGAAAATACGACTGGACCCAAAATATAATCCCCAGAATGTTTTTAAAATACAAAAAATATTTTAAAATAAAGGTTATTTGGTAGCAAAAGAAGCTACTGAAGGGGCTCCACACACTCGGGGATCTGAAATGGTTTTCCTGGCCAAACAAGTGCAGAATATGTTAGAGATTAGAGAGAACAAATTCTGCCCCCGGGGTGTTTAGTGGTGGGGAAGTGTGAGTGGGTGTGTGGCAAGGGGGTTATTTCCTCAGACAGGGCTCCAGCTGTTGGGGAAGTTGACAGTGCAAGTGAAGTAACCCTCAGCATCATGTGGTAAGGCTCACGTTCAAGGGCTAATTGGAACAGTTTGGCTTGCAGCACACAGGGAGTGGCCACAAAAGGAGGTCAGAGCCTGGGGAGATGCAACATTCCAGGCTGGCAGAACACGGGATCTGGGAGCCCTTCCCTCTTCCTCCTTGTGAATGGCCGGCTAGCTGCTACAGACTGGCAGCATGTCGCCTCTACGGGCTCCTGGGATCACAACCGGCTGGCCAGGGTGGCTATGGAAGAAGGCGCCAGGGGCTCCCCTGTCCTCCGCCCCGTCACCCATGCAGGAGGCAGCAATCCTCTCTTTGCAGGTGCTGGGGGAAGCTGCCTAGTCCCGCCTGCAGAGACGCGACAAATAGCCATGCTGCCCATGCCCCCAGAGGGTGACACTTTTCCACTGAATGGTGTAGCTACACCTGCCCCCCACAATGCTGGTCCTAGCTAGAGAGATTCACGGTGCCTTGCACGTCCCCGAACGCCTGCATGATGCACCTCACCTGTGCCACGGCACTGCCTCAGAAGGGGCACCATTTTTCCCTAGGTCTTAAGCTCTTTATATTTAGGCCGAGTCTCAGGAATGCTGGCCTAGGGTCTGACCAGGGAGCCGCCAGAGAAGAGAGGCTCTGGACAGTGCTTTGAGCGCACACACGGTGCTGTGAGAGTGTGAGGTGTTATCAGCAGTTAACAACTGGACTGAATAAAAGAGCGAAGAACACAGTATAGGGGACATTTCTGCTCTGCCTCCTTCGGACACAGAGCTTCCCCCTTAGGGAACATCTATACCGCAAGCAGTGCAGCAGCCCACGGCAGCGAGCCTCACAGCCTGGGTCTACACACCACAGGGGACTCGTGCTGCAGGGCTAGAAACAGCTATGTAGACATTAGGGTTTGGGCTCTGAAACTGATGGAGAGCAATGGGCTTCAGAAACCAAGCTCCGGCCCAAGTTCCAATGTCTACAGCGCTATTTGTAACACCACACTGCGAGCCTGAGTCTGTAATCCCAAGAGCTGAGACTTGATGTGTAGACGTAACCAGCAAGGCCTGATCCAGTTCTCGATATCAAACGACTCCCACTGTCTTCAAGCACAGCTGGAACAGGCTCTAAATAACAGATATTCGCCATCTTTTTATCTGAATCTATAAAGTACCTTTTTGAGCCAACAGTGGAGTTTGCATCTGGGACTCTCAGTACTGAAAGCACAAGCTAAAAGAGTTACCCCTGTCTGGTAGCAGTAGTAGGCTCTTAGCCTCTTGTGTGGACCCAGTCACTATGGGGGGCAGCAAGGACCCAAAATGTGCTAGCATGGGTTACAGGGAAGAACTGAAACCAATACACGTATCGATTTGCTCCCACGCCAGGGGGTCAGATGGTGAGTGCTATTATTAAATGGCAACTTGCAGGTGTTTTACAATATTGATTATATGAAAGCTACTCCCTTCCAACAACAAATCACTGTCTTCCTTTTGGGGAGGGGCAAGAGAAACTTTGTGGCCAAGATGGAGAATTAATTTTCCCATTTTGAGATAGAAAATCTAACTTATTTCTGCTTACTGGGAAACAAACAGAAAGTGGTTTAAGGATATAGTTACAGGGCATTATACATTTCCCTCTCCCTCGAAACTGACAGTCTCAAGAGGACCATAAAATGTACTTTTAATTTTAGTTCCCTAGAAAGTAAGTATAAGGAATCCCACTGCCATAACCACAAGTGCCGCAGCTCCAATGCTGCCATTTTATTTGGCTCCCTGCAGAATCTAGTATATTAAAGCTCCAGATATCTTCTCATATATGGTATGTTTGTAAAGAATAGACATTTCTGCCAGCCCACAACACACCCGAGGCATCATTAGCACAAGCCTTGTCTGACTTGGACGCAGCCAGCACAGGTCACTACTGGACGCTAGGGACTATTTGTCTGAGCTGTTATGGCAAATACGCTCTTCTGTACACTTTGCTTAGTTTTGTAATTGCTCCTTCTAGCTGAAAGACACCACAAGACAAGTGTCTCCTTTCTTCAGAGGGCAATTTTCCTTTTGTTTGTGGTGCCACACGCTGCCTACTTCATCTGCAGGAATTACTCAGGGCAAAGGCTTGCTCCTAGATCCCCCTAAGGCAGTGCTTCTCAAGCTATCTGATGTGGGAGACTGGCAATTTTTTTTTTCCCATGTGCGCGCGGACCGGCAGCCGATGGCTCGCAGACCAGCACCGGTCCCCGGACCACCACTTTGAGTAGCACTGCCCTAAGGCACATTAGATGTCAGGGTACCATGTTATTAAAGGATGTTAGACTCTCTCCAATTCCCTCCCCACTTATTGCAGTCAGGAGATCAGGGAGAATGAGATAGGCCCTGATTTTTAGGGGTCCTAACACCTAAGGGTCCAAATTTTCAGAGACAGATTTTGGATGCCCAAGTCAGGCCGGGTTTTTTGCCGCCCTTTGACTTCTGCCTCGGCCATCCTGAAAAGGTGAGTCATGGCACATCCAAAACCCGGAAGCGCTCAGAATCCGAGAGACCACTCAGAAAAGCTTCTGGCCCTTAGCCTCACTGTCCCATGCTACAAAAGGGAGATCCCACCACTTTTCCTCTGATAAAGGCTAAATGCAAGAAATGAAGAGCTCAGATACCACAGGGAGGCAGGCCACAGAAATACCTGTTTGCTTCCTCGTTCTCATGCATTAGCACAATGCTACAGCATCTGGCTTTTCGCAGCATGACGCTTAGATTTGATGATGTCATTTCTATCTAATTTTCAACTTTTTTTTTTTTTTTAAATAAAACTTCAATTTGGGATCCAAAGGCCTTGACATGGCCCTTTTCACTCTTAGGGCAGGTCTACACTTCAAAGGCTGAGCAGTGCAGCCCTTCAGTGAACCGATGGGAGAGCTTTTCTTGTCGGCATAGTTAATCCACCTCCGCTTCTCCCATTGACATAGCGCTGTGTCCACCAATAACTACATAGGTCGAGGTGTGGATTTTTCACACCCTTGAGCAATGTAGTTATACTGATGTAAGTTTATTGTGTAGACCTGGCCTTAATTTTGAGCTCTACCTCATCTGCTGTCAGATCAGTCACAGCGATATCCTTTGGTCATTCTCATCATTATTTTGTTTTACCCAGGAATGTGTGACTAATGAATCATACGAGATTGACGTGTGCACACGGCTAATTATAATTATCTGCTTTTAGCAAATATCAAGCTTACAAACTCTGCACAAATAAAGGCAAATAAGAAAGCAAGACACTTAAATATACCTTTTTCAAAAGTATCTTTAGCCACGCACAAGTGAGAAAACATTTTCAATGATGCACAAAGGATCAAATCCAAAAATCTTTACCCAAAACTGCTCTCTTTTTCTGAATTGTTGTGCAAAGTGAGAGAGACTACTTCATTGGCTGCTGCCACAGCCCAGAAGCAGCTGCATTTTGGAAATACTGCACGTTTGTGATATGACGTGCTTTGGGATAAAAGGTACAAAAAGAAATCAAGTATCAGTATTATGCCAATCGTGCTGCAAACCTCATATTTTAGATACAAGTGGCAGAGTGTGTGTGTGTCTCTCTCTCTCTTTAAAACAAGCATACCTTCCCCTGGAATCTGGTGAGAATCTGAAGGAGACACTGCTCTATGTAGATGTTCAGGTACCATAGTGATGTGGATCACAAAGTACCTGACCAGGTGGTTGTGGAGGAAGGAGAACGTAGAAGAGGGGGGGAAATATTGGTCGAATATGAGAGCATACGGATTGTGACAGATGATAATTTCCTGCAGTGTCTTTGGGGACATCTTCTTGTATTAGTGTATGTATCATTGTGGGCCAGGGATCGTATGTAATACCCTAGGGGAGGGAAATCACAGCCCTCCAGAAACTAAGAACAGTGGGGGGTGATTAGGCAAACTCACTCGGGTTATAACACTTCCACCTGGAGGGGCTCACATGTGCTGGTTCAAATCGGATTCTCCAGGAACCAGACAAAGAAAAGACTTTTGGATAAATAGCCTGAGCTTAAACTCTCTCAGGGCCTTCTTTCTGATCCAGCTAACAGACAGGACCTGTCCAAGGGGGGCCCCAACCCTTCGTGGGAAGGGTGGAAGGTCTTTGGCCTTCTGAGGCGGCATAAGACTGGTGGGTGATCTCTGGTAAGCTTTCAGCAGGCGTATAGGGACTTTTATAGTTTGTGTATGTTTTCTCTGTAATGCTCTCACCTTAAGAATAAATGTGGTTGCTTATAAAGGGCTGTGACTGCTGGCAATCACACTATTCCTAGCCTTAGAAGAAAACACCAAGTACAGACGCTGGCCTGCTTAGGCAGTCTGGCTTGCTGGGGATATCGCAGAGTATGCAGGGAATTCTGCATCCTGGAAAAACCCTGGTCAGGCGAGAGAGGGACCCAGGTCTCTATCCAAGAGAGGTTACAGCTGACCTAGAGTGCACACCCTAGAGTGGGTGTCCTCAAAAGACCATAGAGGGAGAATAGAGGTGCAGCTGCCCTATCCTGTGACACGTACATTCCCCCAAAATGCAGAAATTCACTGGAGATTTAACTTCTCTCACCAGCCATTAGTGAGTGCATTACCACAGGAGACCTCGCTTATTTACGTTACTAGGACGGCGTTCTAGACAGACTGTTACTGAGAGATGACACCCAATGGCATTCAGTAGCAATGGGACATGCTTGGATAAGACATAACATCATAAGAATGGCCAGACTGGGTCAGACAAAAGGTCCATCCAGCCCAGCATCTTGTCTACCGACAGTGGCCAATGCCAGATGCCCCAGAGGGAGTGAACCTAACAGGTAATGATCTAGTGATCTGTCTCCTGCCATCCATCTCCACCCTCTGACAAACAGAGGCTAGGGACACCATTCTCTACCCATCCTGGCTAATAGCCATTAATGGACTTAACCTCCATGAATTTATCCAGTTCTTTTTTAAGCCCTGTTATAGTCCTAGCCTTCACAACCTCCTCAGGCAAGGAGTTCCACAGGTTGGCTGTGCACTGAGTGAAGAAGAACTTCCTTTTATTTGTTTTAAACCTGCTGCCCATTCATTTCATTTGGTGGACCCTAATTCTTATATTATGGGAACAAGTAAATAGAATCATAGAATCATAGAATATCAGGGTTGGAAGGGACCTCAGGAGGTCATCTAGTCCCACCCCCTGCTCAAAGCAGGACCAATCCCCAATTAAATCATCCCAGCCAGGGCTTTGTCAAGCCTGACCTTAAAGACTTCTAAGGAAGGAGATTCTACCACCTCCCTAGGTAACGCATTCCAGTGTTTCACCACCCTCCTAGTGAAAAAGTTTTTCCTAATATCCAACCTAAACCTCCCCCACTGCAACTTGAGACCATTACTCCTTGTTCTGTCCTCTTCTACCACTGAGAATAGTCTAGAACCATCCTCTCTGGAATCACCTCTCAGGTAGTTGAAAGCAGCTATCAAATCCCCCCTCATTCTTCTCTTCTGCAGACTAAACAATCCCAGTTCCCTCAGCCACTCCTCATAAGTCATGTGTTCCAGACCCCTAATCATTTTTGTTGCCCTTCTCTGGACTCTCTCCAATTTATCCACATCCTTCTTGTAGTGTGGGGCCCAAAACTGGACACAGTACTCCAGATGAGGCCTCACCAACGTCGAATAGAGGTGAACGATCACATCCCTCGATCTGCTCGCTATGCCCCTTCTTATACATCCCAAAATGCCATTGGCCTTCTTGGCAACAAGGGCACACTGCTGACTCATATCCAGCTTCTCGTCCACTGTCACCCCTAGGTCCTTTTCCACAGAACTGCTGCCTAGCCATTCGGTCCTTAGTCTGTAGCTGTGCATTGAGTTCTTCCGTCCTAAGTGCAGGACCCTGCACTTATCCTTATTGAACCTCATCAGATTTCTTTTGGCTCAATCCCCCAATTTGTCTAGGTCCCTCTGTATCCTATCCCTGCCCTCCAGCGTATCTACCACTCCTCCCAGTTTAGTATCATCCACAAATTTGCTGAGAGTGCAATCCACACCATCCTCCAGATCATTTATGAAGATATTGAACAAAACCGGCCCCAGGACCGACCCCTGGGGCACTCCACTTGACACCGGCTGCCAACTAGACATAGAACCATTGATCACTACCCGTTGAGCCGACAATCTAGCCAACTTTCTACCCACCTTATTGTGCATTTATCCAGCCCATACTTCTTTAACTTGCTGACAAGAATACTGTGGGAGACCGTGTCAAAAGCTTTGCTAAAGTCAAGAAACAATACATCCACTGCTTTCCCTTCATCCACAGAACCAGTAATCTCATCATAGAAGGGGATTAGATTAGTCAGGCATGACCTTCCCTTGGTGAATCCATGCTGACTGTTCCTGATCACTTTCCTCTCATAACTTTTCCTTATTCACTTTCTCCACACCACTCATGATTTTATAGACCTCTATCATATTCCCCCTTAGTCTCCTCTTTTCCAAGCTGAAAAGTCCTAGCCTCTTTAATCTCTCATCATATGGGACCCGTTCCAAACCCCTAATCATTTTAGTTGCCCTTTTCTGAACCTTTTCTAATGCCAGTATATCTTTTTTGAGATGAGGGGACCACATCTATACGCAGTATTCAAGATGTGGGAGTACCATGGATTTATATAAGGGCAATAACATATTCTCCAGCTTATTCTCTATCCCTTTTTAAATTATTCCTAACATCCCGTTTGCTTTTTTGACTGCCTCTGCACACTGCGTGGACGTCTTCACAGAACTATCCATGATGATTCCAAGATCTTTCTCCTGATAAGTTGTAGCTAAATTAGCGCCCATCATATTGTATTTATAGTTGGGGTTATTTTTTCCAATGTGCGTTACTTTACATTTATCCACATTAAATTTCATTTGCCATTTTGTTGCCCATTCACTTAGTTTGGTGAGATCTTTTTGAAGTTCTTCACAGTCTGCTTTGGTCTTAACTATCTTGAGCAGTTTAGTATCATCTGCAAACTTTGCCACCTCACTGTTTACCCCTTTCTCCAGATCATTTATGAATAAGTTGAATAGGACTGGTCCTAGGACCGACCCTTGGGGAACACCACTAGTTACCCCTCTCCATTTGGAAAATTTACCATTTATTCCAACCCTTTGTTCCCTGTCTTTTAACCAGTTCTCAATCCATGAAAGGATCTTCCCTCTTATCCCATGACAACTTAATGTACGTAAGAGCCTGTGGTGAGGGACCTTGTGAAAGGCCTTCTGGAAATCTAAGTACACTATGTCCACTGGATCCCCCTTGTCCACATGTTTGTTGACCCCCTCAAAGAACTCTAATAGATTAGTAAGACACGCTCTCCCTTTACAGAAACCATGCTGACTTTTGCACAACAATTTATGTTTTTCTAGGTGTCTGACAATTTTATTCTTTACTATTGTTTCAGATAATTTGCCTGGTACTGACATTAGACTTACCGGTCTGTAATTGCCAGGATCAGCTCTAGAGCTCTTCTTAAATATTGGCATTACATTAGATATCTTCCAGTCATTGGGTACAGTAGCTGATTTAAAGGACAGGTTACAAACCATAGTTAATAGTTCCACCCATTGATTTTCGACCCCCATTGATTTTCACAAGAACACAATGGAGTTGGTTCTTCAGAATGGAGAGTGAGCCGTGTTTTACCTAATGCTGCCAAAGGTTACTTATGTAAGCCATGTCTTCGTACAGATCAACAGATCTTAAATAATATCCCCACTGTAATCAGCACAAATAGATTGATTCGTTGGTTTTTTCTAGAGCACAACTGATAGGTCTTCTCCTTCCAGCTATTTCTTCAGAAAGACACAAGGTGGAGGATGCAAGAGGTACCCATCTTTGCAGAGCAAGAGCACATCCCAGGATTTCACTCGCTATTCATGACTCCTTCGAAGGTGTTTTCACTGCTTTTGTGCCAGAGCGTCAGCCATGTCAGAGCTGGCTGTGATCTCATCAGACCTCGAGAAGTCAGCAGTGGTTGTTATGTGAATGGGAGACCTCCCAGAGAATGCTCCTAGGCTGCTCCAGGAATTGTTGCTGAGGATTAAATCAATGGTGTCCTCCCCCTGAGACAACGCTGACCCAGTGCTGTTTTACTGTATTCTGGATGAGAAAAGCACACGTCCTGACTACATGTGGTTATGAAATATCTCAGTATTTTCTGCAAGTGTAGGGCTGTTTACCATGGTATCATGGCCTATTCCAACCTTGTAAACGCATTCCGCCTACCTAAGCAGTGGTTTCAACTGGATACACTATTATCCTTTACTTCCCATCCAAAGACATCACTGCATATTGCTGTGTAACACAGCAGCCAAGTTCCACCCCTGAGGCGGGTGACACAATCCCTATATATAGCTGGGATGAAAGACACGATACAAATGGAAGATATTCTTCTAGTTTGACAAATGGCTGTGACGGATTTCCTCATCTCAGTCATGTGCCTTTTTTCCCAGTCCGAGCCCATCTCCCAAGAGGGTGTGACAGCCTGCAAGACAGAGGCAGTTGCTACACAGAGATCAAACCCGCAACACCATTTACTGGAAGATCATTCTCTTGTCCAAGCAGGATTCTCTTCTTTCCCCAGGGGGCGGATGTGACCTTTCGGTACTTGTTTCAGAGTAACAGCCGTGTTAGTCTGTATTCACAAAAAGAAAAGGAGTACTTGTGGCACCTTAGAGACTAACCAATTTATTTGAGCATAAGCTTTCGTGAGCTACAGCTCACTACTCGCCCATTCAGGTTCACATGACTCCCACATACAAACAAGGAGGAAACCAGTTAAAGAGACATTGAAATACATTCCTCATACAATTCCTGCCTCCCGTGATCAGGCTTCTAGACACAGGGCTTGCTCTTTTAGCAGGACCAGTAACTCAGGGTGCACACTGTATATTCCATTCTTTTGTGAACTGAATTGGAAGGGAATTGAAGAGACTTAGGATAAGTAGGTATGTCTACATCACAACCACCACCTCAACCATACAGTGCTCTTGTAGTTAAAGCCACAAGAATAGGCATAGAAAGTTCTGCCACTTGACGTTCTCCAACACCACAGCACATCACTTAGCTTCACTGTGCCTCAGTTTCCCCAGCTGTAAAATGGGGGTGATACAGCTTCCCCCACCTTGCCAGGTGTTGCAAGGCTCAATCAACAGAGGCTTGTTAAGTGCTTCCAGATCCTCAAGCAGAAGACTAAAGGCCTATTCTTACCAACCTAAAAAGAGAGGCTAGCACCTGAATGGGCCAGGAGTGATTATTAACCTCTCACATAGGCTACTGAGAAGGACTATGGCAGATAAAAGGATCGAGGCAAACTGGCAGGACAGGAGCTGTGTTCTGTCTGTTGTAGCTGAACATAAGAATGGCCAAACTGAGTCAGACCTATCTAGCCCAGTATCCTGTCTTCCAACAGCAGACAGTGCCAGATGTTTCAGAGAGAATGAACAGATCAGGGCAATTATCATGTGATTCATCCCATCAGCCGGACCCAGCTTCTGGCAGTCAGAGGTTTAGGAACAGCCAGAGCATGGAGTTGTGTCCCTGACCATCTTGGGTTAATAGCCACCGATGGACCTATCCTCCATGAACTTATCTAATTCTTTTTTCTACTCAGTTATACTTTTAGCCTTCACAACATCCCCTGGCAATGGGTTCCACAGGACAACTGTGCATCGGAAAAAACAGAATTCACCAGGAAGAGGCTGTCTTCCACGTTCCCTTTAAAAATTACTTTATATACATTCATTCTCCTCTCCCACCTCTCAATACTAACAATAAGCTCGTAGGTTTGCAAGCACTGTTCACTCTAGGCCAGCTCCACCTCCAGTGCGGCTGGAAGCTTTCTAGTAACACTAGCCTTGTGTGTGGAATTAAGTGCTCACAGAACTCAGTTACTGGAATCCCTTCCTCACGCATTACTCAGATGACATGAATACACCCTCTTGCTTCATTAAAGTTTCATTGCAGGCATGTGACTAGGTTTTATCGGATACTTAATCGAAGAGGAGAAAAGGGTTTGTGTACAAGGAGTTCACATGCAAAGCTAGACAGCAACAGCCCTTTCCAGATTTTTTTTTTTTTTTTAAGGCATCCATTGTCAATTCCTTTACATCTGTCAGCGTTATCGGACTGCAGTAAAGGAGCATGAAAAACAGCCACAAAGTGCCAACAAAGCACCTCGGAGAAAAAACGGCCACAGTTCACTAACCCTGTGCTTCTCCTTATTATCCAGACAAAAATTAAATGCAAAATCTCACAGCCACCACATTTGCTAGTTCACTGCTAGCATTGACCTCAATGGCTTCATTGCTGCGTTTGCTGCTCCTCTGGGTTTGGCTGGCTGTTTTATTATAAATGTCTCTATGTATAGCAAAACAATATCAACGGAACTGAATATAAGAATAAACTATTCAGAAACCCTGGTTGGTGCTTCCTCACCAATCCCCTGTCCAACATACTCTGCGCTTTCCTTTCGATAACACAGATACATCTGAGATTTCATGTAATTTCAATCTATTTGCATTCTTGCTTGCCTGGGGCACTAAAATCATCTTTACAGCTCTTCCACTATTAAAACTTGTCCCCTCTGCTATTCTAGGGCCAGATCCTCAGCAGGTGTAAATCGACATTGCTCCACTGACTTTAATGAAATTACCCAAGTTTACACCAGCTAAGAATCTGTACCCGATCTCAACATTTTATGCAATCTTAATATTTTGTCCTTCTTGAACATTTTAGTCTCTGAGAGGGAGGCGGGAATGTGAGTTCCGCACATAACCTGATGACAATCAACAGGCAGGTATATTGCACATTACAGCCAGATCTGCTAAGTGAGTCCAAAATGAAACTGCAACAATTTAAAATCATAACCAAGAAGGTATTGGACTGCTCCTGTACACTTGTTCAGACGGATCACTCGAGGACAACGATATGTGCTGGTAACCTGGACCTCTAACACACAATATGTAGAAATGTCCTAACAATAAAAAACGTGGATCGCATATTTGAAATGTTACAGGAATAGCATGGGATCATAAGTTACTAGCGGAGTCAAAACTATCTGCTACATCATTCTTTCAATACATGAGACACCATGCCACATGGTTTTGATATGGTTTACAGTTGCCCTTGATTGAGCAGAGAGGGGAAGTTTGGGTGTGCCGCTTCTGAAAGATGGGTAAATTGACATAGCAGAAATTGATTCATAAAATATTTTAAAATGGGAGGAGTGAAAGAAGGAGATCAACCCTCATTTAACATAAACACGTGTTTGGCTAGTACTGATAAGTCAGTCACTATTCAGAGCTCATACTTAGACTGCAAGCTCTTCTGGCAGAGCAGGCTATGTGTTTCAGATGCCTGGAGGTGGAGATTCCCTCATTCCACCTCAATATTTGAGTGCTTTCCTCTCTCCCTGTGTCAGAATGGTTTAGTTGTATCATCGAGCAGTCAGGCTAAAGGAGCTCATGCGTAGACAGGCATGGAACATTTTACAGCATAAAATTTAGATCCAGCCAGAAGCAGATTTTCAATCAGAAAATATTCCAGCTAAATACCAGCTCTCTGAGGTGTAACAGCAGAACATGGCTCTGAGACACCATGGCACTAAGTGTGCTATAGAAGCCTACAGACAGACAGATGGGCAACATTTCAGTTGGCCATAAATCCAAAGCTACATGTAGATCGGCATTTAGAGGTCGCCCCACGTGCTGAAAAAAGGAGGAAGTCTGATTCTCCATAGAAAAGCAGGTGACTAAGAAAGTTACTGATCACAAAGGAAAAGATACCAAGAAAACGAGCTATTTCAATGTGCTAGAAGCATGTGCACTTGTAAATGTGCAGTTCTGTAGACAGAGAGACTCAACTCTGCATTCCCACTTGGAAGAAAAAATAAAATAAAAAAAAAATCTACTTTCCTGCCATCAATATTTCCAAATGTTTAGGCGTTGATTTTCCTGGAACTTGTTTGGGTTTTGAACATAGTTCTTCGCAAGACATCCCCAGATTCTTGAGATTTTTTCAAGTACAGCTCCCACAAGCTAAAAAGTAAGTAGAAATTCTTTGTTTCCTCGGATATGTAACTGGAACATTTCTAGCACCTTATAAAAGATTGTTTGGTTGATCCTAACCATTCAAACATGTCTTTTAAGTCATGTAATGTACACTGTGAAATTTGCCATTTTGCTACATGAAAAGGGCACTGAAAGAAATCCCACAGCCTTCATGAAATGAGTGGGATCCTTAAGTATCATTTTTAAAAACCCCACAACACGATCAAAGCATTTTAGGGAACAGATGTTTCAAGCTTTACAAATTCCAGAGTAAGAATTTTGAAGGCATTTATCATTGCTAAATTCTTTGAGTCAAATTTTTTTCCTTTAGAGAAGTATGCATGCACTTCCCTCACTAAAGTTGATTGGAGGCGCACACAAGTATGTGTTTATTTGACTGCAGAAGTTGACCCTATAGTCCTCGAACACACAACTGTCCATCGCAATGGGTACTTCTTAGCTTTCACGACAGCTACTGTGATATGCAGCCTCAGGACCCTAAAATATTACCCATCCTGTAGAATGGACTGCATGTTTCTTTTTTAAAACAAGAGCTCCACATTAGTCAATGGGATTCAGCTCAGGAAGCTCCCCTACAGCACCTCAAAGACCTCACACCATTGTGACATGACATTCCTCTGAGGGGGACTGTCCTCAGATCAGTAAGACACTCTGGAGCGTTGGTGCCACCTGGAATACTCCCAGGACTTGAATACCCAAAGAGTCAATGCCACAAGAAACACTCTTCTAACCTGAGAATAGGCAAGCAGATAGTGTCCCATCCTATTGGGGCTGGATTTCAACATAGCAATCCATGGATCTAGGCCCTCCATGCCTTATGATTGCCCCATTCTGCCCCTAGGAATGAAACTGTCAACCTTAAGAACAAATAAATAAGAGCTACCGTGGTTTCATACAGAAGCCCATCTACTCCGAAACACAGGCTGCTGACAGCCCACTGTCCCAGTGCTCCAAGCTCCCATGTGGCTCCCCACACTGGCAGATTTCAGTCCTCAGCTTCAAAGCCCCCCATGAGACTGGCTCAAGTTCCCTGAGGAACTTCCCTCACCCTGAGTGATCGTGACCTCCGACAGCCACTGGAAACATGGAATGGCCAACATCCAGGGTTCTGCTCATGCATGATACAGAGCTTTCTCAGTGACCGGTCCATGAATCCGGACTCGCTCCTAGATAAGATCGGGATGAGTATCAACCTCCGCACCTTCAGAGCAACAGGCAAAATCCGTTTCAAGCAGCTGGCCTGTAACAATCCCACCAGTCAGTAATCCCAGGCCCAGCTGACTGGAGTGAAAAAAAATGGAGAAAAAAAGTCTGTCTGAGGCACTATGGTCCAGTAGGGCTCTGGGACTGTGAGTCAGGATACCTGGATTTTATCCCCAGTTCAGCTACTGACCCGTATGACCTTGGACAAGTCACTTTGATCTCTGTGTCTCTGTTTTGCCTCTTACCCCTTTGTCTCTGTTCCCTATTTGGCCTGTAAGCTTTGGGGCAGGGACTGGCTCTTACTCTGCGTGGGTACGGTGCCTAGCAGAATGGATGGGGCCTCTGGGCAATACCCTAGTCCAAATAACAATACTATTGTATATGCATGCTATATAATTCTGAAAGGTACTCAGGTAACCAAGGAGACTGATGGATTTCAAGGCTGGAAGGTACTGTTGTGATCATTTAGTCTGACCGCCTGCATAACGCAGGTCATTGGACTTCCCTGAATTAACTCCTGCTCCAAGTCTGGGCACCAGATGAAAAGAGACATGAGCATCAACAGAACAAGTGGCATTTGAAGGCTCCAGGACTGTTCAGTGGAACCTGTTCATAATTTTCACAGCTACAGTGAGAGCCCATTTGCCGTGAAGGCCTAGCGTGCCCGGAAACATGGCCAACTCTCCTTTGAGCGCCAAGTTCCCAGAACAGTCATTTGCGGCAACTGGGTTCCGTGTATGTCTGCATTTTCCCAGGAAGATTACCAATGTCAGTGTCTGAGTTGATATGAAAGTCTAAATATTGTACAGTACCAGATGGTTTCATAAGAGAGAGCCACAGAGCAGCACAACATTCATATCCATAAAGGGGCTGAAAGACAAAATTCATATTTAAACAGTAAGTGTTTTTGCACCCGAAAAGGGGAACCGAAATGATCAGTGCCTTTAAAATTTCACACATTCACAGAAGAGCGTGTTTGCAAACAGGGCTTCACAAGCTCATCACTTCTCTAATATGTACCCAGTTAGTTTCACCTGTTTCCATGGGCTCCCCTTCCAATTCCACAACCTGCTTGCACATCCTGTTTCACTATTAACAGCAGCTTCTGCCCTGGAGCAAATTTACCTTCACTTCTCCCTCAACAGGATTAGTTTAAACAAGGGGGGGGGGGGGTGAAGTAAGTGGTCTTACTCCGTTTTCATCCAGATCATGAGACTCCACTCAGAATACACTGTGCACTTCTTTATCATTTCCTCACCGGTCTTCTTCTTTAAATGCTTTGACCTCACAGAAATAGTTCACAATGAAATGAATCTCCGTTGTCTCCAGAGCTAACATCCGTCGCCATGGTGGGGGACAGTGATCACTATACCAGAGTAACACAAGGTTGAGGGTCTGTCAATACAAGGGTAAGTCAACATGTGCTGAGATCCAAAAGGGGAGGAGTTTCTGGAGGCCGGGGTGAAAGAGTAGAGTGATCCCCAGGTTTCGATGGTGACAAGGAGTGGGGATGGGGATGTAGGGGTGGGTGGAGGGACCCCAGAGGAGTCTAAGTAAAGGCACTCCAGGGGGACAATCCACAGAGAACGGGTAGAGAGGGAAAGAGGGATAACCAACCCCTGGGGGTGAAGGGAAGATTCAAAACAACGCGCACACCAGTGAAGGAACTTTTAAAGAAGGATCCTGATTTTAGGAACATCACCAGTGAGAGAAGATGGGGTGGGGGGGCATCTGAAGCAAATGTCTTTCATTTCAACATCACCCCAAAGGATCCACAGCACTTAGAAAAGCACGTTTGAAAAATACATCTCTGATTTCCCCCACCCGCACTTTTCCAGCATTTCTGAAAGTGGCCAACTGGCAGCCCGGAGATGGAAATTTTCTATTCGATATCTTCATAAATGATTTGGATAATGGCATAGAGAGTATGCTCACAAAGTCTGCAGACAGTACCAAGGTGAGAGGGGTTACAAGTGCTTTGGAAGACAGAATTAGAATTCAAAACAATCTAGAGAAATGGTCTGAAGTAAATAGGATGAAATTCAATAAGAACAAATGCAAAGTATTCCACTTAGGAAGAAATAATCAATTGCACAGATACAAAATGAGAAATGACTGCCTAGGAAGCAGTACAACAAAAAAGATCCAGATGTAGTGGATCACAAACTAAATACGAGTCCACAATATTGCACAAAAACCCAAACATCATTCTGGGATGTATTAGCAGGATTGTTGTAAGCAAGACACAAGAAGTAATTCTTCTGCTCTACTCAGTACTCAGAAGGACTCAACTGGAGTACTGTGTCCAGTTCTGGGCACCACACTTCGGTAAAGATGTGGACAAAAAAGAGAAAGTCCAGAGGAGAGCAACAAAACTGATTAAACGTCGAGAAAACATGACCTATGAGGAAAGACTGGAAAAAATGGTTTGTTTCCTCTGGAGAAGAGAAGGCAGTGGGACATGGTAACAGCCATCACCTACATAAAAGATTGTTATAAAGAGAAGGGTCATAAATTGTTCTCCTTAACCACCAAGGATAGGACAAGAAGCAATGGGGTTAAATTGCAGCAAAGGCGGTTTAGGTTGAGCATTAGAAAAAACTTCCTAACTGTCAGGGTAGTTAAGCCCTGGAACAAATTACCAAAGGAGGTTGTGGAATCTCTGTCATTAGAAGTTTTTAAGAGCAGGTTAGACAAACACCTGTCAGGGATGGTCTAGATCATACTTAGTCCTGCTTCTGTGCAGGGGACTGGACTAGACGACCCATTGAGCCCCTGTCCAGTCCCACATTTCTATGATTCTATGAACACTATGAGCAGCAGCTGGCTCTCCTCACGTAAACTGGGCAAAATTCCTGTTTTCACCTAGTGAGTTTTTCCCATTAGAACATTTTTATATTGGTGTGGGTGGGTGTAATTTTGCACACTTCTCCCATGTATGTGTATTTTTGCACCCTTCTTCCATGCTGGTAAATCATGACAAAAATTGATTTTTTTTTTTTTTTTAGCAACAAAACCACCCGTGGAAAATGTGAGACCCCCCCCCCCCCCGCCTCTTTGCAATAAGCCTTTTTCGTGTAGGAACATCTGCATGTGCACACCTCAGTTAAATATTTCCTAGAAATGGACCGTTTCCAATTTCGTCATCGAATGCGAGGAGAAAGCAAGTGGTCAGTAATGTTGCAGTCCACACACTGCACTCTGCCAATGCATGTCAGCTCTACTCTAGAGACACCTTGGACCAAGGGGGAAAATCTGGCTGCCTTGCCCATTCGCTCCCTACCCCCTCATTTTCTTAGACTGCCAGCAAAGACAACAAATTGGTCCAACACATAGAGCCACTTATAGGATATAGACACTGGTCCTCTGGGAACTGAACTGAGAACCAGCTAGCATTGCATAGCCTCCTTCCCCACAAGCACCACACCCACTTTAAAGAGAGTTTCACCCATATCCTAATGAGAAATGAATGACTAATCTTTTAAAAGTGTCTCAGGCACTGTCGAGGCAGGAACAGGCTGGCAAGCTGTCTAGGAGGTGAGCCCGCTCCTTCCTGAAGCAACTAACAGGTTTGGTTCTGCCTCCAGCCACAGCACAGAGGCTGATGACATCTGTGTAACTGTCATGTGCACCTCCGTGCACAAGCATTTTTCAAAAAGAAAAGGAGGACTTGTGGCACCTTAGAAACTAACCAATTTATTTGAGCATAAGCTTTCATGAGCTACAGCTCATCCGATGAAGTGAGCTGTAGCTCACGAAAGCTTATGCTCAAATAAATTGGTTAGTCTCTAAGGTGCCATAAGTACTCCTTTTCTTTTTGCGAATACAGACGAACACGGCTGTTACTCTGAAACCAAGCATTTTTCAGTGGCTCTCATGGTTCTCCTTAATAGCAAGGGAAATAATTTTGTTGAGGCTGGAGAAGGGGTTGGAACAGGGAAAAAACTGCCAAGCCACCCTAGCAGACATTAGAAGATTTTGCAGTCTTTTTGCTCAGAAGAGACACGAAACCCAAGTTAGTTCTATAATCTCCTCTACACTACATATGTAAATTGCTGGAGCTTTTACATAACAGGAAAAGAAGCCGTGACCAATTTTCAGTCTGTCCAATTTACCATTTTAAAAAAAAAAAAAAAAACCCTCCTAAAACGCTTTCCCTTTTTGTTTTTCTAAATAAAAATAATTTATAACCCTAATTCACTAATAAATACGCTGTGAACATCTCCCTAAGTAAAAGCTTTTGATAACAAATTGCCTGTGCTAACTGCTATTTTACCACTGAATTTTTTATTGTTGCTTAAGCAGTACAATTATGCTAATAAGCCTGAGAGGATGGCATGCTAAAGTATTGAATGTGACAGACAGAATACTCAATAAAATGTTCATCTTACCTGAAAATTGGAATCAAAGAGTCTTATTAGTATTTATGGATATGTCCTCTTAAACATGGTTCTTAAGAGGAATTATCTATTCGTGCAATAGATGGGGCCTTTTAACGCGGCCATTTTCCCGTGCCTTCCCGTTAGTTCATTCAAAGTGACTATCACCCCCTGCTGCTAACGTTAATTGTCTCGTTATAGAAAAAGCAAAGCTTGCTGGCCGTTTGGGCCATGTAATATAGCCAGGCACTTGAACCCTATCCTCTACACATCATATGCAGCAAGACTGTCCAAGTAGACGGAGATCTACCTTTGACAATCACATCACCTGTGAAGGATGCTGTATGACTAAACTCAGCAATAATGTCACGTTCTGCAATAATGCACCCGAGTGCTTTGACATCCTACTTTCCTCACTCGTCAGTTTCAGGTGAAAGACAGGTAGGTCTGTCAAAAGGTTATTATATTACCCGTTACAATGCTTGGAGCCCCGCGCACACACATCACCCGGAGATCTGGCCCTCAATTATTAAAACTTAAGGAATTTTAAAACTCTGATTTTCTTTCACTCAGTTCCAACAAGGGGGAGAGACCGTTTTCTTTGCAGGGTACAGAGATTAGAAGTATCCTGAGATATCTTCCTTTGTGGGCGTAGCAGAAATAGAATGGGAAAAAAAAATACAAATTTTCAGTTGCAAAATCATTCACACCGTACTTCATAGATGCTTGCATTTTAGGTAGAGGAAGGAAGGTTTCCAGATTCTGGAGAACTTGGTTCTAAGACTGACCACCACTAACTTGCTGTATGACCTTGGAAAAATCACTTCACCTCTTTGTACCGCTGCTTCACCTCCCACCTTTTGTCTGTCTTATCTAGTAAGACTGTCAGCTCTTCAGGGAATGAACTGTCTCCTTATTATGCATCTGTACAGTGCCTAACCCAATGGGACCCTGACCTTGGTTAGGGTCTCTGGGCACTGCTATAGCACAAATAAATAATAGCAATACACTCCCAGCTTGTCCACTGCCTTCCTGTGTGACCCTGGACAAGTCACTGAGCTGCTCCGTGCCTCAGTTTCCCAAGCTGTAAAATGGGAATAACGGCACCTCCCCACCTCCCAGGGGTGTTGTGAGGATAAATACATTATCTGCTGAGCCACCTCACAAACATGAGTCAATTCTTGTCCAATATGTAGCGTATAAGGTTGCAAACACTGCAGATGAGTGGTTAAAACCTACCCCAAAAGAATTGTTTTAACTGAATATTAGAAATAATTATTTTAAAAAATTCTATTAAAGGGTGTGGGTTTTTTTAAACCCAAATTATAAATTTTTGACCTACATTACCTGATATTTTCCCTTAAAAAAAACCCACTGGCTTGTGACTTCTGTGCTTTTGAAGGCTTTGGCTGTATTCATGGAACCACAGAAACTGGGCTCATATGCCGTTAACTTCTCTCATTGGTAACCAAAAACTGACCTTGACCTCTGCATACTGTCTTTGTGGAACTGGTCAGGATGGAGCCATCTAGGAACTGTTTCTATGAACATTAAGAATGGGGAAAACCCAACCAACCGCCCATCAGTGTTCGGGATTCCCAAAGTGTTCACAGAACATTCATACCAACCTAGCCACACAGTGCTAGTCAAAACACACCAGGATCTGGTAGGGCTTTGTTAAGCAACAAATACAAATTGTGTTCACTGGCACTCAGAACAAGACTTCTGTTCTTAAGCGTGTGAAAGGAAATAGGTTTTCTTTGCAGGGTACAGAGATTAGAAGTATCCTGAGATATCTTCCTTTGTGGGCGTAGCAGAAATAGAATGGAAAAAAAAAATACAAATTTTCAGTTGCAAAATCATTCACACCGTACTACAGAACTGACACCAACTAGGGTGCAATAAGCTGGAACTAAGGACTTCCTGGGTTATATTCACAGCTCTGGTATGCTTTGCTGTGTCTCCAAAGTCCAAGTCCATTGTCCAGTCATAGGGCTGACCTGCCTCTCATGATATATATCAGGCACTCGTGAGATTCTCAGGTGGAAGTCACGATGCACATGCAGTGAATCATCATCATCATCATGATGCGGAGTGAGCTTTACCATCACTTTACATGCTAGAGGGGAGACCTGGACGAGAGTTCAACATTGTTTTCTTTCACCAATGCAACATCAGAACACTAACATCTGCCCTGATAGGCAGATTTATGGAGCAGCCTTTGTAAATAATCTGACCCTGGCCCAGCCCGAAAGGAAAGAAAAAGATTGGAAATCTAGCTGTATCACTGATGTGGCACCTCAGCTTATTAACAGTTCTTGCAATGAGGGGAATGACAACATCTTAGATTTAATTGATTGTTCAAGATCAAAAAGATCAGGGGGTCACACTGTAAATTGTGTCCTTTCGTTGACGTATTTTGCTTTGAAGATCGAAGCAGAGAGTTGCCGGAGCTTTTGAGATCCCGTTAAAGAGCAAATGCATGCCAAGGTGACTGGGAAGGAGTCCCCTTTACAATTCCTGTCTCTCTCAGAGCGGCTGACAGATGCTTTCCCAAGCTCCTACCCCGTTACAATGAAATATCACAGTGGGATGCCAGCTGCCATACGGACAGCGCAACAGTAAGAGCATCCGACCTGTCTCCTGAACAGTGCATAGCACCTTTCCCAGGGTCTTGCCCATTTTAGTTGTATAAGCCCCAACCGATGGGGTTTCTTCCATCATGTGTATTTCTCTGACATTTAACCACCCGAAGAAGGTGAAATATAACATGATCTCCACCCTCTCTTGTTAGGATCTCTCAGTATAAGTGGCAGGACCACTCAAATTTCTCCCAAGCTTTCCTGGGTGACTCATGACTCCTGTGGGAGCAAGTGAGAGGTAACGGAATTTAACAGCCAGCTGGGGGACAAACCTCAAGACCTATCTGTCAGACACATCTTTCCTATAAAGGGGGTGCACACACACAAAAGCCTGCTTTGCCCGCTCTCAGAACAGGGCAAAGGAAAACAAGGAAGAATGACACCGGAGAGACAAGAAGAGAAAAATGAACTTCTAACCCATCTCAACTGACTCTAGAGATGGGAAGGGAATAAGCAGGACTCGGTGCAGATCGTTCACCTGGATTATTTACATCTGGAAATGGGCTCAGATAATCCAACGTCTAGAGGAGTTTGCATTCGAGTCTGGACCACGGTGCTCCGATGCCAGTACACAAAGGAGACTGACAGAAATAGGGACATGCAGAACTGCTTAGTGCATCACAAAAGATAACCAAACTCCAAGTCAGGGTCAGTACTGTTTCTTTTTTATCCATTAACTCACATTATATTGTACGTGAATGATGGAGGACTGTGTTAATTATCCATGGGCTTGTAGTCCTCTCCAGCAGGAAGTGTTCATTCAGGTAACAGGAACATTAAGGACAGCAGACCTATTGTTAGGTCTAAGTCACTCATAAGACAAGGCAGACCTGTCAATCTAGGTATTAATTTAGCAATGTCTTTCTAATTACACGTGTCACGCCCTTCAATTCCTAATCCTGCAGGACAAGCTTGCAAAACTATCACAGAAATGTATTAACCCAGGCACAAAATCCACTTGTCCTCCCTTTGCCATGCTAATGGCTTTTTTTTTTTTTTTTAAACACTTACCCCAGGCAAGCAAGAGATTAGGATATTGCAAGTCTGCTTTAGAAGAAGGAGCTCACATCCAACAGGTCGTACATTCACACTCCTCTGAATTTCTGCAAAAGAAAAGAAAAAGAAAGTTGTTGCTTTAGCATGGCAGAAAGGGGGATCACATGGGGAAACAGCATCCATCCTCCACTGTTTGTACCTTCTTCCACCCATAACATTAATCATAAGTAACATTCAAATAGACTGTTGAAATCAGCAGCAAAGAATGGCAGAGAAGGGCAATCTTGGGATTTAGCCGTACAATTCTCACCAACATTGATGGGCATTATGCAGAAAAATCCCTCTGCAAGGACCTAAAGCTGTGCCCTCGTATTTGGCTGCCTGAATGTGCAAAAAGCTTTCGTCTGTTCATGGGCAAAACCCAATTCACATCAGTATAATTATGGGTCCCCCCCTAAAGCTCTATCCTCCATGACAAAGGGCTTGACTTGTCTTGATGTATTGTGACAACATGCCACACACATCAGATCACATCATGACATCATCAGCTGTACTGATCCTGAAGAGATTGGGTAATGCTTTTAGTATTCTCCGAGCCCACGCTTACAAATTTGTGGGACGCACCCAGTTAAACTTGGGCCCGAAACTCAGGGTGGATGGAACCTTGCATTATTTCTGTGCCCATAAATTGATATCTACCTCCAGCTCTGCAAGACTTCTAATAAAACGGAATCTCCTTTCCAAACCAAAGGGCTTCCGTTCAATAAGGATTTTAAAAAAACTTGTGAAAAAAGAGGAGGGAAAGAGGTGAGTAGAACTGTACAGCACCAATATCCCAAAGTCTGTCCATCAGGGAGGATTGATAGTGTGTGTGTCTTATCTCCCCTCAAAGCTGCCAAACAAAAAGCAGTGGACAGAGACAATCAAGTCTACCAGGAAAGCAGCTCTTGTTAAATAATACCCCTCCACACTCATCTACTCAAAATCCTAGGCCTCTACAGAGCAGAGGCTGCCAACAATACCAAACTGCACAGTGGCTTCGCAACAGAGATACCTGTCCACCGGGGGTCAGACCTGCGAACCACCCAACCCGTGAATTAAATATACAAAGCCACGTCTCCAAGGGTTAAAAGGCCAATGCGCCAACCCAGTCATGTATCTCTTCCCTCTGCCTGCCCCCTTCTCTCTTGTGCCTTGTCTCTCACCAAGTTTTCACTGAAGCTGTTTGTTCTTTTTCAATTTCTCTTCCCTCCTTGGGTCTTTTTGCTTTCCTAGATCATTTTTCTCTTGCTGATGCCTACACTTTAGTAGGGGAATCAACTGCTGTCAGCACAGGAAAGTAACGTGGCCCCATTTGGCACAGCTATGAAAACAGAAATGTTTTTCCAGTGCTGGCGGTAGAAGATTAACAGCTGCCACAATACTGTCCCTAGCAAAATAACAATGCCAAATTCTTGCATCCCTAGAACTCTCAGCACTTTACACACAGGAGGTCAGTTTCATTATCCCCATTTTACAGATGGGGCAACTGAGGTACAGAGAGGAGATATTTCTTGCCCGAAGTCACCCAGCAGGCCAGTGGCAGAGGTGCCAATAGAATCCAGGTCTCATGAGTCCCATGCTCTATCCACTAGGCCATTCCCAGTATATGGTAACTATAGGTGGCATAGACTAACAACTTCCATCGATGTGGTGGCTTTCATCCTCAAAGATCCCAAAATGCTTCACAAACAATAGGCCTGATTCAGCAAGGTACCAAAACCCATGCCTAACTTCAAGCATACATGCAGCCCTGTTGACAGGACCAGTGCCACCAAGGCTGAGCATCTTATCTCCTACCAACATCAATGGAAGTTGAGGGTGCATAGCAACTCATATATGCATGTAGGAATCACCTCAATCTATCACGGGACTGCAACCACATGCATGGAATATAGCAGCTCTTCAACAGTACTGACCAACAGGGAAGCACTGGAAGCCAAGAAGAATACTGAATGCAACTGAAACGGCAAAGGAATTAAGTTAAATCGAATGTGATCACCAAAACTGGATTTTGGCCCAGACACTAGGTTGATTTAGGAAAATTAAAAGAGGCATTTAAAAGTTAGAGAGGGTTCTTCCTCCGTCAATTCTTGGTGAGGCAATCACTGAAGCCTTCAAGCTCTGTGAGACAGTCTGGAAGAGAAAAAGGAGGCATAAACTTAAAAGGCATTAGACGTGATTAGCTTTCGGCTTTGTTCTTCAGAGTGCGTCTCCACAGTGGTGCTTGCTGCACTTGTACATTAGAAGCCTTTTATGTCTGTGGTGAAAAGTGGCCTTATTTCCTTTGATATTTTGGGGAAGCAGCATTTTAGTTTATAAATGTCATGCTGCAAGAAGTTACAAAACAGCAACAGAGGAACCAACACGTGCCCCAGTAAAACCAGATCCAGCTGTCTGTCCATTTATCACAGTGCCTGACAGTCCTATTGCTGGAAACAAAAACACTGAGACGCAGTGTGGTTTAGCCAATTATTTCACAATGTATTTAGGGCAGGTAAATGGATAGCGATCTGGTAATTCATCCAAGTCGGGTAGGGAAGGGCGCCCGTAGGGCCCCCGCCACATTGGTTGCAGAAGTTGAAAGGTGAGTAGTGAACGAGGCAGGAGATTACAGGAAGAGAAAGGATGATCTTCTGGTTAAGGCAGCTGAATGTCACCCTGGAGAACTCTATCCCTGCAGGTGCCACAGATCTCCTAGATGAGAGGCTGGGCAAGTGACTTAGATCGTTTTCTGGGCACCCAGCTTGAAACACCTGGAGCAAATTTCCAGAAGTGCTGAGTGCTCGCAGCTGCAACTGAAGTTGACTGGAGCTGTGCTTTGACCAAAAAGTGCTATACAAATGATACCTTCTGTGAAAAATCAGGTCCCAGATGTCTGAGACTGAGCACCCAGAATTAGTGGACACTTTTGCCAATTTCTCATCTGAAAAATGGAGATAATACCACTGCCTAGCCATTGCAAAGGTACCTTCATTAACATTTGTGAAGCTTTCAGCTACTCCGGTGACAGTAGCATGGGAAAAAAGTTAATTTTGCATTCAGTGCAGGGTTCAGATGATATGCGTTAAATAAAGCCACATATTGAGCAATGAGGATAAAAAGAAATGTTAAGTAACTACCCATTCAACAAGCACCATTCATTCTGTGCACTCAATGAGTCCACGTCCTGGGGGGAAAAACAGTTTGCAATCATGTAGTCAAAGACTGTATCATAATAAGAGCTGTGCAAATAACTGATTTTTTGGTTTGCTGGCAGCTCTGAAAACCAAAACAAAATAAATAACTAAAAATGTGACTCAATCCAAGCCAAAACCAAAGCATGAACTTGAACTCCGACCTCCCTTCCCTCCCACACCATCCAGGCGAGTGCCCCAACCACTAAGCTATGGGGTATTCTGAGAGGGTCTCTCTCAATCTTTCCTGCTGAAGCGGTTCCATTTTGTTTAAAACACCTGAATAGTAAGAGAAAGAGTAAGAATGACTCTAGAGACTGGCGGTTATAGAGCCACAACACCAAGCCACTGCCACTTGAGCTAGTGAGGTAAATGGTAGCGGTAGTAGGCTGTTATCATCAACATGGAACTGCCAGTAGAGGACGACGACAGTGGGTTTCACAGCTATTTGCTGAAAGCAGAGGAACGTGGAGACTCAGGAATCTTGGGTTCAATCCCAAGTTCAGGAGGGGCCTTTGTTATAGTTGTTATAAACCCTTATTATGTGCACCCTCTCCCAGGCTGTCCTCCACCCTCTGCCTCCCATCCCTCTGCATTCCAGCCAGGCAGTTACCTCCTTCTCCACATTGGTTGGGAACCAGTTGTGGGGACATCAAGAGCACAGAAGAGAGCCTCACCGGCTTTCAGTTCCAGCACCTATTGCTCCAACAGCAACCAACAGCCAGGAGAAGCAACTGCAGAACAAGTCCTTCTCCGCCCCAGGATTAAGCATGCTCGGAACACACAAAACGCTTGGAGAGTTTAGCTGCCAAAGTCTAAACAGTCTTCACTGGGCACACGCAAAAAGATTTTTCAGGAACTTATAACTTGGCCAAAATTTCACCAGGAAAGCAAAAAGCACAACTCGGATACCACGATGACCTCCCTGCTGAATCTCCAAGTCCCTATCCCACAACGTAGATTCCAGAGCTTCTCAACAAAATGGTTAGGAATTTTTTTAACCTGGACAAAACAATCTCTTTTTCCCCTAATCTCATCTTCAGAAACTGCTGACCTGTTTTAACTGAAACTTTAAGAGGTGAGAGAAAACCAGCCTGAAACAGAGAACTGGCATGAAAAAATTGAAATCAAATGGTGGAAGTTTGACAAACTTATGAGCAACTGAAAAAAGAGTCATATAATGAAAAGTGTTCAGCAATATTAACTCTGGGTGTAGTTACCAGTTCTATCTGCAACATACTCTGACAACATCTATTGTATAGTATGATAAAACAGCTACTGTGTTTACACTGTACTTAACACTGACACATATCCAATCTCTGGAGTGCAATACCGTTGTTGGTAACAGCTCACAGACCATTACACAATAGTTTCGGGCAGGAAATAAAGAATTCTGCACCCAGTTGAACCTGTATGGGATACTATAGGTAAACACATCATAACTCATGCAAAGTGAAATTTGGCGAGGACCCCAGGCATAACCACCCTAACTTGTAAAAAGCTATGGGACGTTTAATGACAGCAATTATCAGGTGTGGTTTTTTAACTAGTCCTCTGAAAAGCTGCACTGCCAACACCACACGCACCCGCCTCACTTTCTCTTCTGGACAGGTCTCTCTGAGTTAGTATAGAAACAGCAGCACTTGCTGAGTCGTCATTCCCAAGAACATCTCCCGCAGCTTCGGGCTCTCAGAGTCCAACATCCAACTACTGGCCAGGCTTATCCCTGCTTAACTAAGGAACAAAGAAGAGCAAACAACTGCCCAGGCCGCATGGCTGAAGACCAAAGCGTAGCACACAATACAACAGTCACACACTGCTAAATCAGTGAGGGGTCACAGAAGAGAGACACGAATGATTAAAGGATTAGAAAACCTGTCTTATAGTTAGAGCCTCCAGGAGCTCAATCTATTTAGCTTAACGAAGAGAAAGTTAAGGGGTGACTTGATTGCAGTCTATAAGCACCTACATGAACAAATATTTAATAATGCGCTCTTCAGTGAAGCAGAGAAAGATCTAACATGATCCAAAGGCTGGAAGTTGAAACTATACAAATTCAGACTGGAAATAAGGTGTAATTTTTTAACGATGAGAGTCACTAACCCTTGGAACAATTTACCAAGAATTCTCCATCACTGACCATCTTAAAATCAAGAGCAGATGTTTTTGCTAAAAGATCTGCTCCAGGAATTATTTTGGGGCAGTTCTTTGGCCTGCGTTACCCAGGAGATCAGACTGGATGATCGCAATCGTCCCTTCTGGTCTTGGAATCCATGCCAGCAAGACCTAGAGTTACCCACAAGGCTTACAGACAGACCGCTCAAAATTAAAATCTGCTGCTCACTTCTGTCACTTCTATAGTGCCTGAAATTTCACACAAGGAAATGGTATCGAAAGAACTAACGCCGAGCAGTGATCAAGTCACCTCTGCAGCTTTATCTGAAATAGGAACCTTTTGCCTGTATTACCTGTTAAGAATGCTTCACTAGGCAGGGATATCCAGTCTGGTATATTAACTGAAACTTCACAAGGGAAGAGTTTCAGTAGGTGGGGGGCTGGGGGGGGGGGGGCAGAAGGGAAGGATTTCAATTTCAGGTTACCATAGAGAACTAGACCGTTTCCTGTAAGACTAAATCTGATTCATTTCTAAAAATCTGACAACGAAATATTCTCTGAAATTTACCAAAAAAATTAATAATAAGGATTTGTGTCATGTCCCTAATTTTGTGCTGAACTGAGGAGATGCTCAACCCTCTTGATTACTTTTTACAGCTCAGGTAAAATATAGGACTGCTGTCGTAACTCAGTGATAAATTTATGATCACAGTTTCACCACCTCTCGCTGCCTTGGAGGCAATAAGATGTTAACGAGGGAGTGGCATTTGGTAAAATGAATCTGAACAGAGAGTGAGTTCATTTGTCTCTGGGCCCATCTACATACACCACATTCAGACCTAAATTTAAACATCATTTCTGCTAATCTGGCCTATTATACTGCTTGGTTGGCATGGGCCAAGGAGAGCTGAAAGATCATGGCTTCACACCAAGTTCTAAGTCATTCTGGATAGAAGATGGTTTGAAGCCAGTCTGGCCCTGAGAAGCTTGCTTAGGATATAAAATAGTAACAGTACATACCTTACATTCCATCTGGGGCTCTCAAAGCACTTTACAAATATGCATGATTAAATTCCACAAACGCTGCTGAGTACCTTCTCAACAGCTACATAGCAGGAGCCTGATTCTTCAGGTGTGCTGAGCACCCACAATGCCAGCTGAACTCAAGGGGGGCTCCCAGGAAGAATGCTCCAAGAAGCTGGGATGTGTGAGACCCAAGTTTGAGTCCCTGTTCTGCCACAAACTTCCTGTGTGACCCCGGGGAGGTCACTTTGTGCCTTAGTTTCCCACCTGTACAGTGGGGATAACAGCACTGCCCTACCTCCCAGGCTGCTGGGAGGACAAACACACTGCAGATTGCGAGGAGCTCAGATACTGCAGTAACAAAGAACAGATTAGGTTATATTGGAAGCCAGTGCTCGGGAGTGCTGAAAATCAGGCCTCAAACTTGTTCACATTCACCCAGGGAGTCAGTGGGAACAGAACTCATCCCAGGTCATGGGAGTTTGGCCATGAGACCGTCCTCCCTCTGTATTTTGCACTGGAATTGTTTCAAACAGGTTTTAAGCACTGTTCCCAACCCTTGCAGCTCGTAACACCTGCTAGAAACCAGTCAACAAAGCTAGGGCCAACAGCGTCTCTCGCTGGCTCTGTGCTCTTGAGAGTACAAGCAAGGCCTCTTGCTTCCCTCTTCACTCTGTGGTGCCTTTTCCACCACTGCCTTGCCTGGCATATTGTCCTACAACCATTAATGGCACCGAGTAAACCTGTGTTTAGACCCTCTGTTTCCACATCAGGACCCCCTGGAACCACCCTCCTGCCACTTAGCAATATGGGAAGAGCAGGATGGTTGTGCAGAGGCATATTAACGCCTAGGCCTAGGCCAGCAAATTTATAATAGCAGCCAGAGGTTGCTTCCCTCTGCGCCAGTTCGCGCCCTCCATCCCTGCCCCAACTCCACCCATTCCCCGCCCCCTCCCTGCTCCTATTGGTCCCCTTCCCCAAATCCCTCCGCCAGCCCCGCCTCCTCTCCTGAGCGGGCCACGTTCCCCCACTTCCCTCCTCCTTCGCGAAGCTGTTTCGCGCACAAGCACTGGCAGGGAGCGGGGAGAAGCAGGACCCGGCAGCGCGCTCAGGGGAGGAGGCAGAGTGGAGGTGAGCTGGGATGGGGGGGCGGCAATTATTTCAGGGCCTAAGGGCAGCAAAATCTTTAATCCACCACTGTGGTTGTGACCCCCTTTGGGACTCTCCTGGGGGTCGTGACCCTGCGGTTAAGAACTCCTGCACAATACCGCACCGCCTCTCTGTCAAGTGTAGTCCTGGCACCCTTCCACAGGATGGTGTGAAACTTTATGCATTATCAGCCATGCTCCCAAGGAGCCTGTGGGAAATGGAAACGGATTACCAGTACTGTCCATCCTCCCTTTTAAGAAAGTGAAGGTAACAGCATGGAAATGAAAGCACTGCTAACTCTGTGACGCTAGAGTTTGGAAGGGGAACCCTGCAAATCAGAGAAGAAGCAGCAAGAGTAGAAACTCCTGCAACCTGTATACCCATCACCGCCCTGACGGAATGCAAGAGGCGCTTCGGGAAACGAAGACATTCGTGGACGGGAAGTAGGTTTGGTGAAGACCATGCAACTAGGAGGAAAGCCGGAGGGCACGCCTACTGGTGAAGAAAAGCTCACTTGGGCCTCAACCATAGGAGGAACGATTCAGCTTTGGGAAGGAGGACCCTGCTACTGCTGGCAAGTCCACCAAGGCCCAGGGTGTTCTCCTGGCATAAAGATGTCCCCGGGATGCTCTCACTCCCATGCACCCAGCTCTTTGAAGTCAGCGTCCTTAAAATGCTGAATACCCAAGAGAACTGGCTTCGTGGCCTCCATCTCCATTATGGGCATCTCAAAGGGCCTGCTGCTAAAAGGAGGGATGAGACTTAGGCCACAAGGCTTAGAGCTTGGAGCAGACAACTGAGGTCAGAGGTTAGACCAGCTGACTGCGGAGTCAGGACACCTCAGTTTTGTGCCCTATGTGGCCAATGAACTGTTGGGAACCTCTGTGCCTCAGTTTCCCCACTGGTAAAATGGGTACAGTGCATTCCTACCCCATGGAAATGCCACGAGGCTAAATTAATTTTTGTAAAGCAGTTTAAGTACCCCCAATGAAAAGTAGTATTAAAATATAGCATTTTATTAACAGGTGGCAATCACACCCTTTTGGCCTTAAAAAAAAAAAAAAAGTCTATGAATTATGGTTGAAGCTATAGGAGTACAGAACGCGCCGCAGTTATTCCCAATATCTGCCTTGCAGAATTCCTCAATAATAATAATAATGGGCCATGACCTTGGTCAGGGGCTTTATGGCCATCCTGCTCTATGAATAGGAGCAGCACAGAATTTCACGATATTCAGGAGACAAATGCAATATCTCTGATACCACTGGGAGGTTACGGAGGACATATTTTTGTGTTGATTGGAATTTTTTTGCCAAAAAAACATTTTGGATGAAAAACAAATGAAGTTTCTCACAAATATTTGCCACCTATTTGTTTTTCATACTCCACCAGTTTCGTAGATTTTTGACATAAGAACAGTAACCACGGGAGTTAAGTCTTATTCCCATCTTACAGCCAGCGAAAATGAGACACAGCGAGCCCTACGCGTGACTTTTCCAGGAGCCTGATCCACAACCACGAGAACACGAAGGGCACACAGAAGCACACACAGTTATAACTGCACAAACACATATCTGGTGTCTGCACTGTTTGAAAGTCAGCCTGGGAGCAATCTAGTCGAAAGCCACAGAGTCAGTGGCAGAGTCAGGAACAGAACCCAGGAGTCCTGATGTCCATCCCTTTGAGTTTAATCACCAACTTCCCAAGATCTAAAGGGCAGATCCAAAGGCAGTGAAATCAACAAGCGTCATCTGACTGGATCAGGCCCAAAGAGCATCATTAAGACCCACATTTGGCAAAGCTCGTGCTTAATATTAAGCATGTGCTTAAATGGTTCACTGAATCAGAGCCACAGTGAAGGAGTCGCTTCTTCTCAGTTTTGCCCCACTAACAATTCAAAAATATTCTCTTTCACACCCACACCTGACTCTGAAAACTAAAGACTTTGCCACACATTCAAAGGGAGGATAACTTTGAAGCCTGCACATCTGGAAGACAACATTTCTTTTACTTCTCCTGCCTCTAAACAACCCAAGTTGTGGGGTGGGAGGGGCATTAACAGCATGTGATGGAAGCTTTCATTAATGTGAATTTGACCTTCACTCCTCTTTCTTCTACTGTCACAAAGTCTTCTATGAGCTCCTCTGGATAACTTCCAGCAGTTGTTGCAAAATACAGCTTACGGAACACAGACACAGACACACATTTGGTAAGACAGAGGCTCAAAGATCTGGCCTACGCATGTTTTTTGCTTTTTTCGCGGCGTATGTAAAAGGTCTTTGCCTCGATGCGATGTTGGAAGCTGTCATAATGAAACATCCTCCTATTATAACATGGCCCAAAGGAGCGACTATTTCAGATGCCTAACAACACGCTTGCTTTTATACGAAAAACAACAGTGGAGAACAAAGTGATGTGCTACAATGTGAAAGTCAAGTACAGAAACAGCTGGGATCTCGACACAGCTGCACAGTTCTAATCCCTCGAGTACTTTCATAGTCCATTCAAGAAATAGGAAAGGACGGTGGAAAGGTTAGCAGAAAGGAATGTTTGCAGCTAAACAGCAACCTCATCTCCTCATTAGAGTAACTAGAGATCTCCTATCCCCCAGCACTGAGAGCTGGTTCAAACTTACAGTAAAAAATAAAATCATCAAAAAATGCCCTTTGGGGGGGGAAATGAAAGATTTTTCTCAAAAAAGCTGACTTTTTCAACAATGTTCATTTTTCAAACATTTTCAGAGAAAGTGTCAAAAATATTAACATTTTTCATCTCACAAACAACAGAGAACCACACCAGATACTGCTTTGATAAAAAAAAAGTGAAATATTTTTAAAAAACAAAAATGGATGAAAATGGGAAGACTTAAAAATAGAAACAATTTTGAAATATTTTTCCCTAATTTAAAAAAATAAAATAAAATAAAAACATTCAACCCGGTCTCATGGTGAGGAGCACAGCATAGGTATATTCTTAGAGACCTTTGAAGAACATTCTGCAGCCAGCTCAGGAGAACAACTCCAGCGGATCTTCAGAGAAGGAGACATGGATGCAAATCCGAACGCAGAAGATTCAGTGGTACTTTGGCAACGCCTGCAGGAGATTTCACAGCATCAGGAAGGGTCAGGTTCCGAGGTTTCCTCTGCCCCTTACTTCTGATCAGTCCGGCTAGGCTGGGAGTAGGTCCCATCTGAGAACTTTCTCTAGAGTGTAGGCCTTTCAGACAGGAATGTCTCTTCTCTCAGCCTGAACAGCACCCAGCAGAATGGGGCCCCTATCATCTGAAGGCTGTGTGTGTTACTGCTATAAAATTATTATAATAATAACAGTAGAACAGCGGCCCAATCCCCACCCCTGCGACAGTAACGGTTCCACGGCTGTCGCCACGGAGGGAGGCAAATGGCTACTTTCAGTAGCAAGTGAGTCACTGCCTCCACCCATTATGCACGGACTGTCTCGCAGTCTCACACAGACCAGTCTGATAGAGGGGTAACTCCAATGATTTGGACAGCCTTTCTCCCAATTTCCACGGGTGTAAATCAGGTCAGAATCTGGCCCTGGATCTGTAAAGCTCTTCGAGAGCCTCCTAGATTAAAGTTGCACAAGGTGGTGGATTACCTGATCTTCTTGCACATTTCACGGCCTACGACCACCTACTTCCACTTTGTCTGGCTGGTGAAAAGTCCACTTCGCACCAGCCCGGAAGCTGCCAGGGCTCGACAGAAACGTGCTCGCCCCCTTCAGCCTTCCCCATCACCACAATGGCAATGTCAGCCTGGTTCCGTCCACCCGCTTCTCCACAGGGGAGAACGTTTCGCGTTAGCTTCACACGGTTACGCTACTGGGCAAAGTGGTGTTATTAAGCCCCAGCTAGATTTCAGCCTTGCCCATTAGTTGTGCACACTGGCACCTGAGGAGGTGGGGTAATAAGTGTGAATCACTGTCTTGTTTTTTCACGAATAAAACTCCATCCACCTACCCACCAACTTCTGGGGAAAATCAAGGCTACAATTAAAATGCAGAAGGCCCAGCCTGACCAATGCCCCAGTTCAGTCCTCGCTGACCTGTTTGCTCCCCATTAAACACAGATGGAATTTAGGAGACAAGCCAGCAGGAGGCATTGACAGTACTGTAAACACAAACAACCGTGCCAGATGTGTGCACAAATACAATAGGTTCCAAACATCTTCCTTCCAAGTGGTCCCAGCCTGTGTTGGGCAACACCCAGGGCAGCGAAGCGACACAGCCAAATTACTGACTGGGGCAGTTTTAGAGCCACAATTCGGCTTTCAAATAGCCAAGAAAGTCACATGATCTAAACTGGCAGCTGGACTCCATAACATCATTTAAGGGGTTGCATTTGTGTGTGACCAGCCAATGACAGAGGCCGGGAAATGAAGGACTGGCCTGTTCCATCCCGTTGATTCTCACAAGATGGGTCCAGACCAAACCCCAGGAACCCAGGGCTCCAGAATGTTGGGATTGTACTTTGGGGTGCAGGTCTGACGTGCACCCCCAGCCCGTGTTTCTGCACAGTGTATCTAGTGACGGGACCTGCCAGTTAAGCCCTTGATGCTGCAAACATCAATGCACACATCCAATCCGTCTGCTGAGTTCAGCTGGACTATTCACATGTGTGAAGTCAGTCAAGTGTTTGCAAGCTCAAGACCTAAGCAAGGGAAGATTCAAGTTAGATCATGACTGACGTCATCTCTGGACTGAGTCTCTTCCTCACCCTCCACCTACTGCCAACCGGAAGAGACAGTTCTGGGAAAATATAATGTATAGGGAGATGACAATCAGATTGATTTTTAAGGGAAGCAAAACAACAGAATTAATGAAGCTGCAAGCAGGGCTACTCTGCAGTTAGCAAAGAGTCCCTGCAAACTGCAGGACAATCTGCCCCGAAAAGCTAACAGAAAATAAATTAACTTACGTTTGACAATGTGTTCCCTGGAGCCGGCACTCAGAACATTGGCTTCCCTCTCAGCAACACACAGTTCACGTTCTGCATTAATGGCAACACAGAGTCCATTTTCTGGGGAGAGCCAGCTCCAAGCGTGCAGTCCTGAGGAATGTATCGTATGTCTGGTATTCAAGCTGTGCTCCCTTTTCCTGTTCCATTTCTTGGCCGTATAAGGAGCTGAACACAGCAGGCCAGGTCATGGCGCACAGCCCTGCGTGCTGAATGACCCTGGACTTCCGACTTTGTCTGTCTTTGCTGGAAAACCAACAAATCCATCTAGGAAAAGCAGTGGCTCACCCAGCATTGGCACCCAGGGAAGGCAGCGTGCGCCAAGTCAGAGATCGGTTCACAAGACTTCATGCAGCGAGATGCGCGCACATACATGGCATTTTCTTCATCAAATGGGGTGTGCCGCTTGCAAACTTAACTGCCATGGATATAGCTTTAAAGGGATGTTGCCCAGGCTGGCAAGGCCCAAGTCATAGCTGCACATGAAATAAACTGCAGCCTTGGATGGAGACGATTAAATGACTGTTAGCTCCAAGAAACAAAGCCTGCCCAGAAATCTGGCTAGCTAATACACACAGGACTCTACTTGGAACATGCACTTGGGGATTGGTCCTGCTTTGAGCAGGGGGTTGGACTAGATGATCTTCTGAGGTCCCTTCCAACCCTGATATTCTATGATTCTATGCGTCAGCAATTCAGATCTTTGGACTAGGGAAGTTCCTTTCCACCGGGAGGTGCAATCCTTGGCTATCCCTATTTTTAAGTCTATCGCTGCTATTTCTAAGGCTGATAGTGACAGCTGAAACCTGCACTGGGTGACAAAATATTGCCTTTTATCAGCTTTGAATTCTCCACCTTTTAATTTCATTCAACATTGCCTTGCTCTTGTAGCATGAGATAGGAGAACAGATGCTCCCAATCTTCCTTCTGTAGGCTATTCTTTATTTTATGTACTTTTACTGTGTATCTTTTTGTTCGTCTCCTTGCCAAGGTAAACAATCCCAATCTTTCCAATCTCTCTTCCGAGGAAAATTTCGCTGTTGGATAAAGCAGTATTAGTGAATCAGCCAGGGGCACTCTTCATTCTGGATCCACACTGAGCCAACGCTCCATCATGGAGATAGAGGGCTCTGTGCTGTCTTTTGGATGGTCATTAAAGATCCCCTCATACTTTGCAACAGAGCAGCAGCGTTGGCCATAATACCTATAACTTGTCAAATAACCACCTCAGGTAATTTAAGTTCCACCAATACACATACCCCCACCCTCTAGCTTAAACGGCTACACTGTTCTTCTTTATTCGCTGCCCTAAGCCATTTTGTAATGGTGCTGTGTGCTGCTAACCTGTCACTGAATTCTACCCTAGAGGTGGGTGGACCGGAGTGAAGGCTGACGCATCCCCTGCACATCCAAGACATCCCTCCCAGGAGGTGAAGAGACTTAATTGCTTAAAATATTCATAGCTCAGAGGTGGGCAAACTACAGCCCGAAGGCCACATGCGGCCCGTGGGACCGTCCTGCCTGGCCCCTGAGCTGCTGGCCCAGGAGGCTGGCCCCCAGCCCCTCCCCTGCTGTTCCCCCTCTCACGCAGCCATGCTGCCACGCGGGCAGCGGGGCTACGAGCTCCTGCCGCTCTGAGCAGCATGGTAAGGGGGTGGGGTTGGGTAGGGGGTCCCAGGGGCAGTTGGGCAGTGGGGGGGTTGGGTAGGGGGTCCCTGGGGGAAGTCAGGGGACAGGGAGGGTTGGATGGGTCAGGGGTTCTGAGTGGGGCAGGGGCCAGGCTGTTTGGGGGGCACAGCCTTCCCTACCCGGCCCTCCATACAGTTTCGCACCCCGATGTGGCCCTCGGGCCAAAAAGTTTGTTCACCCGTCACAGCTGGATTCTGACAGTTACGCTCCTAAGCGCAGAGTTAAGCATAGATAAATGTGTTTGGGATTTTCAGGAAGTCATTGGAGGGAAAAAGAGCTCTGTCCTCATCCATAAGATCCCCAAAGGAAAAGCAGAGCCTGCCACACATCTGCAACGTTAGCTGCCCTGCTGCTGTCTGTGTTAACACCGCATAACTTTATTATGGACAGGGATTAAAAACAGCTATGACAACTTTAAAAAAAAAACAACTACAGCAAAAACCGCCTTGGGTTGGCAGGATTCGTGCGAAAGCTGTTTGCCATAAGGTGCAAGATTTCATTGCTCCTTCCGCAGCCACCACCCGCCTTTGTTCCACCACCCCAGTAGCAAAACGAGTTGCTTAGCCAAGAAAAGCATTTCAGTGTCCTGCAAGGAAAGCTCATCTAACGCACACGTCCCCTCCTCTGCAACGGCAGGCTCTGAGCATTCGCCTGGAAAACCCTCCTTCGTTGTCACTCTCAAAACAAGACAGTGCTAAAACTTCTTGAGCTAATACACCTGGAACTTCTCTGGAGCCGTCAGTGTTTTCGGGGGAGCTGAGAGAAGGCAGGGGTTTAAAGAGAGGGGAAAGGCCTAGCAAGAACCACATGAGCTGCTTAACATTCCCACAAAACTTGTCAGATCTGAGTCGCGGCTCTTTCTAATCAAAAGTACTTGGTGGGGTGGGCAGGAAATGGCATCAAGGCGGCCGTACGTTTCTTCGAGGTGCACTGGCTGCCTCACAGTTCCTAAAAAGACAATTACTCTCCAGGCTGCAACAGCTGTCCCATTGCCGCTCTTCTCAGAGCACACAGCTCCGAACTGACTGGCTGGACAGAGAAGGGAACACTGCACATCCTAACTCTGACCTTGGGCCTTTCCCCACCCAAAATATTTCCCAGCTTTATTTATTTGGGGGAAAAGCTTGCGAAGAACAGAGAGAATATTAGGAATTTAAGAATAATTTGGGGCAGTTTCTACAATACTAGTCCAGATCCTTAGCTGGAGTAAATCGGCATAGGGCCATTGAAGTTAATGGACCTATGCTAATTTACTTCAGGTGTGGTTTAGACCCTTTCTACTGAAAATGATCATCACATTTCATATAAACAAAAGAAGGGGAGCAAAGACACTAGTGCTAGAACATGGGTAATATCTGACCCTTAGCTACATATTGAGGAAGATCTCAATGCGTTTCACAAATGCATGTTAATATTTACTCCCATTTTACGACCAGTGTAAATGAGGCATAGAGAGGGGCAGTGACTGACTCAAGGTCACACAGCAAGTCAGCAGCAGAGTCAAGAACAGAACCTAGCTCATCAGACTCTATCTGATACACTCAATATTGGACCACCCTTGTCAGTAATGGGCCTGAGGCAACGGCCATTAAAATTAATGGCTCAGCTACATTATGAACCTACAGCAAAATCTGCACAGTTGGGTTTTTTTTTTTAAGTTGGAAATAAATAGAAATTAGTTAACTGCTTAGAAGAAAACAAAAAATTAGTCTGAGCATTTCTGCAGACGAAAAAGTTACTCTCGCTCCTTCATGGCTTCTCACTGCAGCTGGTTGAAAAAACATTTTTTAAAAGTCTGATTTTAAACATATTTAGGCCTTCCTGAGCTCAGCATTGCAATGCCTAACTGATTTAGGAGACTGTCTCACTTTCAAACAGGATTTAGGCACTCAGGAGCCAAAAATCCCATTGGTAGTTGATTACTCCTAAATCACTTGAACGTGAGACAGGCATTGCAACAATGAGCACAGCAACCCATAAATACCTTTAAATATCTTGGCTTCAGGCAACTTTGAAAATTTTGCTCATAAAGCCTTTAATCCCAAAGCATTTCACCAACTGTATACACAGAGCACTCCTTAAATGCAGCCATCTCTGGGGTGGAGGATTGCAATCACCTGGGACACAACAAAGCCAGGACAGAAAACTGTGGCCAAGAACAACAGAGCAAACCATTTTCTCTTAAGAAAGAAGGCCCTGGGGTCTAACACCAGCTCAGAGTAGACAGGACTTTGGTTTTAAGGACTGTCCTTGGTACTCAACATATGTAAGGGCTGTCAGAGAATCACAGAACACAGGGTTAGAAAGGACCGCAAGGGTCATCTAGTCTAATCCCCACATCCTGCAGTCAACACTGCTGGGCTTCTAACCAGTTTTCATTCAAATAAACAAAACACATTGGACTAAAGAGGCAGAAGAAATGTGTCTGTCTTGCTAACCCCCAAATAAAATTCCTTATTTGCCTTTGGTAAATTACCATTAGGCCACCGGTCCCTTCACACAAAAATTCATTGACGTAAAAAATCAAATATCTACCATTCAACTTTACTTTTAATTTTTGCAAAGGACAAATTCCATCCAGGCATGGCGATACCACCAATGAATGCAGCTTTGGTCCTTTGACACCACACTATCCTATTAGCCCAGACACCAGCCAACCATCTCAGCATGTGATGTCATGCTGGCACATGCCAAATGCTATCCCAGCAGCTATAGCAGGAAAGGGGCATGGGATCTCTGACCTCTTCAAGGGAGCAGAAGGAAGAGGGAAAGAAAAGAACTGTATAAAACGCTGTATCGGAAACAGGCAGCCAATGGTAAAAGTAACCCCTGAGGTCAATGATGTGTGCTAAGGAAAGGACACAATTCGCATGCTCACACTTGGAGCGGGTCAATTTTTCCCCCCCTATTTTTGAATTTTGATGACATTTTGAAAAAGGAAGGGGTTTTGTACAAAAGTGTTCACGTCAAACACATACACACAGAGATTTTCAACCAGCTAGTAAGCTGAGAACCAGGCAGAATCTGAATTTTGAAACGTAAGAAGTCAGGAGAGCAGGGAATTTAAAAAAGAAAAAAAAATCACAAAGATCTCCCCCATTTTTCAGCCATTTTCAGACACTCGTCGGGTGCATCACAACAGCCAAAACCCAAACTGACTAACTGCCAGAGCAGAGCTGGACTCCACCGCTAAACTTTTGTTGTCTTCACACAATGCATAATCAACCTGTGGAACTCCTTGCCAGAGGGTGTTGTGAAGGCCAAGTCTATAACAGGGTTCAAAGAAGAACTAGATAAGTTCATGGATGATAGGTCCATCAATGGCTATTAGCCAGGATGGATAGGGATGGTGTCCCTAGTTTCTGTTTGCCAGAAGCTGGGAATGGGAGACAGGAGACAGATCACTTGATGATTACCTGTTCTGTTCATTCCCTCTGGAGCACCTGGCATTGGCCAGTGTCGGAAGACAGGATACTGAGCTAGATGGACCTTTGGTCTGACCCAGTATGGCCGTTCTTATGTTAACTCCTCACTTTCATGCCATTCAAAGCAGGTGGCCTGATCTCCCTTGCTTAGCTCATTCTGGGGAAGCATTACCCACTGGTTAGAGGTCTGGCAGCATCTGGGTTCTATTTCCCATCTATGCCTTGGACTTCACACATGACCTTGAGCAAGTCACTTATTCTCTCTGGTCCCCAGGTTCCTTTCCTCATTTGTGCAATGGGTAAGCGACATGCCTCATGAATGGGGGGGTTATGAGGAATCCTCAGACAAAAGGCATAGAAGAAGGCTAGAGTATTATTTTCCTTCTGGACCAGAGTCCCCCACAAATATGGCTCCCTGAAGAGATCCTCAACAAACCTCCACATGCAAGTCACAGAGGAGAGGTTGTGGCTTCAGAGCAAAAAATCACCCCTTGTAGGAAGGGGCACCTAACTGCGCCGTCCGGGCTGGGAGACCGAGGGTGATATTTGAACTGGACTGGGAGCCTTGTACAGCAGAGCAATGAGCTGCCACCACACCTCCTGGTTCAGGGGGCATGCCTGAACATGGCTAGCCGAAACTGACACACAATAGACACCAGTGGGCAAAGATCATCATGGATCTGATTCGACACAGGGCAGACAAAGCCCACCCGGCTTGCGCTAAGGAACCACCACAGGGTTGATTCAGCCTCTGTCGTCTCAAAAAGAATGGACTCCACTGAGGTCAGGGAGAAGAGGAACAGATTTTTCTCCCCTGCAATCAAACTCTACGACTGCTACCAACACTGTACTTCCTTGGCGGGTTACTCAGTAATTCTGGGGCCTGGGACTCGGCTTCATTTTTTTTTTTATACTGTTGTTTTCGATTTTCAGCACCATGAAAGACACCAAACATTTGCCCTGGACAAAAGGCGGATAAAAAAGCTGCGGATTTTGGCCGTGATCCTCAACCGTGCACCAGAGAACTTTGCACTGCTGCATCAGCACAGGGATGGGGCGTGGCCACCATGACTCTCAGATGAGGTAACAGCTCCTTGGAGATGCTGGCAGTTAGCGTGGGTTACAATAGCTTTCCAGGTGCTGTGGGGCTCAGGCCAGCATAGAGCAGCCTCGGGATTAGGAGAACGCAGAAATCCCCAGCCCACCCCAGCTGCACCCATTACTGTTCCTCCCCAGTCGAGGATTCGGCTTTTTGAAATCAGCTCAACAAAAAAGAGGTCTGTTAACCTTGATAGCTTTCCTTCCACTACACCCTTATAATCGGAATCACGCACAAGCCCAGTTAGTTACCCACTGCAAAGGTCTGTCCCGCGGAACAAAATCATGCAACCACAGCACAATCGTGACACAGCCGGCGTCTTAACACGAACAGCACTTAGGGCAACGTTACCTAGGCAAGGTTCAGAAGGGCCAAATTTCTCCACCAGCATCCATGGAGTCACACCAGGGATGAATTTGGCTCTGATTCACTACAGAATCACAGACGATAGCAGTAGAGGAGGTGTGCTGGCTCATTTAGTCCATACCCACCCCAGGGGCCAATGCACGCATGATCAGTATGGATTAAAGCTCTTACCAGCTGCTAGGGATGTGACTGTCAGAAGGTACAAAGAGTCTTCATTAGTCTCGGAGGGGGACTGGTGAAATCAGAAATGTTTTTGTCGCTGCAGCGGAGAAAATGATATTTGAACCGATCCGTTGTACAACAATGCATATGTCTAGACTGTTGTTCTCGAAAGTAAGCCAAGGACATTTCACGCTGTTCTTTTTCGTGTGTTTGGAAACTCAGAGCCCCGCTGTACAAACCCCGGGTGTTCGCTCCATTGTGAGTGCTTCGAGACAAATTGCATTTGAAGTAGTGTCTGCAAACACTGAGGCAGGGGCTGTGAGTCACCGATGACAGCGTGACAGCCCACATCCCCGTGCAAACAGCAGCCAGAGGATCCCCTCGTTGAAGGCTGAGGGGTTTAGCTTCTAATTAAACTGTAATAATTCCCTGCACTTCTACAACATCTTTCCTTCCTGAGATCACAAAGTGCTTTACAAGCATTAACACCCCTTTCGAGGTTGGTATGATCTGTTCCAGGTGGGGAAACTGAGCCACAAGAAGATCAACGGCCCCAGGTCATAGGAAGTCACAGGCAGTTTCCAAGCCAATTCCTCCCTGCGCTCCCCTACCCTGACTAGGGCCCCTGCAGTTTGTGTTCTCTGTTACCGCTGCTCCTAGCACCTATAGCAGAGAGAGGAGCCACTCTCGCTGCCGAGGGTCTAGGTGTCAGTGACGTAACCAGCTACGGCAGGGAGAAAACACAGGCATCAGAACCACAGGTCCCGGCGGTTTAAATAGCATGAGCCCCAGTTCACCTTTACAGTGTTTTCATTTGTCATGTCTGTCAGTCCTGCCAATGATTTACAACTTGGCACTTGCAGAGCAAAACTAAGCATGTTCAAAACACCATACGAGAGTCCGCTAACCAACTTCTACAGCCAACACGCAGTAAAGCATTGTCCCCATTTCACAGATGGGCAAACAGAGGCAGAAGCAGATGCAGTGACTCGCCCAAGGAGTCACTGCCAGAGCTGGGATCAAAACTCAAGAATTTCCATTTCTTCTACCCAACACACTCACAAACCTGGATATTGTTGCTATAGATCAGTGGTTCGCAGCTTGTTCAGGGTAAGCCCCTGGCGGGCCACGAGACGCTTTGTTTACCTGAGCTGCAGGAAACGGACCACTGCTTCCCGCAGCTCCCATTGGCCGGGAACGGCGAACTGCGGCCACTGGGAGCTGCGAGCGGCTGTACCTGCGGACGCTCAGATAAACAAAGCATCTTGCGGCCCACCAGGGGCTTACCCTGAACAAGTCGCAAACTTGTTTGCAAGTTTGGGAACCCCTGCTATAGATCATATCAGCTGATCAGGGATAAATAAAACTGCTTTTTGCAATTTAAAAAGATTCCATTCCCAGTGAAAGCTGTCACATACCACCCTTCACACAGCCCTCAGACCTCGGTGACATATGCAGCAGGGACAGCTGATAAAGCCCCGTGGTCCCTTCCTTCAGATAGGGTAGAAACGAGTTCACTACACTGAGCAAGTGTAACCTATTTACTCAATGCCACGGGGTTTCATGGACTCTGCAAGTCGCTTGCTTTATGCAAGGAGGGCTGGCTACAAGGAGGGCTGGCTACTCAACAATCCGCCCTCCTGATAGGGGAGCTCAGACCAGGGCCAGTGGCACAATAAGGAGAGGCTAAGATGGCACAAGTAATCTATCATTGGCACACTGTTTCCATTTGTGCACCAGCCGCCTTACCAAAAGTGGCACCCTCTGCTTAAGGGAGACCCACGGTTAGAAGAGCTGGGCATAGTGTCAGCCAACAACTGGCCACAAACCAGAATGGACTCAATTAGTGGAGTGCCCTGCTGCTGTGACCAGAGCTACAACTAGATCCGGGACCCTCACAGTCCATAGGCTGCAGCTCTAAAAGGCAAGCCCAAAAGGAGCTGCTCTCTGCCAAAAGCTGGAGGTTTCAAATCACGGATTGAGACACACTGCAGACAGATGGATGCAGAGATCCTAGACTGGATTCGCAGAGGATGCTGCAGAGGCTGGAGCTGTCCTGGCAGCTAAGAGAGGGCTCCGGACAGGTGCATCAGCAGAGCGGTCTATGAGAAATCTGCCCTGCACCCAGCCGCACTGTCCCCAGCTTTAGCTAAGGCTTTCGGTTTCTCATTTCTATAAACACTAAAGGCACTCCCGTTTAGGAAGAAAAATGGCATTTCAACTTATTATACACAATTACCTCTCCCACCTCTTTTCATTAGTGATATGCAAGCATTCATAGAACGAACCTGTTCTTTCCAGTCAAAGTGTTACTCTTGTTATGAAGTACCTATACATTAGTAATGCCTATTGTTATAAATGTGCAAAGTTTCATTGAAACCAATTAAGAAGTAAAGTGTCCCACTCATTTCAATGGGAATTGATTTAAATAAAACTCATACAAGGAAACTGAAAACTGCTCAGGGATCTACATTCACATTACTTGAGATGCACCAGTAACCACATTCCTTTTTTCCATTTAGGCAGTAGCTTTCCACTTAATATTATACAATGCACCTGCTTATTATTCTTACTACACAATGTCCCATTCAAATTCATTCTGCAAGAGTCCTATTCATCACCAAAGAACTTTCAGGAGGAAAAATGACATTTATCAAAAGTAATCCAAAGCAGCACGCTACCCAACTCACATTTCCAAGTCTGTCCCTCTTGATCAGCCCAGCTGATCTACGTTTCAACTCCAATGTATCCTTCTGTGAAATATACCTTGTTATTCTTGCTACAGGAAGCTCCCTTTGAAAAGAATGGTGCAAATTCCCTTAGAGCATTTTAACTTCCATCCTCCCCACCCCCCCCCCCCCCCCAACAAGTTGCAGAGTACTAAGGGCAAAATTTGCAATCTTTTCCTTCTGAAAGTTCTGCAGACATTGCTAGCATTGTTCCCTGACCAGTTATCAGTTTCCCAGTATGTGAGTGTCATTTAAGTCAATTCCCATTGAAAATTTAGGCACTTTGCACTCTAACGAGGCACCTGAATAAAAGTGACCTGGGCCCCCATGCATGAAAGCATTTAAATTCCCGCCCCGCCCCTGAAAACACTTACCCGCATGCTTAAGTCTCTTGGACTTCAATGGGATTTAAGCATACGCTGAAAGTGCTTTCCTGAACAGAGAAGCCTTCCTGAATTGGGGGCCTGCTTGCAAAGGTGCTGAGTGCTTGCAAAATCATACAGACACACAGAACTGTCAATTCCTAAGGACCACAAAGTGATTGATATAACAACTCTGTGCCAATGCAGCCACCTCTGGCGTAGGGGCAGCACCCTGCCTGGTGCAGGGAGAGGAGAAATCTTGGCCAACAGCAATGTGAAAACCTAGCTCTGAGTACCCTACCGCTTAAAATCTATGCTGACCAGATACAGCCCCCAAGGTCTCAGGTGGAAAGCGCTGGACTCAACTCCGCTGGGACTTGAACCAGCCCGACCAGGTATTTCAAACCTGAGGCAAGGCCAACAGACGCCACCCTCCCCCACCAGCTTCTTTCCTCAGCTCGCAGATTGCAACCAAGCCCGTTTGTTGCAAACATATTTTTTGTGCAGTCTGCCTGGCAGAAACGCCTACCGGGGAAGGTCCTACAGCGGGATGCCTGCTTTCCTTTGTTTGCCCGTTCTGCCGATTTTCACCCCAGTGCGATAAATTATTATATATTTTACATTATATTATGTATTGCATATTCACAAACAATTCAAGCATCTGAACCGCCTGCCTGCGTGGGGACATGTTGGTTCTCAATGTGATCTGAATCAGCCAAGATATTAAAACCCTGCAAAGAACTGGTTTTCTAATGGAAAAAAGCATGGGGCAGATGTTGCTCCTAATACTAGTCCAGGACAGAGTACAATCACCTCTAGATTACAGAGTCTCAGCCTTGACTGTCATTCCAGCAATGCTAGACCTTGCAATCCAGCTGCTTGCACTTTTGACCACCTCCTCCCCTTGCTCCTCCTGCCTTTACATTTGCTCAAAGGAATCTCACACTGCTCCTTCCAAAAGCACTGACCCTCCCCCCGCATTCATTTCCTCCCTCAAAGCACCAGCAGAAGGGAACTTTGGCTAAGCAGTGCTGTAGGTGACAAAGCAGAATGACAGCTCAGGGCTATGTACTGAGAGGGTCTTGAACCCCTGCCCTTGCATATGGAATCCTATAAGCTAAATGGAATTCCCCAACGGTTCTGTATTTGGGAGAATCCCCTTTAAAAAAACATCAACCTTGCAACAGCTGTTCTAGTGATGCTGTTTAATGGGTTAATACCATTCAATGATTCGTAGTTACCCGCCCAACCTTGTGAAATTACTCTCTCCCCACTTTGCACAGCAGACTAGCGAAATTATCACAAAAGGAAATCTATGCAGGCATCTACCTAACCGCTCCCACCAGCAAGGAAGGTGGGCGTAGCACATGCTACGGGAAGTGGCAGTAGGTACTTAGGGCCCCCTGGGTGCTGAGAGTGCTGGGAACACCCACTGGCAGGCCAGTCTTAAACTTTTCCAGCTCAGTGTCCCTGGCCCAAGCTGTCGTCCTGTTCCTGCTCTGCACCGCATGGCAGGGGGCACTTCTGGATCTCAGATACATCCTTGGAATCTTTGGGCCAGCTGCTGTGGAATTTCCTACACAGCGTAACTGAGGCCGAGGGCAATGGATCTCAGAGCAGTGTCAAGAAGCCACAGGGACGCCCTTCCTGGAGGAGGAAAAGTTACAAAGTCCATATCCTGCTCCCACTAAGTCAACCCCAGAACCCGCACCGGGTTTCGGATCAGGCCATTGGAAGAGTCAGAGCAAAAGGAGATCTGCACTTGCCAAAGGCAGACTCCTCCTACTCCACCATGGCACCTCGACCCAGTTCTGTGCCTGGGATGGGGCTTGATTCCTGACAGGCCCCACACACACACACCAGAGTACTACCATTCCCTGCTCCAGTAACCCTGTGGCATGTAACCCTGGTCCCCTCCAACAACAGTACAGATGGGGACCCTTAGCCTCTTAACAAGGTGCAAAACTAGCCAGGCTCCTGGTTTACTCTGTTTGAACACAAACCTTACTTACCAATACCCAGGCTGGGATTTCGGGTAACTAGGTCGGAGAATTTCACTGCCATTTTGTACCTCTCCAAAGGCCACAATTCTGCTAATTTCCCAAAGAGACTAAACATGTCGGCCTCCGTCACGCGGCTCTGGGGACACTAAGCGTTGTTCAGAAACTGTCCCTGAGCTTGAGCTTTTCCAAAGCTTTAGATCCTTTAACACTATTTTTAAAATCTAGTTTTAAAAAAAAAAAACTTTAGAAGCCCCTCTGTCTTTGTGCCACATAACAATTATGGGAACACTGGCCCCCTGAAGTGAATAATTATTATGTCCGCACTCAAATGTATTTTCTCCCTATCTGCTAACAAGAGAAATGCCATGGAGCAAAATAAAAGAATTAAGAGAAACAGAAAGAGTTCCTGCATGTATTATTTATTATTCGTATTATGGTAATGCCTAGAGACCCCAACAGAGACTAGGGCCCCACTGTGCCAGGCACTGTAGACATACAGAGTAAGAAAAAGTCCCTGCCCCTCGGAGCTTACAAAATAAATAGACAAGATCTGACAAAGGCTGGCAGGGGAAAATGAGTCAGAGAGAGAGGAAGTGACTTGTCCAAGGTCACTGAATAGATTCAGTTTAACAACGGAGCTATTTGAGGAAATATAAGACGGAAGGGATGAACTGATAAAGATAACTGATCTACCTCTAACAGTGTGTATACCCACTAAATTCTTAATCTATACTGCCTCAACTCTGCTGCATTCCCTTGGCTTGAGTATCTCTTATCCTCTGTTTCAATACTTATGTACAAAAATAACTTGCATTGCCAAGTTCGGAGTGTCATTAATAAAGAGCAGCTACAAAAATTTAAGTAGTTTCAGTACCCACATTTGTTCCTGAGTCCCCTGCCAGTCTCTCTGGTTTAAAAAAAAAAAAGAAAAATATGGTTTTCAGTGGTTTTCCTTACCCCCTGTTGCTTTGCGAAGACCCACAGTAAAAAAACAGGAGAAACTGACCACTTTGACATAGTACAAATGGCTCTACATCCAATGCTGTCTCATAGAATCATAGAATATTAGGGTTGGAAGGGACCTGAGGAGGTCATCTAGTCCAATCCCCTATTCAAAGCAGGACCAACACCAACTAAATCACCCAGCCAGGGCTTTGTCAAGCCGGGCCTTAAAAACCTCTTAAGGATAGAGATTCCATCACCTCCCTAGGTAACCCATTCCAGTACTTCACCACCCTCCTAGTGAAATAGTGTTTCCTAATATCCAACCTAGACCTCCCCCACTGCAACTTGAGACTACTGCTTCTTGTTCTGTCTCACACACAGTTTCCCCTAGATACAGGGAGGTTATTACAGTAGGTGCAAAATGTAGCCAGGAGTAAGTTTTGTTTGCTGTTTCTTTTAAAGCGACAATGTTTCTTGAAGATTACTTAAACAGATTTAAATTAGGGGCTGTGATTACCAACATGAGGACTTTCAATCTCCCAAGATTTACAAGTCAAATCTCTGGCACTGAGCTGATGGGGTGTGTTTGTGAGCGCCCACGCAGATGAGCACAAGGTGAGATAAGGACAGGCTTGCAGTTATTTAGGCCAGTAGGTAATTTTATTCCATGGCAGTATGGATTAAAGGGCTGACTGTCCCCTATTCTTATGAGAATTCATGTGACCTAATAAGCACATTTTGCAGCTTAGAGGGGTTCTTTTCATCTCTCTGTCTTAGGGAGGGGGAGGAGAAACCTCTAGGTAAATCAGTAAAATAAACAGTGCATTGGCTTCATTTATTAACACTATTTAGCATTCGTATAGCACAATGTCTCTAAGGACCTCAAAATGTTTTACAAATATTCATTCCGTAAAAGCCTCACTCCTCTGGAAGTAGTATTTTATTCTATGTGTAGTTCCCATTGAATCCATGGTAGAATCAGGAATAGAACCCAGGAGTCCTGATTCCCAGTGCCCAGTTCTCGCTCTTTTGAGTAATTCCAGTCATCACTGTTTATAGTTCTAGTTAACGTTCTTTGTATTTTAATGCTTTCTAGGAACCATTCCAGTTTTACATTACAGCATGTCCCACTTAGTTGGGACACACTTAATCAGTATGACCTTGCTCTGGGGACATCACCCTGGGATCCAATTAAACCTGGCAATGGCTGCTGCATGATTGGGACAGTGTCAGGAAAACCCCTGCCACTTGGGGGCGCACTCAACTATTGCAGGTGACCTTTCATCGGGGGAGGTTGGGCTGGAATTAACAGCTCCAGCAACCATCGGAGAGCAATATGCAGAACAACTAAAGACCCACTGAAGATAAAATTCAGAGATCTCATTTTTATTCTCATGTTTTCCATTTACTCTGGACACGCTATTTGTGTGTATTTATTTATTTACATGGTCTGTTTTCTGCATCTCATTCATAGGCCTGTCTATGGCTCTTTTTGTCATAGTATCTCAACATCTAGCAAGCATGACTAATTTATCCCCACAGTACCCAGTGAGGTAGGTGACTATCATCCCCATTTCACAGAAGGAGAAACTGAGGCACGAAGAGTTTGTTTTTTTTTGTTTTTTTTTTTTTTTAAAGGAGTTGAGCTCCTGTAGCCAACATTTTCAGAAGCAGCCAACAATTCTGGGCACTCAACTTGGGCCAGGCTTTTGGAAGTGCTGAGCATGCCCAGCTCCAGCTGTACTCAATGTTGGCTACAGGAGCTCAACTCCTCTGAAAACTAGGCCCAAGGTGTTACAAATCGGATGCTTGCATCCAAAAAAAATACATCAGTGGTCATTTCTGAGCCTGTGACTACAAGTGACTTGCCCAATGTCACCCAGGGAATCCATGGTCGTGCTGACGACAGAACCCAGATCTCCTGAGTTCACGTCTCAACCACAAGACCATCTCTGGCTTCCACTTCCCGATAAGGACGACTACTCAATGCATTGTCCATAATTAAACAGATTCTACAAAACCAAGGGCTAGTAAAAAAAAAACTGAGTCAAAATGGGTAGAGAAAAACCACAATGATGAAAGAAAATCATGAAAAGTCTCACTCTGCTAATGCCCACACTTTGAAAGACCATTTCGTTCTGGGATGGTGCACACATATGCCTTCTCTCCATTAGCACTAGCTAAGAGGTGTAATGGTCTCAACCTTCATCTTTACTTCTTTCATTCCCACTCCGCACTTGGTCTCTCCCAGTACTGAAAGCCAGCAGGGGCTCTCAGCAGCAGGCCCTTCTGAATTAAACGAACAAACTTCACGACAGCCGAAGAAAGAACCAATGGAAAGATTGAACAGAGGGGCAGGGAGATGAAACAGGAAAAAATAGGTTTGGAAGGATTAGATTTTTGCTGGTAAATGTCAGTAAATGTCAATTTCAACCGACACACACAAATCCACACAAAAATATTTCCTTCTATGATAATCAAAATTTACAGATAGGCAAAATGTACTGCTTCCGAACTTCTTAGAGTTTGATTTAAGAATATTTACTTTGTACATTTTGACCTACGATGTTGAAAATTTGTGCTGTATGGTTATATAAAGCTTTAACTTTTTGAATCTCAAAGTCCATTGTCATTAAATAAGTATTGTCTGACCCTCCCACAACTTGTTGCAGCTGTGAAAATTAGACTTCGATCTCATTGGTGAAAATTATAAAAAAAGAAAACTGAATCCTGCCAAGATCAGACCTGTCCTGTGCTGCTGTCTTGAAATAAGACTCCTCTGCTTCTGCATGCCCACTGGGGAACACGGGTCACGCTCCAGAAACGCAGCAGGAGGAGTTTGAAACTGGGAATAAATCAGCACAACTGCACACTGGAGAGAAATCATCTGGATCCCACACTCCACCTCCAGCCAATCACACACCATCTGGATCCCCACACACAGTTTAATGCGGCTGGAGAGAGAGGAGAAGAGAGGCGGAGGAAGGGTCTTAGGAAGCAGTCGTCTCTCTTCCTTCAATCCCTGTTGAAAGGGAGAAGGAAAAACCCTGGGAAAGTGAAAAGCGTGTCTTGTAGGGAAGAAATCCTGACTCTTGTTAACGGGACCCCAGTGGGCTCACCTCTGCCTTTAGAGCCGAACTGCACATGCATCTCCCATTGACTCAGAGGGCAGGATCCGGCCCAGTTAAAGACACGGAGGGATTCGCTTTGCAATACATTCAGCATCGAGTGCAGATCATGAGATTTCAATTAGACTCTCTGTACTCATCATGGCCCTTGACTGTACGACAGAACAAGTGGCCCCGTGTTCTTGCTCTCCATCCTTATTTCCCGCCCCACTCCCATCCCCACATCCCATGTGTTCTTTTGCTTCCACCCAGCTCTTCACACTCTTTTACCTAGCCCAGCCTCTCCTTCCCAGGTCTGTGACGGGCAGAGGTTCCTGAGGGGGCTTATGCAGAAATGCTGGCGTTGGGAAGGGTGTTTCCTGGTCTTCCGCATAAGGCCACTGAGGTTTGCAAAGGGACCAGAATATAACTAATCTTTGACAGCCCGATAATGGGCATCCATGCACTGACTAAAAGGGAGCGAGGGTAATTCCTTTGCAAGCCCAGAGGAATAGCAATTTACGGACATAAAAGATTTAATATTGCATGCATTTTTACCATAATTATTGAATGGATTTTTTTTTAAATTAAAAATAATTAAATACCAGAGAAGCACTGCATCACACGCATCATTGTCAGTCTGCCAGTCTTTGAATTAGCTAGACTTTCCCCGGAGCATAGGCTCACCCATAACGTATCTGGCAATACTGTTTGCAAGCCATATTTTGGGTTTGGGCACCAGACATGGATTCATTAAATACGAAAGCTAAATACAGACGGAGTGTTGCTAATGGAGCTGGAATGGAGTATATATAGCTGAGAAACCTTTGGGTCAATATTTTTTGAAATATAAGGGTCAAAATTTTCAAATGGGACTTTTGACTTTCGGTGCCTAATTCCTTGGATGCCCGACTTGAGACACCTTAAAGGCCGGTACTCAGCACTTTCTGAAAATCCCAAAGCAGTTTTGAAAATCTTGGCAATAATTCTTATCTCAAGAGCTCCCTCTCCCCCTTTTTCTTTTTAAATGAAACACCACCATCTATTCTCTAGAGGCTCTTTCCCCACCGTCATCACCAGAGTATCTAGGCATCCTCCAGCACTGCATTAAGTGATGTGACTAATGTCTGTCACATGTGGTTCATAGAGCTGTAGAGTTTAAAGCCAGGAGAGACCAGCAGATCATCTAGTCTGACATCCTGAATATCACAGCCCATTAACTTTCACCCAGTTACCCCTCTATTGAGCCCAACAACTTGTATCTGGCTAACACATCTCTTCTAGAAAGGTTTCAGAGTAGCAGCCGTGTTAGTCTGTATTCGCAAAAAGAAAAGGAGTACTCGTGGCACCTTAGAGACTAACCAATTTATTTGAGCATAAGCTTTCGTGTAGCTGTAGCTCACGAAATTGGTTAGTCTCTAAGGTGCCACGAGTACTCCTTTTCTCTTCTAGAAAGGCAGCCAGTCAAGAGATGGAGAATCCACCACTTCCCTTGGTAGCTTGCGATAATGGTTAAATCAGCCTCACTTAAATGAGGTCAGATTTCTAACATGTCTGGCTTCAGCTTCCAGCCACTGGTTATCATTCTGCGTTTCTCCGTTAGATTGAAGAGCCTTTTAGAACCTGGGTCTTTCTCCCCCTGGAAATATTTACATGCTGTAATCAAGACATCTCTCAATCTCTTTGGGTGTGTTTGGTTTTTGTTTTTTTTGGAAAATTAACAGATTTGACACTTTAATTTTCTCACTGTCAAGCATTTTGTCCAGACATGGATCATTTTTATGGCTCTTTTCTGGACCCTCAACAATTTTCCAACATCCTTTTTAAAATAGGGACACCGGAATTGGACGCAGTGTTCCAGTATCGATCTCACCAATGCATTATACAGAGGTAAAATCCCCTCCCCTCCTCCCGTTTATACATCCAAGGATTGCATTAGCCCTTTTGGGAACTCATGTTGAGTTGCTTGTCCACCCAGACCCCTAGATGCTTTTCAGAGTCACTGCTTTCCCCAGTTCTGTAGGTCTGGCCTGCATTCCTTGTTCCTCGATGCATCACTTTGCGCTTGGCTGTATGAAAACACATTTTGTTTGAATGGGCCCAGCTTACCACTGGTTCAGTCCCTCTCATCCTCTCTCCAGAGGGAGAATTGGGTTTGCAGAGCAGTGTTTTGTTTTGGTAGGGACTCATTTTTGAGAGTTTTCTTTTCTTTTTTTTTTTTTTAACTGTACGTGCTACTCTGGAGGAGAGGAGGCAGGGCGGAGAAATACACCTTGTACTTGGAGTGGAAGGTGTGTGATGGTCCTTAGTTCCTGGGGAAGACACTTCCATGGCCTCAGACCCTGAGAAAGTCATCTCCTGCACAGACAAAGTTTATCCTTATGGCAGACTGATCCAAAAGAGCACACATGCTTTCTTGCAACTGGATGCCATCACCTCCAGTGAGCTCCTGGAGTGTAACGAGCGAGACAGACACAGATGAGATTTGTAGGTCAGCTCCTCTTCTGAAATTCCACTTCTCATTTGCAACCTATTCATTATTTACCTTCACAAAGAACAGGTTTTAAAAAAACTAAAAAGGCAGAGCAAGAAGAGGTGCTCTTTAGGAAAGACAGGAAGGAAGCTGCTAAAAAGGAAATATTCACTGTCAGCACAGGGAAGAGTTCAGGGTCACACACAATTTTTATTTTATATACACTGTCTCGGAAACTTACAACCCCCCCCCCCACCCCCACCCCCCATATCTCAGGAACACATCTGTAATCCCGAGTTGTGAGGGATCAGGAAGAATGGAGCAGAGGATCCTTGCATTGGCAGGTAAAAAGAAATGATGGAAAGCATTAGACATTATGAGGCCACAGCACATCAACTCAATACAATTCGATGGTTATGAAGCAGAGGGTAGAAAAAAGATCTGGTGGAGGCAGGGAAGCTGTTACGCTCTCAAAATACACACAGCACAGACAACAGGCGCAACTGACGAAAGGCATTAAATTCAAAATGATCTCACAGCTATAACCATTTTAGACTACATCTGCAGTATTAAAAAACTTCCCCCTCTTCCCCACGAATCTAATCCACGTCTTACCCAGCGCACCCATCTATGGCAAGAGGCTAGAGCAGGGGTGGGTAAACTACATCCCAAGGGCCGGATCCGGCCCGTCCAGGCTTTGGATCCGGCCCATGGGATTGCTGGCCCCGTGGTGCTCCCGGAAGCGGACGGCACCATGGCCCTATATGCAATTTCCTCACCCAGGTGTGGCCCTTGGGCCAAAAAGTTTACCCACCCCTGGGCTAGAGGGTTGGGATGAACTGGGTTTTATTGAAAGCTTTGCTTCAGATCTCCTTTCCAATGAAAGACTGACTTTTTCCTGGAAAATTTTCTGGTTGGTCAAAACTTCCTGGTTCTTTTGACCAAAAAAAAAATCCCAAACAAACCAAAAAGATTAATTTATTATAGTTTTCAAAAACCGCCACGTTTCAGTAAAAAAGTAAAAAGGCATGAAAATTCTTCTGTTTCTATCTGAATTTTTTGTAAGAAACACTCTCCACATTGTCAGGATTCACTAATAACCGCATGGAGTATTTTGACAGTTTTACACCCCTTTCCCAAACTCTTCACAGGAGTCACCTTTTCAGCAATAAATCTGATCAAGGTTTTACGTGCAGTTGATTTGAACGTCCACTTTAATGTCATTTCAGATTCCATTCCAGGTTAACTTTGTGGCTCATTCAGTATTCCAAATACGAACCACTTCCTTGTGTTCTGCCTTCCTTTGATCTCTCTCTCCTTTTTCCAGTCTGGATTAACTCAAGAATCTACTTGATTCCTTTCCAGTATCGCCAACTGCACCCTTCCACCCCAGCTATGACATCCCTCCATAGGCACAATATTTCTGCTCAGTTAAGTGGTGTCGACTGTATTCAGATCTGGAAGGAGGTGTGTTTCTACATGACTCACGAAGGGCCATATGGGTGTACCCCAAGAGTTTCCCTGGTCCTAGAGACAGGTCCCAGCATACATCACTCCATTTTGATCTAGGCATCCTTCCTCTCCATGGGCTGAATCCCATCGTGCTGCTAAGCAGAGGTAGAAAGAATATGTCAGGTTGCAGGCCCTGCACACACAGCATCTTTGAGAGTCCTCTCAACTGGCCCCATTAGGATTTACTTCCTTCAAGCCGAGCGTGGTACTCGCGCAAGTCAGATTCTGCCCGACCTATCGGCAACACTTGTCTCCAGTGATCGTTGAGCATGGTCTTCTTGTCCAATGAATTTCTATGGCATTGCAAGTTGTGTCTCTTTCTCCCCAGGTGCCTGCGTGCCCAGTTTTCAAATGCCAGCCAGTAGGTCCGTCAACAGCCTGCCCCTGCTCCCACTGAACTCAGTGGCAAATCTCCTGTTGACGGCAGAGGCCCCTGGTTTGTCTCATACAACAGCTCTTTGGCGATTGCAATTGAGGCTGGGCTTCTCAAAGCAGCCTAAGGGATTCAGGCACCCACCTGTCAGGGACAGTCCATGGCAAATGGGCACCTAATGACTACATTCCTTGTTGGAGGCCCCTCCCTAAATGCTTTCCTTCTCGATCATGCTGGACTCAAGGAGACACATGACAGAACCTCGCTTAGGCTGTGTCTACACTATGGAGACGGTATACCCGCAATAGCCATGTCCGCGTAACCTCACAGGGTAGATACAACCTACGCCGACGAAGGGGGTTTTTCCCTTCAGTGTAGGACCATCACCTCACTGAACTCATTTAGCTACTTCGACGGAGGCATTCGTTTGTCAACGTAGCTGGACCTGCATTGGCGGCTGGGTCAGCATAGCTAGGTCAGTTGCAGGGGGTTCCACACCCTTGACCTAAGCAGCATGTCAACCTAACTCTTAAAGTATAGACCGGGCCTTAATTAGAGCGTGTGCACATTACCACTGGGCCTGACCCCAAGAATCCACCTCCACAATGCCTGTACTGCTATGATTACAGAGGCTGGGGTTTTAATAACGATACTTTGTGCTTATATGGAGCTTCCCAACTTCAAACAGCTGAACAAACATTCACTAATTAATCCCCCATGTCAGAGAATCTTCCTAAACTTAGCCCAGACCCGTGATCTTTATCCTGGGTCATAAAACAGTCTCCTGGCTCTTTTTCCCCTGTTGTCTCCTTCCCTTTGAAGGCAATCGAGCTGCCTCTGTCAGCAGAAGGAACCTGGGAGCTATTCCAGCCTCCGCCCTGGTATTTGAAGAACATCCTCTGGTTTTCACAGCGGAGTGGTACGATTTCTCACCCAGCCTCCTGCACTTATAGCCAAGCATCAGCCCCCTCTCTGGTTCTCTTGAGGCTCTTCTTGCTTCAAGGATGCCACAGGTTTGGAACAGTTGCACGCTCCCCTAAGAAGGTTACGTAGCCAGCCAATGCTCCCCGCCACCCCCCGAGTACAGGATCAACTGTACTCAGCCCAGTTCTCCCCTTCTTCCCTTGCCAAGGAGGCTTCCCACTCCCCGTACCGGACAAAACTGACCCAACACATGTAGAGGATAGTCTCAAATTATTATTCTGGGTATTACGGTAGCTCCCAAAAGTCCCAGCCAAGATTGGAGGCTCATTGTGCTAGGTTCTGTACCTGCCCATAGTACAAGGGACAGACCTTGCCTCAAAGGGATGACAGTCCAAACAGATGAAATGTGGGAAGGGAAGCAGGGACATGGGCAGGGTCACCCAGCAGATCAGTGGCAGAGCTAGGAATAGAATCCAGGACTCCTGCCTTCCAGTCCAGTGTACTAACTGGATACCAATAAAAGAACTCGAGTTCACAGCACTGAGCATAGAGACAGCATCACACTTAGGTACCAGTCCGTCAAGTTAGAACCCTGCAACCATGCACAGGCCCTGCTGTGCCCCAGGGTACAAGCTGCATGGCTCTAACTGCAGGATCGGGGCCTCAGGCAGCACCAACAATCTCTTTTGCAGTGACACTATAAATATCAAGCTCGGGTTTTAAAAGGATTTCTTAACAATCCTGTGCCATCCCCGCAGGTTAGCAAAGCCAAAACAATGCTTCAAAAGCTCAAGCATTCTTCCCCCTTTGTGCAATTTGTTTGCTTGTTTGTCCCTGGCTCAGGCTGGATGGCAGAACCATGGTGCTCATTGGTTTTGCTTTGCTCCTAGGCATGCACCTACCTCATCAGCATGATTGTCCTGGCGTAACCCTCACCTTTCCCTCCCTGCTATTGCCCCCCACCCCTGTGTCATTTGAAGGAGAGGCTGGAAGCTTTGCGGGGCAGAGGCTGATTTCTTTTTAATCTTTTGAGCGTGCTTGAGCAGAGGACCAGTTCTTTTTAATCCTCACACCCATTTCATTTGGCAGCTGGTACGTCTGGGATCAGATTGCGGTAGGGGAAGGCTTAAAACTGAAAAGGAACTTCTCCTTGAATCAAAACCCCCCATACTTTCCTATTCTTCTTAGACTTTGTAACCCCGAGCTCTTTAAGAGGAAAAACAAAAACCAAGACAATCTTAATTTCTGTCTTGAAATTAGCTCCACTTAAGGAACACTGTCCCTGTCCCCACCATAATCACAAGGGGGGTCACTGAGTGCTTTTCACACCCCACCACTAGTCCACAGGCACTATTTACCGCCTGGCTTATCCATTAGGGCTGGGGGTTACATCCCACTGGGTCACACAAGAGCTGCTGACTGGTAGATATGGATGTATGCACCTTTCATCTTTTCTCACAGCCCCACCGTGGGAACCTGGAATGCAAGGGTCTTAAAGCGATGTTGTCCTTACCATGTATTTGCCTCTCTGTGCATGTGGTTCAGAGCTCAGGGAAGGGGACACAACGACACACCTGAAGACGGAAGCCCTGTTATTGACAGAACAACACACACAGCACAGGCTCAACCCAACGTGCCTCAAACCATAAGCAGGAGGCACCTCCTCTGGAAGAAAGCAGGTGATAGTTTGGTCTCCGCGTACCATTCAGCCCTTTGCCTCTTGGCTGAATATACCAGACAAGGAGCCCAAGGTAGTGCTTGTTTTGATGTGAACACCTGTCCACAAAGAACCCAAAGTCTTTTCACAAAAGCTCACCAAACACAGGCGAGATCCTGCAGGCTAGTGGGCAGGGCACTGCGCTGGGAGGCAGGAGATCTGCCATCTGTTCCCAGTTTTTCCACCAACCTGCTTTGCAACACGAGGCAAGTCACTTCACTTCTTTGTGCCTCTGTTTCCAATCCCAAATTATTGAAGACTGGAATTTTTTAAGATATGCTCTAGTTCCAAAGGAATTATTCTGGGAAGTTCTCTGGGGCCTGGGTTACGCAGATCAGCGAGATGATCACAATGGTCCAATCAGCCCTCGAAATCCATAAGATGTTGATTTGAACCTGGTGAAACCCAATGCACCATAAGTGAAACCCAATGCACCGGGCCATTTGCTTTAACCAGCTGAGCTTTATCTTTTGGCTGCCCACAAGGAGCAAAAACATCCAAGTTTGTTGCTTGTGGCAGGTATTCCCAAACTTTTTCTCCCCAAGGCCCACCTGTGCAGCTGCCATAGGCACTACGGTCCACTATTAACACTTCTTGAGGAAGATTCATTGTAAAAATTATTAAGATATAAACTATAACGTTATAAACAAACAATATCCAGGTTTCCCCTTCATTTTCATGTAAACAACTGGCATGCTAGAAACCCCAAGCCATATGCACTCAGAGAAGTGCTTCAAGATCTTTGAAGCCAAACAGGTTTAGAAAAATTGTTCTTTAAAAAACTGTCAAGAGCCAACTCTGGTGTTCAAAGAGAGAAAACACCATGTCCCAACGCATAAAACTGAAAAACAAATGAACACAACAGTGTTAACAAACCTGTTAAACCCATATTGTGGTGTTTGTTGATTTTAAAACAAATCAGTTGTCCAACTTTGAACAATATATTGTGTTTTCAATTTTTTTTTTAAGAGTAAAATCTGAATGTCTGTGCTGTGCAAGATCCAACAGTACTCCATCCTAATCAGAAAAGAATCAACTATTGTAAATAAAAATACGGCTTGCTGGGTTTTACGGTTGTAAACGGCAGGCTGTGTGTACGTTGCTAGGTTACCTTGCAGTGAAACACACGGTTGTACTAGTGAGAATTAAACCTGACATATTGCAACGTGGGTTTATTTTAAATGAAGTTTTTTCTATACTCTGTCCAACATATACAGCTCAAAGCATGACATTTCTATAGCTTTTACTTAGATTACACAGTCACGTGGAGTTAAAGATTTACTAAGAGCTTGCCTGGAGAATGCAGTTGCACCCGCAGGCTACCCCGGACTGTGTCACGGCCCACCTTCGGGCCAGGGCCCACAATTTGGGAACGCCTGGCCTGTGGGACTCTCTTCAGAAATAAGTGTGTTGAGCAGAACCCACCACTGATTTTTACACTAGGCTGAATCTGAACTTACATTTTTCTGTTACTATTTAACCTGCGTCTCGCTCGCCTGACCAAAGGTCAGTGTCCAAAGCAGGACTGGGTGCGTCATTTGGGTTTTACAAAACGGTTTATGAGAAGGAGCAGGAAGGGCACTTGTGGAGCTCTCCTAATAACCAGCTATAGGGAACCGTTGGGACCTGGACAGCAGTAATGAACCCACCCACTGAAACCTAGACTGAATGGGTTTGAGGAGGGACTAGATTGCAGAAGATGGAGCTGGGTAATTTAAATGACAGTCCAAAAAGAACAGAGCCATGGGAAGGACTGAATTCCAACAATGCCCACCCCGTGCAATCAAAGGAACACCGCTACCATCATGCGCATCTATAGATCTCAATGAGCTTTACAAAGGAGATCAGTATCCTTATTCCCATTTTCAGATGGGGAAACTGAGGCACAGAGGGGGAAGCGACTTGCTCAAGGTCACCCAGCAGGGATTAGAACCCAGGTCTCCTGAGTCCCAGTGCAGTGCTCTGTCGACTAGGCAACACTGCCTCGTTCGCACTAATGAGTAACCCCAGCTCAGTGCTTCAGAGGAGAACAACACCTGCTCGTAAGACCCCTGAGGATATGCCAGGGCATGAGTGAGAGAAGATTACAATTCCATCCCAGCCCAATCTTTGGTCATTGGCACATGAGTAGGAATCAGCCTCGTTAAGGATCTAATGCCATTCGCATCCCCTTTATCCTGGGAAAGACTTCAGTGCCGATCTGCGGCCTGAGGAGTTGGAGCCGGTAGGGAAAGCTACACAGGATCGGAAGCTTGGAAAATTTGTGCCGTGCTGCAGACCAAACAGCTTCCTTTTCGACAGCCGCCTCTGCCTCACCCAGTCAGGAGGTGGGAACTTGGAGGGCCATTTTACCGGCCCAGCAGACACACACAGCCATGCACAACACTAACATCCTGCATTCCAGCAAGTGCCAACCACGCAGGGATATATAACCTCGCCGTAGCTTAGAAGCTGCAGGCCACTCACATCCAGAAAGGCAAGTTTGCCCCAAGCTCACTGAAATCCACTCCTGATTGCCGTGAGCCAAGCAGAAAGTCTTGGACATTAGCCAACACCACAAGCCCTCTGGGGTCAGGGGGGATAAATGTTTTCAGGATCAGGGAGGACGTCTTTATTTAAATGGCATCTGCAAAGCAGGTGAGACATCGGTGTCATCCAACACTCTCGTGTTCTCTCTTTACGCAACAGACTGTGCGTACCCCTTGTCACTCACCCAGTCTATTCATATTGAAGGGCCTCAAGCCAAAATGGGCAAAGGATGGCAAGCAGGCTGGCTTCGAAAGCTACTGCCCTAAATGGCTGGACTAACCTTCTCCACTAGAACCAATATCATCCAGCTTTTTATAGCAATGTTTCATCTCTCAAGAAGCCTTTGCTGGCATTGAAAAAAAAAACCCTGAAAATTTTACTGTTCAATGTTGTCTGTTCTAGACCGACCGCACGACTTACATTTGTGTTCTCTGGAGTACACAGCAAAAGTTACTGATGCCCTGCAACTCTCACAAAAACATGATCTCTATCATGCTTTAAATAAATATAATAAGTCATCAGCTTTCTCTTTCTACAGGGACACATTCCGCTACTAAAATCATACATTCCAAATAAAGGTATTTACCTCTCTTACTGTGATGATCCAGAGCAGCCAGCCTCGAGGGTTCAAGTATCATGAGCCCAGCCCGCAGAATTACTGAGACCAGCTTAATAATAAAGCCATTTTTAAATGAATACAGGTGCGGTTCTTTCCTTTACATTCTGGTTTACAGCCTTTACAATTCACGTTTTCACATTCTTCTACACAATCACGAGGGCTAGAAACGTACTTTATTTAAATAAGATTCTTAAATAATCACATGACTCCAGGAGCTGGGGCCTTAAAGAAAACCCCCAAAATATGGTGAGACTAGCGATAAAATCGGGAGACCTGGCAGCGCTGAAGGTCTTCTGAGTACTAGCAGCGAAAAACTTAAAAATCCAGTTTGCTTGGTGTTATTTATTTTCTAAGGCCCCAAGTCAGGAACACAATTAAAAGCATGTGCCAAAGTCTCACTGACAACAGGACCTTAAGAGTCCTTCCTAAATATAGATGCTTTCCTGAATCAGGGCCTTCGTTTGCTTTTTTGGATTTCACTCAGCTTGGAAAATAGCAGACGGTGGCGTCACTTTCACTTTCAGATTCTTAATGCCCGGATCCCTGGATCTCAAACACTGTAGGGGATATTTCAGAGGCTTTTCACTGGGACATTTCAAAAATAAATTGGAGAAACATTTCTATTGCTCTTAAATTTTATACAGCAACTCGTTAGTACAAAACGTGAATTTAGGGCTCGATTTCAGTTGATGTCCCTTTGAAGCTATTCTAATTATGATGCTGGCTAATATTTCCCACTCAGGTACATGGATTTGTTAATGCAGGCCAACTCACGTTACATCTGTACGTACACACACATATGCACACACAGTCTCTTGTATCTAGGTACAGAGCTAGCTGTCACTGATAAAATACACACACACACACACACACACAGACGAGAGGAGGAGGACGACGAAAGCATTATCTTCACACAAAGCATTTTCGGTTACTGGGCAAAGAGGAACAAAGAGGCAGATCCCGTAGATAGCCTGAACGGACACACAAGTGCACGCATGCCACGCCTCAGCTAAAAGAAGAGTGGAAAAACAAAATTTTTACAGGTGTCTCAATAATTACGTATCTGTTACGTTATGTGCCTGAAAGTGAAACATAAAACTACCATCACCACATTTATTTCCTACTGTGACGTCCCCTCCTACAATGTGCAAGAGGACGGGTTACATCATGTGCTCCCAGAGCAGGAGAATGTACAGTATGTACTGTAGTTCCAACAGCCGTTACAGAGCTCCGTACAGAGACATACACCACCACCAGGCTCCTGTTATTTAGATGTCTTACCCCACCTTCTTTGTACTCATCTTTCATGTTGATGCTCTGGCTGCTTCCTATGACACCAATACAGAAATATTTTCCACCCTCCTGTTCTTCCAGTGACGCCCACGCTCCCAAAGCTTTCTATGTATTTGTTTTTAATCTGTTGTCACTGTCACTCCGGGTCATGCTACTGATGTTTCAGCTCTTACAAGGTCAGAATACATAGGCAGCATTAGATAATATATGAAAGAGAAAAGGCCACTTCTCAAGGTTATGAAGCCTCTTCAACACATCTAACTTTGCACCATCTCCCATCTGGGTAGTGGCGTCTTCCGAATGCTTCTCCCTGCATCTTGTTTTTCTAAGAATGAACTGCAATAGCAGGGAAAATGTCAGCAAATAAACACATGGCTCCGTATAAGTCAAACCAGAGCAGCTCTCTGGAACAGAGAGCTTGACAGGTTGTTGACTATCAATATGACATTAATTCACATGCTATCCCCACCTCTCTTCTCCAAGTGGTTACAAAGAAATGAATACATAAAATAAGTATATAAAATAAAATTATATGGGAAGCATTTGAAAGGCAAAAACTTCCATGAAAGAGTCGCAAGGGCAGTCAAACTTTCTGGCCCACAAACCAGCCAGCATCTGACAGAGCCTTTGCTAGTGACCCATACAGTTAATCTGAACAAACACTAGAAAGCATTTTGTCAGGAAGGGTCCTAACCAGGGAGGGAGCTGGGCATAACGAGACTCTTCCATCTCTGACCCTCAAGATTCTGGGATAATACAATTCCCCTAATAAAGCAACACTGGCTATAGCGGGGATGCCAGGCCGGTCTCCCGGAGGTGCGTCTCCGAGCAGCATGGCCAGCTGCCCCAATGCACCAGCCACCCCGTGGTCAGACAGGAAGGGAAAAGGGGAGTCTATGGCTGGAAACAGCAGACTGGGCAGGTAAGAGACTAACACTGGGAAATTCAGAAGCCCCTTTGGGACTTTACCGACCTGGAAATTAATAAATGAATTAATAAAAGGGAGGGACACATACACTTGACTCCAAGATACAAACAGAATCTTGGAGTCGAGTGCAGGTACCCCTCCCTTTTATTAATTATCCTGTGCTGATTTATTAAGCCCTTTTCCATTCCCACCCTGAATGTGGGAGCGGAAGGACACGGCAAATATTTTCACCAGAGCCCTGGTGTTTGAAACGACATGCAAAGCCTCCTACTTAGTGACCAAGGCAGAGGAAGAGCAGGCTGACTTTGGCTGAGGTCAGTACAGGACAGCCGCCCCACCCCAGCATGTATGAGGGGATTCTGATGCCACGACTGTAGATTTTAAACAACTCTTCCACCATTGTAGTCTGGTGCAGCAATTGGGCGGGTAGATGGTTCTGCAGTCAGATATGCCTTTTATGATCTTTGTTATTATCCTTTGTATTTCCCCAGACCCTAAACGCTGCAATCATGGACCAGCAGCACCCCATTGTACTAAGTGCTGTAGAAAGACAGAACACAGAGCTTACAATCTAAAAAGAGCCATCCTGGTTTGGCTAAGTTATTAGCCTTTGCCCTTGCTGCCTTCTCTAGCATAAATACATAGCAACATATACATTTAAAATAAAATAAATTTAAAAAAAGAAACCCTACCAAAATAAGTCACTCCCCTGCACACTCTTTTCCGCCAGGGGAGAGGAGGAGAGAACAAAACATGCCCCAGATGCGTCGTCACGTTGTGTAAATGCACTAGAAGGCACTCGGAGGCTTCGGCCATGAGCACAGTACAAGAATGTCTCCAGAAGAGAATGTAGCCCATTGCTGTTTGCATGCACGCACACAGCAGAACTTGTTGGAGACTTACGCCCTCGCTTTCTCAATGTTCCCGCTGCACTATGCGTGCTCTGCAATGCTGTGTGGCAGATACACACTTCTACACCTCTGCACAGAGGACAGACAAAAATGGGTCCTCCCAGTTCACCTACTAATGCTGGGACTGTCTCTTACCAGGTGTTTGTAACATTGCCTGGCACAAAGAGGCCACGATCTCAAATGGGGCCAACTGATGACATGCTACAATAAAACAATAACCCTGAGGCAGTGAACTGGAGGCCTGCCTAAACAGGGCCCCGATCCTGGGTGAGCTTATGGGTGCAATTGCAATATGAACAAGAATGAACTCCTTGCTCACCCATTGTCTGTGTTTTGTTTAGCTTTGATTTGCCAGGCTTCTAGTTAGAAACCCTAGGAAAGTTCATTAGGAAACGAAACAGCAACTTAGAGAGAGGAGAGACAGATGCTGCCTGACTAGATGTGTGAAAAAATTCTGACAGGCAGAAATCATGGAACTCACACGTCTTGTGGTGCTATCTAAGTAATAAGTCATCGACTCGAATACTGACACTTGTAGTACTAATGTTGTGTTCCTTTTTGGAAGCCACTCCCCCTCTGGATGACATCTGTCATGGTCTATGTTCCTAGAACAGGAAGATATTTTTAAATCTCTCGCTGTGGCTCAAAATTGTGAGTGCATCAGCCAAAATACCTCCCACTGGTGTGTTATATATAGACCTACGCAGATATAGATAGTACAGAGAGACAGACCAAATCTAGCAACGTTACAGAGACGTGCTTCTGAAGATCTCAGAGCACTCTGTAAGAACTTTCCTGGCCTGTGATACTGACCACGTTACCCAGCTCTGTGAATCTCTCCACTGCTCCCCACTCTTCTGCCATAGCAAGCTTTATGTCGTGACTTCCAAGGCCCTTCACAACTCTGTGCCTTCTTGTTTATCTGTTCATCTCTTCTTCCTCATCCCCCTACCCTCTCTGATACACTGCGGATGCCGGATTCAATGTTCTCTTTCTCACATAGCATTCTTTCAGATGCCTCTTATACACAGAATATCATTCTCTGAATTTATCCATAAAGCCACGAACCTCTACTCCCCACAGTCCCTTCTTGAGCCCGCCTTCTATCTACCACAAGGTCTGCAAGAACTTAATTCACCTCAGGGTACATCTAGCTCCAAGCACGTAAGATTCTTGCAGCTGTGTGTGCTTTTATTAAAGTTAGGAGCAGGTAAAAGCAGTGGGCAATAATGGAAGCTGTTCTGCAACCTCAATTCTAGCCACGGACCCCAATGGAGCCGCGATCATCTCCCCCAGGAACTCCTATGACACCAAGTTATTGCTGCAGAAAGTTATTTGAGAAAGTACAATAGATTTTCTCATAAGCATCGAACATATCAGCATTTCAAACACGGAGCGCTGCAGCCTTCAGAGACAAGATGACGCTTCAGCTCTTGATACAGTTATCTACCTAATAATAACCCCAAAGAGCATGCTCTGCCTGGCAGCACGCCAGACCACATGCCGCCTTTCTGCAATTTTTTTTTTTTGTCTTTTTTTTTTTTTTTTGGTCAGACATGGAAATGTTGACTCTAGGAAATACAGAGTCTTCTGTGAAAACAGGGTTTTGAGGAAACAGACTTTTAGAGGGGGGGAAAAATGTGTCTCTTTTCTCTTCTTTCTTTAATGTTGTTTCTGTCATCCAGGGTTGGGCAAGAATCTGATTCTATTGCGGTCAGTTGTGCTGGAAACGATTGCTTGTATCAGCTCCATGGGGTTGATGTGAACATTATTCAAGGCAACAAGGACAGTGATTCAGAGCCAAATAAGCACCGACTTGCATGTTTTCGTACGGCAAATTAACACACACTTGTTCTCAAGGCTGAGGGGGTCCAACCAACTCTGTTTTTACTAGAGGAAGAAGACACCACCTGGCAAGATGGGACTGTACAAACACGTCAGCGTTTGTGGACACAAATTCCAGCACTCACGAGCGACAAGAGAATTTCCCTGAGACAGAGTAAATGCATTTCAGAAAGAAACATCTCTGTGTCAAGTTTTCAAAGGGTTTTAAAACTACAAGTTCAAAACAGTTACTTAAAGAGTTATGAAAAAATGGCCTTGACAAAAGAAGAATTTTCTGAGGTGTGGAAATAAGCCAACATACACTTGCTACGGATCTGGCTCTATGTAGATAAAAGTATATGTATTTAAGTGTACATTATACTCCAGGACAATTCTCATCACACATATGAATGTGCATTTTAACATATAAATACATGCATAAGAACGACCATATTGGGTCAGACCAATGGTCCACCTAGCCCAGTATCCAGTCTCCAACAGTGGCCAGTTCCAGAGCTTCAGGAGGCATGTACAGAATGGGACAATGGGTGTGATCCACACCTGTCTTCTCCTCCCAGCATCTGGCAATCAGAAGTTTAGGGTCACCCTGAGCATGGGGTTGCACCCTTGACCATCTTTGCTAATAACCATTCATGGACCTATCCTCCATTAATTTATGCAAACACATACATGTGCATCCCTATTACATGATGATGTTGGCGTAAATGCTTTATGGGCCTAGCCAAATTATTCACAAGTTGCAAAACAGTGCTCATCCCAGTAAAACGTTTGCACCCCATGACATCAACTCCCATTTTATGCCACATATCCCATTTCAGAAATGTTTTAGAGGGTAGTTTTGAACATTTTTATTACTAATCTGCTTCATAGCCCTCCACCACTGGAGGCTCTGAACATCATATTTCCCTTCCATCACCTCCCACTCAGAAACCAGTGTATGCACACACATCCCCCCCAACACTGAGGGGTAAATAACAGTCCACTGAAGTCAGGGTAACGCCATGTCTGATTTTGTCCTCACTGCACAACAGGTGAAACTGTCCACCTATGTGAGCATTTACTACACTCGCCTCTGAATGTGCACATCAGCGAGTTCAGCAAGCAAGTGCCCATTTGCACACACAAGTGCAGAGGCTGGTGCCTTACTCTGAAAATGCCATCCTCAGCAAGATGGCCGTCAGTACAGATACTTAAGCAGGAGAGGTCATTAAAGATGCGGAGTACAGAGTCACTAGAACGTTTTCCACAGGAGCTGATTATCTATCAGTTAAATACAGCTCTGTTCAAATAGCGAAAATGGAAGTTAATTATCTACACACAAGGTTTCCAATTTTTACCACTTAAAAAAAAAACAAAGCCACATTTGGGCTTCTCTCTTTATCTCCCAGCCCCCCTGTCTTTATTTGCTTGGTAAACAGTCCTTGGTGTGCTTTGGATCCAATTAAGTTCAGTTTCTGCTTCATCAGCTTAGAAACAGCCAAATTTTGCAACTCTGGGTCCCTCTGAGGTCATCAATCTTTCCTCGCAAACCTAGCGGCCATCAGAGTGATCTCTTCCTTAGCCTGGCTTAATGACAGTATCTGAGGCCTTATTTGCACCTTCTGAAAGGTGCACGAATAATAGAAGTTCAGTCTTCTTAACAGTCAGCCAAGGTCACCACAGAAATATTTCTTGTAGTAATCACAGGAAGTAGGATTTGTGATGCAGTTCAGAATGCTGGTCTTATCAAGTACTTTGTCTCTGGCACAGCTCAATGCCTCACGGCTCAAATGACAATCAAATAACTATACATCATATCCAATGTGCAAGGCAGCACATGGGGGAAATTTCCCTCCTGAACCTGGGAGATGAGCAACTTACGCCAAAAAGCATGACTTTTGGCTGGTAAACCTAAAGCAAAGCCTGAAACAAGCATGACGAGCTTTCTTCTGTCTTTTGATAGGTTTTCATATATTCTTCGTATCACAGAATTCAAGAGGTAACCATAACAATGGAGCAGGCAACTTGCTGAAGTTCAGGCTTCCATAGATGTGGTTGGGTAGCTGCAGTCCCAGTGCATCCAACAAAAGCTGCCAAAGCCTTAGTGTTACAAGCAGAAGGCCGATACATTTCGGGGGCTGACCAGACTGATAAGGCCTCTTTAACATTAGAGTAAATGGAAGTCACAGAAAGATCAACGAGAAGAGGTACGGACCAGTGGCTCTGCATTGCTGGAGGTTCTGTACTGCACATTTCTCTTCCATCACCTCCCATTCAGAAACAGAAAGGCATGCATAAACCTGCATAAGTTACAGGCCGTCCTCAGACTTACGATTCAATTTTCAGGAACCAATTGTGTCTAAGTCGAAACGTTGTAACTCAGAACCACAATCCACTCCAGTGCAGGACCGAGCGTCGTAAAGTCAAAACCAATGCTCGTAAGTCGAATCAGGGTGTCAATTCAGAAACGTGCCATTCGTCTTAAGTCGAATGTCGTAAAGTCGAGGACCACCTGTATATCTATTTCTGTCTCACCAGCCTGGGGCTCAGGAGAGCTGAGTTCAGTTCCTAGCTCTAAGACAGACTTCCTGTGTGACCTTGGACAAGTCACTTGCTCTCTTCACGCTTCAGTTCCCCACCGAGCAAAAGGGATAATAGCACCTCCCCACCTCAGAGAGGTGTTATGATGAAAAACACAGATACCAATGGTAACAGGGGCCCTAAGACAGAACTAAAATGTTCATCTCAACGCAGTCCCCTCTGGGAAGACAGACACTGAGGCTGCACAGCGAGAATGCATGGCCAAGTAGCAGCAAAGGGTTAAGCATGACACGGTCTCTGAGAGGTGGCTGGCAAGTGCCCCAGGATGCTTTTGACCGTCTCCACCCACGTGGTGTCTGAGTCCTCACACTGCAGCTAGCCTCCTCATACAGGAACAGAGCTGGACATGACTCCTCCAGCCAGGCAAGGTAGTGGCATGCACTGAGCTAGGCACAGTCTCCCGACAGCAACACGGGGGCCTCTTCATAGACTCCTCCGAGGCACCCTCCGCGCTGCATCTCCAGCAGCCCGGGCACAAGGCTGGCACCTGACCGCAGGGAGTCATTTTCCTGAGCCAGCCACACGCACACACCCCAGTGCCACCCTACTCCTATTAAAAGCAGCTTCTGTTGCACAGCGCACCAAGAAAGAGGGCCTTCTGATTGCAGCGGGCTGAAAACATAGCAGAATGCTCTGTATCGCTCTGTTTTGGAAATGACTCATCTCCTCCTCCTCCCCTCCCCCCCCCCCAAAAAAAAGCTGCAGACCAAAAAGAAAGGAGTCGAGATAATTGTCAGTCGTCATTTTTGTTGCTCTTCTCACTCCCCTCTCACTCTTCTTTCCTTACACTGCCTTTCCTCACTTTCCACTCCCAGCTTCAAACCTCCATCCATTTCTCCGAAGGCTCCTTTTCCGGCGGCCTACAAATCCCTCACCACAGAAGTCCCTTTTTCCAGCAACCCTGCCTTATCTTGCTTTCCTCTCCAGCAGTCCACCCACACCCTCCCTCACCTGGGCTCCCTCTCACTGTGATTGCAAACTCTTCCAGACAAGGGTCTTTCCGCTGTTTGTAAAGTGCCATATAAATGTATAGGGCTGTGTAAATGATAAATAAATAATATCTGCATTCCAAGATAGCTCTGCATGTGCTTCCAACATTAAGCCCACTTGATGTTTGCTTTCTCTCTGAAGCATGTTAATCTAAAGCTGGTTACCACAAGACGATTTCTCCTTATCTCTTATCTCCCAGGCTATTACTTAAATTTATCAACATTCTTCCCAAATGGCTGAGAAGGGGAGGTGCATGAACTAAGAGCTTTACCAATACTGCTAACCCACAAGATCAAACCTTGAGAGCCGCAGAAGCTTGTGTCGGAGTAGCAGCCGTCTGTATCTGCAAAAAGAACAGGAGGACTTGTGGCATCTTAGAGACTAACCAATTTATTTGAGCATGAGCTTCCGTGAAGTGAGCTGTAGCTCACGAAAGCTTATGCTCAGATAAATTGGTTAGTCTCAGAAGCTTGTGTGAGCAGCACACTTATCCACAGCTAGAATGTGGCCAGAAAAGACTAAACTGTTATTTTCAACCTCCACCCTATACCCCATTTTCACTCAGTTTTCATTAAGATTTTGGGATACCAAATACACAAGGCCAGATCCTCAGCCGGTGTAAGTCAGGGTAGCTCCACTGAACCCCACACTGATTTCCACCAACTGAGAACCTGGCCCACAGATCTTAATATTTGAAACCTGGCTTTGGATTTTTTTGGCATGCATCAGAATGAGAAGACGAGAACAGAAAGGTTCTGTGTACAACACTGGCCCCAGGGTGAATGGTAGGGCCAAACTCCCATGAAAAACCCATGAGCCTGAAGCAAAAGCCACTTTGGAAGTTGAACATCCAATCCCTCGCTCAGCGCTCAGTCGACAAAATTAACTGGCTGGTTGCTTTGGCGCGGAAAGCCTCCAAATGATGAAGCAGTCACCCAGCAGGATGAATGAAGTGAATGAAGTGAATGAATGAAGTCCGATGAAGTGAGCTGTAGCTCACGAAAGCTCATGCTCAAATAAATTGGTTAGTCTCTAAGGTGCCACAAGTACTCCTTTTCTTCCAGCAGGATTAGCGCTCCTTGACCGTCAGCAGCATGAGATAGTCGGTCAATAGGCTACTAAGAGCAAAAGTGCTCATAAGACAGCTGACAGAGTTCATACAATCAGCTGGTTCCTTATCTTAAAAGAAGATACTCCAACACTTAGGGTTATGTTACAGCATCTCCCTGCTCTGCAGCCTCCTTCTGACCCAGTTCTTTGGACCCTAGCCCCAGCCCACCTTCTCAGACATGCCTCAGCCTACAGAAACTCCAACAACTCATCCATTTCAAACTCTTCTTTCTCAAACACCCTCTTTGCTTTGAAAATCCTTCATGGGCCTGTTCTGGACTAGCTCCAAGACGAGTCCCTCGTCTCTATAGCTTCAACAGCCACTTTTGAGATTTCTCCTTCGCAGCTCCTGCCATCATAAACGGCCTTCCCTACACCCCCATGTGGGGCTCTGCCCGATTCAGAGCAGGGAGTCGAACCCAGGCCCGACCACAGGCTCCTGGCTATTCTGAGATCCCTCTCTGTAGGGCTGTTCAGAAATTCCAATCCGGCACTGGACAGCCTTCCCGACAACAGTTTTGTCGAAACCAATACGTTTCCACAACAGGTTTGTTTTGGCAAATCGATATTTTCCGATCAATGACATTTCACTGAAAAAACCCCAAACAGCTCTTAGCCCTTTTGTGCCTCTCCACATAGAATTAACTGATAACCAACACAATGTTCTAGATGCACTTTGTATGTCAGCCGCCCTGTACCATAACAACGTATTGTGTTAACAGGACCCTCATCTAAACCCTTCAGGCAAAGCTGTAAAAGCCCCCGGCCCAGTCAAATTGTACAAGAAGAAAGGAAGGGATTCGAGTGCACAGCCTTCAGGGACATGAAAGCTCTCATTGGCATCACGGCTGCAATCAGAGGCAATAGTAATTGCGGGCCCGCTGATTAGCAGGAAACGAGAAATCAATTCAGGGCACTTGTAGACAAAGCAATCATCCAGAAAATGAAGAACACAACACAAAAAATAGCCTCCCTTCTTTCCAAGTGCACTTCCCTAAACTTCAGCTTTGAACAAACCAGGAATTTTTAAGCACAAGCATTCAAAATGGAATCTGAAGATTCGCCCATCCGTTCGGTTTTCACCTGGACAGTGCAGGTTTCGGCTCGTGTGTCCAGGTGCCATTTGACAAGCCCTGATGTTGGTTTTTTTAATCTTGGGGGGAAGAGGCGGAACAAGGATGGGGTCTGGGGGAAGGGTCGGAACAGGGGGCAGGGCCTTGGGGGTCCCGTTACCAGCCATTAAAAAGGTAGCAAGCCTAGCCCACACCTTTCTACATTGCCTAGTGCTGAATGTTCTAGCTGGCCGGCGACCGACTCCTAGTGTAGTATAAGCAGTTCTATGACTGTGTGTGTTGTTCTGCAACATTATCATGTGTGTAACTGTGTACTGGGCAAGGTTACACAGCTGAAGAGATGAGAAAAAAATTCCATGACCCACTACAACGTGGCTTTTTCCAGCAGCTGAGTTTTGGGGCTACAGTTTTCAAGTGACTAGTGATTCTGGATGCTTCATTTTTGCGGTGCCCAGCTTGAGACACTTGAAGGTGGCCTCAGCATTTTCTGAAAATCAGCAGCCTTTAAGAGGTCTCAGGACTTGTCTACACAGAGCAGCAATGCGCCCCAGAGAGGTATGACTTCTAAAGTGCACCTGCGTGCTGCACACTGACTGGCCCAAACAAAAAGTGCCCTACTGCACATTAACGTAGTGCTGTAGTAAAACCTGAGGCCCCCTTAAATCACTGGTTGTTTTATAAAATCTTGGTCTTTTGTTTTTAGCAACAGCTGCTCTGCTGGTAAAAATACCTCGTTAAGAAGCCCTACAGAGATACGCAGTCATTTTGTGGCTCAACTTCAGCATCAGGAGTCAAGATATCTAAAGTCTATTCCTGGCTCTGACACAGACTCATTGTGTGACCTCAGACATGTCACTTAACCACTGTATCTGCAATGCTAATTGGTACACTGGGGCTGATAATTACTTTCCTGTCTTTTAGGGGTATGGCAAGTCTGTGTTATTTGTAAATCCCTCCCAGATAGAAAGTATCACATTTGTACATATTTCGTGACTGTTGATGGAAAGCTTCACCTCCAGAACAACAGACGATTCCTTCCATTTTAGCTGGCGCACCCTCCCTTGAAATCACCTTTTACTAAAGATGATCCCACTACTACAAGCTCTTGCGGGTAATAAGAGGGTTTTGGTTTTTTGTTTGTTTTTTAAAAAAAAAGGCAAATGAAGTGGTACCAAAGACGAGGCCCCACTGTGAAATGACTGAAGTTCCCATGCAAACAACCCATTGGCAAAGTTCAAATGCAAGTGAAATGACCAGTTGTTAAAATGCTCTTCAATTTCATGGCAATTTGCCAAGGGAAAATTACACACAATGTACAATTTAATTGACTGTTTTCTATTTCTTAACATCCAGTTACCGCCCCGCTCCCCGTATCTTTTTGGTTTTAATTTCAACAGGTTATAACAATTCTTTTTTTAGAAAAAATTGCCTACACTGATGAAGAGAGATTTATCTGAAAAACAAAAACTATAAGGAAGGGAAGCAGCTGCCACAATGGACAGCTCTGCTGGAACTGGTCTCTGCGATATCTACAGAGTAGGAGCTTCACAATGCACAACCAGCACAGAGCAAGAACCAGCTTCCTTCCTAGCACAGGGAGCCAGCTGGATGTTAGAAAACTCTTTAAAGACTGATGAGTCTCAATATTGTGCCCCCTCTACCAAGCAGTAGCAGATTTGGGGACTTTGCAGGTCAGGTTCCTACTGGAGGAGGAATTGGTGATGCACAGTCTGGGTATATGCTTAGTGTAATTTCTTTATTTACACCAGATAAACCAGTCCTTGAATAGAGGTGTTCAGAAATAGCACACAAGCTGTTTCAGAAATCTCATCCCAAACACCAATACCTGGTTCTCAGGAAAGCAATTCTGCCCCAAGAATTGACTCTATTAGACAGATTAAGGCAGACCGTCAACTCTCCAGCTGCTTGCAACATATCCCACAAAAGAACCAGATCACAAAGCTAACAACAATACAGCATTTCTTCAAAGACTGTACACTGCTCACAGGCTAAGGGAAAAAAAACTTCTAAGATTAAGTAACATCACTACCTGGTTTCAGAGTAGCATTCCTGCCATAACAATATGTTGTTGGGACCACATCATATACTGACAACAGGCGTCAGTGGTATTAAATACTCACAGATTTCAGTTTGCCTTTGAGTAATCGTTGCACTAATTTTCAGTGGGAGTATAATTTTACCAGTAAAAAAAAGAATACTTTATAAGTAATAGCACTTTTCAGCCTAAGGTTGCAAAACTCCAGCTATCTGGATCAGAAGGAGCTTAACATAAGGGAGAGGATTGGCTTGTGGGAATCAGGACATCTGTGTTTTATTTCTAAATTTCCCATGGTGCCTTGGCTATGTCACAACCACCAGGTGCCTCAGTCTCTATACCTGTACATCGAGGATAAGAATCTCTGTCCTGGCTCACCGGCTTGACTCAATATTTGTTAAGGATTCTGAAATCTTCAGTTACAGAGGTGCAAAGAAACATACACAAATACACATTACAAATACCATAATCCCACCACCCAGCCTAGGCAGATTGATAGATTCTCAATCCCTTTCATATCGCAATGCACCATCGCCTTGGTACCTGGGTGTTTTCCCCTAACCTCCACAAGGAAAGTTTGAAAGGTTCCCAAGGTAGCATAGATCAGGGCATTTTTATTCCTCCTGTAGCATGTGAGTTGTTACTGTGCTGCAATAACAGAACGCTTTGAATGCAGCAAAGTCCTGCACTGGGCGAGCCTGGAGGCTGTTCTGTTATCACTCCACCAGGCTGCAGCATAGAGATGAAGCACAGCGTACAAGCCCATTCCTCCCACCCCACGGAAGACAAAGCAAGTCCTCAGCACTCAATACATCATTGAAACCTGCTGAGCCCGCCCAGAAATGCTTCAGAAACGCATTTAAAGCTCTATAAGGAGCTCTGTAAGCACGCTGACGTGCAAGCCCAGAGTGCAGAGTCATTAATAAGGCGCACACTCTGGATTGCTGGGCCTCAATAGGAATATCCTGTGACAGTTGTCCTAATTCACAGGGCTTTCCTTAATGGCTCCATCCACGGAGCTCATGCCAATCCTTGACGAGGCATCCATCATAGAGTCTGATTACCATCAGTGATTACAGGGTTTGCCTGGTGTCTTGAAAGGTGGGCTGGACGGACTGCTCTGGGAGGCTGCAGTCCTCGGGTTATCCACCCCCCGGGATAGCATGGACAGTAGCAGCATCAGCTGCTCCCCCGTACTGCCTTGCTCAACGGGTCTCAGTCCAGAGTGAAGTGAGAGAGGAGATCAGCCTCCATGGACCAGTTAACCCTCATGCCCGCCCAGCACGCGCCCTCCTGGTGCTGAGATGAGATGGAGCGGCATATAAAACTTCACACCATCTTTGTGCTCATACAGCTGGCGAGAGACCCTAAATACGTGCCTCTCCTGATGAAATGCCTTTTTCCTCTCTCTCTGGTATTGTCTTGGGGCCCAGGTTTAGTACGCCTAGCGAAGCCTCACTGACTTCCTCATTTTCTCTTCCAACATGCAGTGAGTGGGGGGTGGGGGGGAATCAGATGAACAATGTGTCACAATCCTTGCCCTGGCACAAATCTTTTTTTTTTTTCCCCCTCAAAAGCACCAACCTCAGCATCCACTGGTTGGAGAATTTTGGGCCCACTCTTGCATGGGGTCACTACATATTTCCAAGCGCGACCCTAAGTGGGGACCTGAGCTTGGTTTTCCCTGATGAGTGATGCAGGCACTTGCGTGCTTGGCTGGAGGAATCTTTCCTCTTCCAACCAGAAGAATGACTGAATGACAGACGTGTTTGGCAGTGAAATGACACTCACACTTCGCAGAAACCTACAAGGCTCAGGAGTCAAACACCCAAAAAGCACAGCACACCAATGACACTGAAAGCATTCAGTCCCACTGGTGGAAAGCATGTTTATATAAACATGTACAGAAAAGGAAAGGTGGTCTTTTGATTAAGGTATTGGACTGGGATTCAGAAGCTGTACACTCTTTGGGACCATGACTAGCCCTTACTATGTACTGCTATAGTGCAGTGGTTTTCAACCTTTTTTTATTTGTGGACCCCTACAAAATTTCAAATGGAGGTGCGGACCCTTTTGGAAATCTTAGTCTGCAGACTCCCAGGATCCACAGACCACAAGCTGAAAGCCATTGATATATTGCACAGCACAATGGCACATTTCAGCACAGCACTCATTTCAGTTAAGGCCTTAAAGAGCTGCAGTAATATAAATGATACGTTGAAAAGCAACGAAGGTTTAAATGCAACTGAGATTTGCAAACTTCAAACACAGTCAGTGTCTACAAGACTGTGTGCAGCAAGTCCTTTGGCCTACTTACCCTGATCATTCAGAGGCTGACTGCCCTTTGATTCATACCTTAAAGTAGATGCCCATTTGATGCCAACAATGATCAAGTCAGTTGCCCAGCTGAGTGAGCACCAATGCAAATCCTTCCCGTAATTAAAAAAAAAAAAAAAAAAAGGATAATTTTTAAAAAAACGGTTTCAGAGTAGCAGCCATGTTAGTCTGTATTCGCAAAAAGAAAAGGAGGACTTGTGGCACCTTAGAGACAAACAAATTTATTTGAGCATAAGCTTTTGTGAGCTAAAGCTCACTTCCGATGAAGCTTATGCTCAAATAAATTTGTTCGTCTCTAAGGTGCCACAAGTACTCCTTTTTAAAAAAAAACCTTCGTTCTTGCTCTACGCTTTAAAATAGGTAAAGTATGAAGAAAACAGACTCAATCGGTCTAAAATTTACTGGCTGGAAAGAAGATATAGATATCCGTGATCACGACCAGTGATTTAAATCCCTCCCCATTCTTGCCCCTCTCAAACTCAAAGATTTAGGACACTTCTCTCCATTAGAAATACAGTGTTCAATCCACTCAGAATCAACGTTAAAAGCTCTCCCCCTCGTCTCTGGGGGGAAAGAAATTACCCTGCACATGCTACAGAATAATGAATCCAAAAGGCAATAAGAATAGAGGGACAAATTCCAAATTCCTGGGCATGGCTTTAGTTGCCACAACTAAAACAGGAAACAAAATGCTCCAGGTCTTTTTAGAGCTGCCTTTCTTGATGAACTGTAGTTTCCTTTCAGGAAAGGGAGGGCTGGGGGAAAATCAGATAGTTGTAATATCGGACAGATTATATACTCACACTAAAGAGGAAAACACAAAAGAACAGGAAAAACTATACACTGAAAACTTGGGAAGAAAAAACCTCAGCCTGTTAAAATGCTTAAACTTCTTCCTGCTGCACAATAAATGTAGTTAAATATTAACTTTTGCAGCAAATATACCTGCAGGTTATATAGCCCCATTAATACACGCAGTTGCTTATGAGACCAAAATTGCACATAAGCTGTGTTTTACCTGCCGAATGCTACTCTAGGGGTATACTTATTTCACTCTGCAATACTCTACTGTCCTGCTGCATTAACCTGTGGAACCAAAGGACGGAGTTGGAGCCTGCTTAAAGGATCTTTTCAGCTACAGCCAAACATTAGGCCCTCAGGGAATGACAGAGCCTGGGGTTTGAATTTGAGATGGATCCACCAGGTAAATCTCATTGCTGCGGGAGGTCTCTTTCTCTTTGACTCCTGCTCAACAGACCAGGTTACAGGTCATAACACGCTTCACCTCCTCCCCCAACCAATCCATCTGACTAAACAAAAAACCAAGTCCCTTGCTTCTGCAATAACCACGTACTTACTGGAATTCAGATGATCTCCTTCACTAAGACGCTCCCCCCTAAAGCAGATGGCATTAGGAAGGAGATCCAGGAGCTAGAGAGCTGAAAACTGACGACAACTGGCTTCCAAAACAAGGGGAAAAGAGAAAGGAAAAAAAAAAAAACTTACTCCAGGAATTCAAACCCTGCTTCCACCAAACCCTGAGTCACCTCCCCTCCCCTTCCAATAGACCAGTGCGATGGGTAAACATTTCCAAATATGGAGATCAAGACTCCAAAGGATGTCAAAAAAATCACCCTTCTCTCCCTAGCTTTGCCACTTAGACGACTTGCCCATCTTGAGACAGAATTCTGGGCTGTGTGTGAATTATTAACTCTACGGGACGCACACCACGCTGCATGGCCCAGTAGCACTGCAGTTCTTGAGTCTGCACTTGGGAAGCTCCCGGCTCGAAGTGCCACACGCCAAGTGGATTTAATTCCCTTTGCAACAGCGTACTGGGGAAAAAGCAACCAACCAACAAGGGACAGGTCTGAGACCTCAGGAGACCCACCCTCCCCACTCGCATTGTTACGCCACCTAATGCCAACACCAGGGCCAAGTCTACACTAGGTAGTTTTACCAGCAGCATTTTTGCAGGCATATTGCTACCAACATTATTGGCCTTTGCTGGTCCCACGCCTCCTCCCTGGAAGAGACAGTATCAGCAAGAGGTGCACTGCACCGTGCGTAGGCAGCCCGGCGTCCCCTACACCACCGACTTCGCTGCAGGGCATTGTGGGATATCAACACTCCTCTTGGGGAATTGTGGGAGCTTGGGGAATGTGTAATTTAGAACATTTCCAACAGTAACGGGCTGTCAAGCTGATGCTACCATAGTGCCTTTTAAAAAAAAAACAAAAACAAAAAAACAAGATGCTGTCCGATTTAGAGGCACTGAACGCCTCTGTATGGCCAATCAACTTTAAAAAGTGGTATTTTTAATACAGCATTTGGTTTTAATCAAAACAACACCAAGGGTTCTGGAGGGGCATCAAGGGATCAAGACAGAGTGGAAGGATGGTCCAGTGGTTACAGCGCTAGACTAGGACCTGAGAAACCCAGGTTCAATTCCTTCCTCTGCCACAGATTTCCTGTGTGCCCTTGGGCAAGTCACTTAGCCTCTCTGTGCCTCAATTCCCCATCTGTACAATGGAGATAATAGCAATGCCCTATCACACAGGGTGTCGTGAGGATATACATCTGAACTGCTATGATACTGCAGTGATGGGGGCCAAATAAATACCCAAGATAGGCAGCGAGGGGCACACAGCAGGCACCAAGGCCTCCAGGGATCAAGGATATGATCATTCTGATGTCACGGGAGATGGAGAACATGAGCACCTTTGCTCTGGAGAAACCAGAGCTCTCTTCCCTGTTAGGAAGAGAATCAAGCGTAGTTTAACGCCCTTCCCACCGCACACAAAACCGAGATAAACACACGAACACCCGCCCCTCCTTTAAATGTAAGAGCCTTAACATGAGCAACCATTAATTCAAAGGGCAATGAATGGGATGCACAAGAGCACAGCATGTTGTGTTAGCTCGGACGGGTTGCTGGTTTAGGTCTTTCCTGGGAGGTGGCCATTGACTTACTTTTTTAAAACCCAATGACGGCACTCAGAGGTGCCAGCTGCACTTGCCTTTGGCATGGAAGCCAGGCGCACTCCTAATGCACCAGGGTAGACTGTTCTATCCCATTCAAGGGCTAATCCCCTGGAATCAGTGGGAGCAGGCGCTCTGCCGTTGTGGTGATAAAGGCCACATCAGTGCCTGGATAGATTCTGTAAAACCACCTGCCCAAGGAAGGCAGAACAAGACACTAGGAAACACAAAAAATGGGCAGCAGAAGCCTCAGAGCGCCCAGCACAGAGAGAGCAGAGAGGCGGGTGTTAGAAAAGCTGTTACAGGAGCACACCGACCCTCTGTGGATCAGGACTCAGAGCACAAATAGGGAAAAGGGCCAGCCACATTTAACGAGCACCAAGTGCCATCGCGTCTGCCGGGAGAAGAAATATTAGCTGTGTCAGCTCGAGAGAGAAATCACCCACCTGCTCTACCAACCACGAGAGGAACGCAGGCTGCAGCGAGTGGGGGGCTAAGGGAACGCACCCCGAAGGAACGCAAGCTGTTAACATGCCCGTCTGATTTACACAGGGACTGGCAGGATATGATTTACAGCCACTTGGCCTGCAGCATGGGACTAATGGGTCAGTGACTTTACAGGGAAGGGTTGGACTCTCAACCAGAGATAACGTATCAAGAGAAAAACGGGCTGAGAGCCGGGGACCGAACCCATTCTGGTCAAGGTAACGATCCGGGCTGGCAGGCAGCCTGTCTTGGGAGCGCTACTTTCCAGCAAGTTTAAACAATGCCAATTCGATTGGAATAAAGTGCTCATCTCCCCCGAGCAATGACTGTGTACCAGTGGCATGCAGAGTGAACCACATAAACAGCCAGGATGGCACCTTGAGAGCGCATGCAAAGCATCGCATTACATGCAAATAAGTGCATCGTCTTTTTATGACATGAGCATATTAGAAACCAAAATGCCCCGAGGGCCTATTCACTACCCTCTCATTCCTGGGCAGCTCCGAGGATCTCCCCCCGTTTTCCTTGCTCCAATTTTACCTTACTCTTTTCATTACTATGTTGTCTATTTAGCGTGTCAGCTCTGCTGTCTTCACGGAAGACTGCAAGGCATCTAAGCACACCAGGGAGAAATTCTGCCCAGACAGAGATCACTGATGTACAACACAAACTGCTCCTTCCCTGCACACTCTCAGCTTGTGCTGGCCTGGGAAGCAAAAGCCTGGGGACTGGAAAGAAAAAAAAAAATCCACCCCAAGTCCTCTGCACAGCCGTACGGATCACTAACACTAGGCCACTGGGTCAGGCCACAACCAATTTCACCTAAATGACATGACGTAACCAGGATCCCTCAGTACATTCGATTCATAACCGTCTCAACAGAGCGCACAGCTGCAACACGCGCACACCGCGGGGGGCTTCTGCAGCGTCACGGGGAGACACAGGGCGAACGCCAGGCCCCCATGCAGAAGGCGAGGATCTGGTGCATTTCAAAAGCAGCTGTCAGATTTGCAGACTGAAACTATGCGCTGTCAAATGTGTTAACGCAAAGGCGTGTGACTGCTCCCATTTGCAGACAAAGGCAAATACTGGGTCACAAAGAATTAATATAGACAGAAGTCAGAGAAAAGCAGGAGCTGGCTTTTATCATCTTGGCCAGAAGCATTTCCCTAGGAGGCTGAATCTGGTAGCTATGAAATGGCTCCAGGTACAGAGAGTACATGTGTGCATGCACAGAAATACTTTACACACACGTACACACAGATGATATATTACACACGTGCACATACATGTCTCAACGTTATAGATCTCCCGCTTCACTGTGTACTGCACATACATGTTTCATCTATATCCTCACTGCTACATTTTATGTATTTACATCTACACACACCCCTCACATATATTATAGACACACCTGGTGTCAGACCTCAGCACACCCACTTCAGTGAGCACAACAGAAGCTCTAAAATTCTGCTCAGCCCAGGGTTCTGAACGTTAATCGCTTTTCAGAGGTGCTGAGCACCTCCTACTCCACCACAGAAGGCACCGAGTGCCAGGGCAAGTGTGGAAAGTTAACTGTGGAAAGTTAGTGCCTGGGTCTAAAACTTCAATGAGCCTCCTCTCTCCATTCAGTGATTACGATTCCTTATGAAAAATCACAAACAAGGGTCTAGAGTCGGAATTCCTGGGGCGAAGCCTGCACAGAATTGCCCGTGTTCCACGAGAAATAGGTCTACGTACCGGTTCTGGCGCTGAACACTCCTAGATAAATGCACAAAGGCACTTTGAAGATATTCAGGGTTTCTTCCTTCCGAAGTCTCGTCCTGAGTCACAACCCTGGATTTCTTTTCCAGCCCTGGAAAGACACACAATTAACCCCCGTGATGAACAATTTATTTTCCAAAGCTTGCAGTTTAAACCACACTACTTCTGGGATGTTTTGAGCATTGCCCTTGTACTGCAAAATCAGATAGAGGTTTAGTATGTGGATTCCTCTGCGACACCCACTGTCTGCAAGTCGAACAGGATTACAACTAGTGCCAGCCAGGACACTGAGTGAAGCAGACTTTCGAGGCACCATGCTAACTTCTGAGAAGAAGGGGAGGAAAAAGGAGACAAAAATGACGTGGGGGGGGGGGGAGGAGTGAATATGATCAGCTGGCAAGCATACCTGGGCTGCTCTGTTGCTGTTAAACCCCACCTTATCCATTTAGGAGGCCGGATGTGATCCTCCACCCCAACATGTTCCACAGTCAGAGTAATACACACGTGGAATTACTTAGTGCAGTTCTGGGACCAATACGGTTGATCATCAACAGGAGTAAAGTAAGGACACCAGCGGAGAAGCTTTTGTTGGCCTTTCCCTTTCCTACTCGGCTGGATCCACATCCCGGGTCCTCTTGCTACTTGCTACGGGACCGCAGCTCCAAAGTGAACCTGACTCAATTCCTTTACATTTCACTTTGCTGCCCTTCTAGGGGAAGCCCTGAAAACTCAGGATTGTGTCAGTTTCACCCTTGCATAAAATGTAAGCGGGGTTATTCTTTACCAGTCAGAGCAGGGCACTAGGAGTCAGGAGTCCTGGTTCTCGTCTTGGCTTTGCCACTCCAAGTGTGGCCAACCCACATGACCGATGTGTTTGCGTGTGGTGCGCTGAGACACACCACTAGGGTTCATCAGGCTGCACGGTTTCCATTTGTGGCTGTGATGCTAGAACCACGCAGCTGAGGTTTGCAATTCTCTCACCTGTGCTACTTACGAGGAAATATTTTTCTATCACAAGTAGTAAAACCCCAGCAGTTACGTCTAGACCGTTTACAGTCATGCAAGAGGAAGGCACCTAGTTTTCCCACAAACTGGACACCTCTTCTGTTGCTTCCCCAACAGGACTATAAAGGGTACAGATTCCAAAGGGAGGATAATTTCCTTCCCCTCCCATTTGCAAAATATCCTTTTTAAGAGTAGTTTCTTTCTGCACCGATAGCCTGACGCTGCAATACGGACATCAAAGGGTGTATTTTGCCACGGGTTTCAACAGGAGCAGACCCCTAGCGTGGAAAAGTTGTTAATTTGCATTGGGCTCAGTCCTGCGATGTATTCAGCACTCTTCCCTGATCCATCCACAGCACATAGTCATGTGCTCAACTTTAAGCACCCCAAGTAGTACCACTGAAGTCAATGGGACTATTCACGTGCTAACGAGCATTGATGAGGCCTCAGCGGGAGTGCTGTGTCCAGTTCCAGGCCACACGCTTCGGGAAAGATGTGGACAAACTTGGAAAAAGTCACTGGGAGAGCCACGAAAATGATGCAAGGTCTAGAAAACAGGACCTATGAGAGGTGAGATTGAAAAAACTGGGTTTGTTTAGTCTGGAGAGGAGAAGACTGAGGGGGGACATGATAACAGGCTTCAAGTACATAAAAGGCCGTTACAAAGAGGAGGGTGATAAATTGTTCTCCTTAACCACAGAGAGCAGGACAAGAAGTAATAGGCTTAAATTGCAGCAAGGTTGGACATTAGGAAAAACTTCCTAACTGTCACAGTGGTTAAGCATTGGAACAAATTACCCAGGGATGTTGCAGAACGCCATCGTATGAGGTTTTTAAGAGCACGTTAGACAAACACCTGCCAGGGATGGTCTAGACAATACTTGGCCCTGCCTCAGTACAGGGGACTGGATTAGATGACCTATCAAGGCCATTCCAACCCTGTGTTTCCACAGTTCTTTGTGCTTTGCTGCACTGGTCAAAGCACTCAGCACCTTTCAAGATCAAACCTAGTATGCTCTCCCTGTGACTCAGCCCAGCACTGATGCATCTCAGGATCTGACTCATGTTCAGGAATAAGAGGCACCAGAGTTATCAGCGTTCCTAGTGCTTACTGCAGGCGTCACCAGACCTATAACTTAAAACAGGCAGAGCCAAGCCACAGACAGACTACATACAACAGCCTAAAACGCAGCCCATTACTGGCCTCTTCAACTTATTGCACAGTATAGACAAAGATGAAAAATTATTGCGGATAAACTCAGCCAACAGGCAAATGCTCTCCATCCATCAAAGACGAGACAAGTACAAGCAAATATTAGGGGTGTGTGTGTTTACATTTCATGTAAAACTGATGTAGTTATATGCAATTTAGGTGCTGCCCATAGGCTCCTGGCAAGATGCCCTGAGATCTTATTTGCAATGGGGAAACCTACAGACTATTCCCCACTAGGTCTAAGATTGGTTCAGCTGAGCCAGCATTAGTGCCACTGGGAGCCCAGTGTAGACAATGCTCCTGTGACCAGACCTGGTTTTAAAACAGTTCCGATCAGACTTTGCGTTCAGCAGGTTTGACGAAAACATTTTTTAAATGTTACCACTGCGTACAGACACTAGTCGGCTGCTGGGTTCCACGTGTTTCTAAGCCAACTGGGAGTCGGCTGTTTATTCCCTCGTTCTGGGTTTGTGCCATGGGACATTCTCCTGGGTTCAGACCCTTCCTTGGGATGTTGTTTGCCACTGCCCATCTTCTTTTTTTTCTTTGGATGCCCAAGATAACAAACCTGATGACTGGTGCTCCAGATTTTCTGAAAATAAAACCCCTTTGTCTCGCGTGTTGGACGCTCAAAGATGGAAGCACCCACAACCACTAGTTACTTTTGAAAATCTCAGCCATTAAAGTGGCAATTGTCAAAACTATTGTACGATGTAGCAGCCTTTTAAAAAAATAGATCTCATTCGCTCTTCTGCTGATTTACAACATTTATCCATTCTGAGGCCTGGCCGACAGTTGAAAACCTTACTGGGGTCACTATTTTGGTTAGGGGTGTGATTTTTTTTTTTAAACCGAAATAGCGATACCAGTAAAAGTCCTAATGTAGATGCAATTACACTGGTATGAAGATGCCTTATACGAATGTAGCTTACTCCCCTTCCAGTAAAGAACAGCTGTCCTACTGAAACCATGTCTGCGCTGGAGGGACTGTACTGCCTTTAGCTACACCGATACACTTAAAATAATGTGTAAGCAAGCTCTCAATGAGTTAGTTATCAGTGTGAATTAACAGGGGTCTGTTGGTGTGTGATTGACAGGTGCCTGGGGAGGAGGGGGGAAACTAATTTGCCTCCCTTTGTCCCTAGACTTCAAGCCACCTCTATCTGACCTTTTCATTTGAAATGAAAAACACTTTAAAAATCTGGAGGATTTAGAACGATACAGTCTTACACTTTAATACCCGTGGTGTCCAATGCTTGGGATTCGTTGCCAAAATCTTCAAGATTAGGTTCCTAAATATAAATGGCCTAATTTTCAGGACTGCTAAGCTCCTTTAGCTTCCATGGACTTGAAGGAGATTCCAGGATATTCAGCACTGCCGAAAAACCAGGCCGCTCACCTTTTGGTGCCTGAACATTGACTGCGGAGCCTATATTAAGCAGCTCAGTTTGATATTTCAGAGCATTATGATTAGGCCTATCTGGTATTAGGGCCCAGTCTTGTCAACAATTACACATCTGGGTAACTTCACTCTTACTCACCAAGTAACTGTTTGCAGGATCGGGTCCTTATTAAGTTTATTTGGTTTCTGTGTTTATTAGGTTATATTATTTTGTACACATTGACAATAATAATTTTTCTGAAAAGAATTCAATAAAAAAAATCATGCAAAAAATATAAGCTGGAAGTAGGTTTTCTCTTTTTTTTTTTTTTTTTTTGGATGATTTTCTTCTCCTGCCAACAGCCAACCCTTGTTGAGAAGTGAATTGAGTCAAAGAGTGACAGTTACCACTCACTTTCTGCCTTATCGGAGGGGGGATTACTGCAGAAAACCAGGAGGCCAGACACTCCACTGGTAAATCGGCACGGTTACACTGAAGTCAATGCTAATTTACAGCAGTGGACGTTTCCACCCATGATGAAGTGCACACTCTCCTAATCTATCGTGCCCAGCAGTGAGCTGTTCTGATAACTAAGGCTTTTAAATCAACCACAACTGGAGTGTCCATGTCAGACATGCTGGGACTCACCACTGCTGTGCTCTCAGGACATCCTGCAAAAGGAAGGATGATGTCAGAGGCAGTACGGGCCAGCTGCGTCCGCGCTGATGGGTAAAATTAGCTCCAGTAAGAGGAGCATCTCAACCACAGGACTTGGCATACATAAGGGCAGGAGGGCTTTCCTATGTAAACCATGACCTCACCTCCATCCTTGCCTGCATTCCTGAGCCAGCAAACCTGGCTGCAGGAACAAATTATCAACTTCGCCTTTACACTAAAGCTTCAGGTTTACTCCCAATGGTCATAAAATTGTCCCCCAAAAAGGGACCTTATAGATTTATTGCGCAGTGCATTCCTTCAGAGCAGCGCAGAACGGAAGGGCTCAGACTACACTGGACAAGTACTAGGGTGCCCCAGCAAGCCAGGCACCCAACCGGAAGGGGCCAAGAGAGGGAAAACATTCATGCCATGAGTGGCTCCTTTCTCCAGCTCCACCCTTCTGTCCCAGGAAGGAAGAATGGCAGTAAATTCTCCCTCCCTGCTGTTCTGCAGACAGAGTCAGGGGCTGTGATTCTGCAGACCGCTCCTCAAAGCACAGGGCTGCCAGCTTGTGGGGCCCCAGTATGATGCAGGTCCCATTGTAGATGGCGTTATTTAAAACGTACACACCGCTGCCTCTGGAGGCAGGTGAGGAAAGGAGAAGAAAGGCAGGCGGGGAGGCTGAGGAGCGAGGGAAACTGAAGTGCATCCGGGAGGGGCTCCCGGGGAACAAATGAGCGAGCCGGAGGTTCAAAGGAAGCCACCAGAGGGGAGCAGTATGGAAGGAAAGAGGGATCAGTCATCATGAACCTTGATTAAAATGGACCTTGACAGACTAAAAATCCTGGGCCTGATTCTGCACTGACCTACGTTTGCCAACAGCTGTCACTCCGATTTACACCTGTGCATAACTGAGAGCAAAATCAGGCCCTGTATATTTTTTTAAACATCTTAAACCCATCCCCATGTGGCTAATCAACACCCAGATTATTGAAAGCAGATTATTTTCAAAACCGCTGAATTGACCATTTATTGTCTGCATTTCACTTAGCTAGACACTGTGAACGACACCAGTCAGTTTCACTTGCCTCTCCCCTCGGACTCCTCTCTGATCCAACAAAGAAACCAGTTGCAGGGTCTCAGTTTCAACAGGGAATATTTTACAATCTCAAACCAAAAAAAGGGTTGCACAGACTATCATTAATAGGGTAGATTGGGACATCATTGTGCCAGGCAGTCTACAGAGCAAGAGACAGTGCCTGTCCCGAAAATTTATACAGTAATCTAAACAGACAAGCCAGACCAAGGGTGGAAGGGGAAACTGAGGCACAAAGAAGGGAAGTGACTTGCCCAAAGTCATGGAGCAGGTCAGTGGCAGAACCAGGAACAGAACTCAGATCTCCTGATTCCCAGCCCCGTGCCTTATTTAGCCAGATACTATTTAGATCGCAATCGCTTAGGGCAGGGAGTGTTTCTTTGTAGATGTTTGTATAGCATCTCGTACAACAGGATTACTAAGACCTACTACAATACAAGTGAACATAACTAGGAGCAGTGGGGTTTGTATTAGAACAAAATAAATGTTCCTTCATCTGTATGTATTTTAAGCCCTTCAGAACAGAGACTGCTGCTTTCCACGTTTGTGTACAGCAATAAGCACAAGGCAACCCTTAAGAACTTAGTGCTATAAAATAAATAATTTGGGGGGCTTTCATATTAGATTTTTATTAAAGCAAAATTCTAACTTTGGACCTAAACTACTGGACAATCTTGTTCATTCATGCACTTTCATTGACGCAATTACATTTCGTTTCACCAGCTCACTCTTATGGGTCACCAGATCTCACAATCGACTTTGATTCCCAACGTCACCAACCTTTCATGAGGTTACGTATTTTTAAAGGCATTATCGCCCATTATCTAAAAAGGAGTATAATCAAAAGGCACTCAGTAGTACCAGTAAATCTCTACATCTGGTTTAGAAATGTCTGTTTCCCCCGACCCCTGAGTAATAGCACAGTGCCCTGGGATGAGTGAACATTAGCTATTCTCTTTCATTTGACATTTTAATACTAAATTGTCATAGTTTCAGACTTAGACAGAGCGAGAGGCTTAGAATGAGGTCATCGGGCCCCAACGCCTACATTAAAAGTTCATGGTCTTAGTTGCTTTGCTTTATCATCTAACACTCCTCTCCAAAAGCCGCAAGATCAGAAGACGGATTCTCCAAACAGCTGGCACCATAAACAATGGATTGGCGCCTGTCCCAATCTCCGTCCAAACTAACCGGCCCAGGGGCTCCATTCGTTCAGGTAGAGTCTCAGGCCTGCGAGACCAGCACAGAGTCCAGAGGTCTCTCCTTTGATGGCTCACAAAGCGAGTGAGCAAAGTAAGGGTTACACCTAGCCAGCACAGAAATAGAACTGGGGCAGATTTTGTTTTCCAGAGAGGCTTTTTTTAATTAAAGCATTTATTTTTCCACACTATTTTTTGAGTTTTCCATCAAAAAAGTCAAATGTTTGTAGGGTTTCAGTTCTTTAACAAAAACCTGAAAAACTTAATCAGAACTGGGCATTTCCAGCAGAAATGTCCATTTTCGTTAAAAAGCTACTTACTGTCCTTTTTTTATTTTAAATGAAAACATTTTGACCAGCTCTAAGAGCTGCTATTATTATTACGCTCCTTCACAACACGCACCTAGCATGAGCCGGGATGTGCTGTTCCACAGCGCTGGGCCACCCATCCTCTCCACTGCCTGAATGCCCATCTGCTGTCAGCTATTGCAAAGGATAAAAGTCACCACGGTGGGCTGCAGGAGGAGGTTGCGTTTGAACTCTTTGTGCTCTGGAGCCTAGCGAGCACCCGACATGTAGGTAACTCCAGGGAGGCAAGTTGGAAGGGACAAAACCCCCTAGCCCAGGGGTGGCCAACCTGTAGCTCCGGAGCCCCATGCGGGCTCTTCGGAAGTTAACATGCGGCTCCTTGTCTAGGCACCGACTCCGGGGCTGGAGCTACAGGCGCCAACTTTCCAACGGGCCTGGGGTGCTCACTTCTCAACCTCTGGCTCTGCCACAGGCCCTGCCCCCACCCCACCCCTTCCCGCCCCCTCCCCTGAGCCTGCCGTGCCCTCACTCCTCCCCCCCCAGAGCCTCCTGCACGCCATGGAACAGCTGATCGGGAGGTGCGGGGAGGGACGGAGAAGCGCTGATCAGCGGGGCTGCCGGTGGGTGGGAGGAGCTACGGGGGGCGGGGGCTGCCGACGTATTACTGTGGCTCTTTGGCCATGTTCATTGGTAAATTCTGGCTCATTCTCCAGCTCAGGTTGGCCACCCCTGCTCTAGCCTGTAACGTGAAACACCTCTGCACCGTGTCTCCACTGCAGATCTGATGCTTGGCTCAGACCTGGAGCAGAGCGAAAGGGACAAGTGACCTAAGGCCCGATCCAAAGCCCAGGGGAGTCAATGGAAGAACTCCCATCAACCTGAGTGGGCTCTGAAGCAGTTGCCGTGTCTAAGAATGCAGCCCTCCTTCTGAAGTGTCTAACAGTGCCATCTATCATGTTGGGAATGGCGGGGGATTGCATTAAAAGGTATAGTTCGGGTTTAGCAGGAGGGACAGCACATGGGGCTTGACTCAGCCTTTGCCCCCATGGAGGGAAACATGTGCGCATAAAAATGTGCACAGGACAGTCATGGAGCTTAGGATCACAAAGGAAGCTGAAGCCAACTGCCTCTACCAGGGAAGAGCACAATCTGAGCAGTAATCCAGCACAGCCTCCCACCTGTTCACTCCTGTCTAACGCATCTCGACACTAAGCTGCAGCGGACATTTGTAGGTGGTTGCGTTCCCCCTTCCTCCCTGTCTGACACCTATTTGCTGAAATAAAACAAAAGGCCCAGGTCACTGCAATCACCCCTGCAGATCAAAATGGCCCTTGCAATGGAGAAAGCCAAACTTATGTAACAGCAGAAGCAGCGACGTACAAGAACGGAAAGAGATCATATTCCTAACCCCCTAACTCAGCACTTTTGCTGTGAATGGGCCATTGCCCAGTGCAAACAGTCACATTCCAGCCTGCCTCAATCAGCCAGGTGGTAAAGGGACACCTCCCAGATGACATATTGCTTTCCCGTATCAGTAAATGACTCTTCTCCAGGAGGTGACAGGTCTGAGGGGACAGGAAAACCACCCTCCTCTTTATGCATCAGCTACACACCAATGTGTCCCTAGCCTCTGTTTGTCAGAGGGTGGAGATGGATAGCAGGAGAGAGATCACTGATCATTACCTGTTAGGTTCACTCCCTCTGGGGCACCTGGCATTGGCCACTGTCAATAGACAGAATACTGGGCTGGACTGACCTTTGGTCTGACCCAGTCTGGCCATTCTTATGTTCATTGCCTATTCCACACAGAGGTGCCTGGTGCTCCAGACTTCCCAGCTGGTTCGGGGAGGGGTTTTCACTAAGGGATGAGCGAAGATTCAGAATGCATACTTCTGGGCATGTTTTGTGCAAGCAAATTATAGACCACCCTCTGGATCATGACCATTAATTTCTCTTGGCTTCCAAAAGTAATACCAGCAGTGAAGGAGGGGGTGTCTCTGCACCTCTCCCTTTTGAATCCTGCTCAGAGAGCTGATGAGAAGTATCCAGTGATTTAACTCCTCTCATTCTACCATGGAATGAAGTAGGCACTTGCCACAAGTGTCCTTCATAAGGGTGCACAAGCCTCATTGAGTCAGTTTCTAATTTGTGTTTTGTCATAGGCACAGAGGTTCTTTGAACATCTCAGGTGCCCAGTGCAGAGTCCCTGACCTCGGTTCAACAGTCTTAGAGACCCAGCTCTGGCTTAATCTATTTTTAAGTGTTCTGAACGTCTCCTGTCCCTTGTGTTACCTGCTGCTGACTCTTCCCCCTACCTCTACGCTGGTGACATGCAAAAGAGTGGTTCCCATTTCTGACTGTGCCAATCTATAGGTCCTGTCACTGCAGTGTTGCTGTATGTCCCCTAACCTCCACTGACCACTGTCAGCAGAAGAGTTTCAATATGAAATTCAATCAGTCAGAGGACTAACTATATTCAATGGAGTCCAATTCCATTAGATTTTTCCTGTGCTGTTTCATACACCCAGATCATTTTCAGTTAGATATCTTTGTACTGACCTGGGGAGTATGATTCCTAGACTGTAGATACAAAGGGAACTTAAATTTAACTCCTCTCACGTCATGCTCAACTCCTATAGGCATCAAAGGGACACTTGCAAGCTTTCACAATGATGGGGATTCACCCCACACAGTACTAATATGAGATTCACAATGGCATTTAGCCATCCAGACAGGTTCTGCAAGTGTTGAGAGGGCAGTTTTGCAGTCTAACCTCTTCCTTACTGTAAGCACCATTGCACATAAACAAAAAAAACCCATATGTAGGCCACTGCAAGCAACCAAGAGAAGCACAGCTAGCTCTAAGTCTTTGGTTTTCACTAACGTATTTGATAATTTTTCAGCTGTAAGGGTTTTCATGGCCACTAACACTTCATGTTCTTCCAACCGATTGCCAGACTGAATCCTTCAACTCTCCTGCACCCAAGCGCTCAGGTGTGGAATAGTGAATACCCCATGTTGTCTTGATATGTAAGTGTCACTCACTTCTATTCCATGCCAAGGGAACCAAAACTTTCACTGGAAGGCAGGTCTCTTAATCACTCTTGCATCTCAGTTTCCAGATTCAAGCATGTGTCACATACATGTAACACTTCACTAACAGCTATCCTCGCCTACTCCTACTCTAGCATATTGTACGTGCCAACTGGCATTTAGCCACCAGTACTAGAGTAACCACTTTGTGAAACCAGATTTTTATTTTTGGAGTAGGGAATTGCAGAAAACTTGGGAGAGGGAGATCTCCCAATGACCCACCATTTGGTATGCTCCACCTAGAATGCTGACTCCACAGCCTGCCAGGCCTAGCATGCAACATCCTCCAAAACAGACATGCAACACATGGTGTCTCGGATGGTGACTGAGTGCAGAGGTGGAGTCCGGGACAGAGGACAGAAGGGGGAAGGATCAGAGAAGGGAACATAGAACTCAGAGGGGAAAGGAAAGGAAAGAAAGGTGATCAGTAGAACTGGGGAGGAGGACAAACGCTTCACTTTACCATGAGTGGTTTAGCAACACGCTTTGTCAATCTCACTCTAGAGGGCATCATACAGAGCCAAGTCCAAAGGACACAGACCAGGTACTGCACTAGAAAATGTTAGAGACAGCTGAGACCCAGGTTGCCATTAACAAATCAGCACTGGTCAAGAGTGGGCACTGAGTAATGTTTGAGATATTAGAGAGACAAGGTGAATGAGAGAACATCTTGCATTGCACCAACTTCTGCCAGAGACAAGCTTTCGAGCTTCACAGGGCTCTTCCTTAGGCCTATGAGATATCACAGCTCTCTCTTTTAGTGAGAGCAGGAGGGGTCTATGGGGAACTGTGGGGAACAGCCCGGGCTGTCTATATTTCATGTCAGTCATGTAAATATAACACACCTACACACTGACCACAGCACCAACGTCTAATACAGCTCTTCCCCATAGCTCCACGCACCCCACCCCTGCACGTGCACACACTAACCTATTACCTGGCACTTATCAGTATTCATACTTTACAGAGGTCAAAAGACTTGTCATCAAGGAACAGCAAACAAGTGTGACCTGCTCAAACTCGACAAGGCAATCAATGTCTGCATTTCAGAGGAGAGCCTTCATGGAAATTTGCCGATGCCTGTTTAGTTTTCTAAAGCTCTCAACTAAGACAAAGCTCTGATATTTGATAAAACCATCCTGTTAGGAGACTGGATGACTTAGGGGATCAGGGATAAGATAAAGAGCTTTTTGGTTCAAAATCCACTCCAGGCTCTTTGATTTTGAGTCGACTGAAACAAAAATCTCAGTGTACAATAAAAGCACTGTTACCCAAACCTTTAGGCACATAAAAGCAAGTGCATACACCTATTCAACAGGTACCACTGTGATGGGCACATTACAAATGGAGGCAAACAGAGAGCGGGTAATGAAGACCTTTCCATCATATCACCAGGCACTGGGTATGTGAATCA